>NW_023270374.1:36482463-36561679 GCF_011800145.1 Mirounga leonina | reverse complement strand
GGCCATGGGAGCTCCTGCCTTCCCATATTGTCTAGAATGAGGCTTCAGGTCAGGCTACAGAAGGGCTGGCCCCGGAAGGCTGGAAATCTCAGGTGCTGACATGGGGGTCACATTGTGATTATCTTCAAAAATTAACCCACAATGGAGTCGGAGAAGTCAGTATGGCCACTGGTGCTAGGCTGTCAGAAAGCCTTAAATGCTGTTCAGATCGGAGGATGTTGGTAAAGAGAGCAGTGTATTTGGAGCAAGACTGTTGTATCTCCTGCCAGAAGCTACCTGATCTGGTCTCACCCATCAAGGATCTAGTGGGGACTTATTTTGTGCCCAGCACTATGCAGATACACTTCCGGGAGAAGGCAACGGACGCCAGCGTCCAAATGCAACGTAGCTGCCAATTTCTCCCACCTCATGAGTTGTCATCTGATTGAGAGACGGCCGCAGAGAAAGCTTTTTGCTTCATATCTCAGAAACCACCGACTCAGCCTGTCAAACCCAGAGATTTAGGATGGCATTGGACCCCAAATCTGGAAGAACTTAGCAGGCTCACAGTGCCAAATCCAGAGGGAAAATATGCACACAGAGAAACCAGAAAAGCATGGAATGACGGGGAGAGAGAAGGAAAATGAAAACACTCTGTTTCCACTGGCAGAATCAGTCTTTGCCAGGAAAACTGGAATGTTGACTTGGTACGCACATAATTCAATTTTCTACACACCCAGAAGTAAAGAAAAAGCCAGATGCTGGGAGAACTTGCTGATACAGTTTTTAACATTGGCAAAGGCAATATGGATATGAATTCAGCCTCATGTGAAATACTCAACAATCTAGAATGGTAAATGTCACAATGTTTTACACACAGTATGATCTCAGTGATGTGAAAATATCACCTATCCAGATGTCTGCCTTCATTTCTAACTAGCTTGATTTATAAAAAACAGATGAGATGAGTATACACCAAAGTGTTGTTAGTACCTGGTAGGGCATGGACAGTTTTTATCCTTGATCTTTATATTTTTCAGTGTTTTGCAATTTTTCTAAGGTGAAAAATGTATTTTAAGTGAATTTTTTAACCTAATTGGTGCCTTCATTATATAAGCAAGGCACATGTACCTGAACTCATACAAACGCTCTCAGAGGGTAGAAGGTTCTAAATGAGCTACTCTCCTTGCCTAACTTTGCAACACTCCTAGGCCTCACTGATTTGAGGTAACTACTGTTAGAATTTTTTGTTTCTATTTTTTTAGATTCTTACCATTAAGTATTTATACCAGGAATGAAAAGCAGGGAGAGTCTAGATAGCAAACCAAATATTCAAGCCACATCTAACAGGAGGGGCTGCTACTCTGCGCCACCTGGTGGTTCGATTTCAGATGCAGGCCCAGCGTGGCCAGATCTTTTTCAAGAGAAACCGTTATATATAAAATGTCCCAAATTTCAAAACTTGGTAACTAACTCGAAAATCTTAAAAGCAATGTCCGGGCCATACGGAATATAATTGAGGGCCAGTTTTTACAGCATTGAGACCTCTGCTTTAAGAAATAAATGTAGGGGCACCTCGGTGGCTCGGTTAAGTGTCAGCCTTCAGCTCAGGCCATGATCCTGGGGTCCTCGGATCAAGCCCCACAGGGAGCCTACTTCTCCCTCTCCCTCTGTCCCTCTCCCTGCTTGTTCTCTCTCTCAAATAAATAAATAAAGGCTTTTTAAAAAAAGAAATAAATCTAAAGTATGTTTCTTAACTTATCCACCCTAAACAACGTCCAGTATAAGAGATGAGGAATTTTGTTCACATACATTCCCTCCGCTGCTCCTTCTTCCTTTAACCTCCTTGTTTTTATTGTTATATTATTGCTTATTCTACCAGTGTCCTTTATGACTTTATACATTTGCATTCCATTTTTAAAATTGTATCAACTTTTTACAGCATCTACAATGTAAGAGGAAGAAAACATCTTTTTTTTAAACATCTGTGGTGCTATTCCCCTTTATTACGTATCTGAAATATTCTGCACACTTTACATTCACTCATTTATTCATTCATTCAACAAAAATATACACTGAGTGTCTACTTATGTGCTATGTGCCAGGCACTGTTCTAGACACGGAGCAAAGAGTGGTCAACAAAACAAAGTGGCTTGTCCTCGTGGAACTTGTATTCTAGCAGGGGATATGGTTAATAAATTAACAAGTAAGTGGGAATTCAGATATACAGTATCTCAGAGAGGGACCAGGGCCAAGGAGGGGCAATAAAGCAGGGACGCAGGAATGTGAAGTCTCGGTGTGTGTGCATGTGTGTGTGTGCATGTGAGTGTGACGTGTTACCTAGCATAGCCAAGGAAGGCGTTCCTGAGAAGATAGCTTCCGACTGACAGACATAGGGAAGCAAGGGGGTGAGCCATACAAGGACCTGCTCTGTGTACATTCCCACCAAAAGGTACAAGAAGAGTCAAGGACAGGCAGCCCCATGTGTCAGATGTGTTGGGGAAACAGTGAAGGCTGGAGCTGAGTGAGCAAAGGGGAGATTGAGAGAAACTGAGGCCAGAGAGGAAAGGATGGGCAATCTATGGAGGGCCGATGAGGTCATGGTATGTGCTCCTCTGAATAAGAGGGAGAGCCATGGGGACATCAGGTCAGAAGAATGACATGAACTGTATTTTAGGCTCTGGAAGGATCCTCAAGCTGAGGATCTCAGCCTAGATGAGAAGGCAAGGATGGAAGTAGGGAGCCAGTTATGAGGCCAGTACGATCCTGTAGGTGAGAGATGGTGGTGGTGGTGGTGAGTATCCTCTATCACCACCACTGGTGATGGAGGGATAATGAGATAGGCTGAGTTTGCAGAGCCTGCAGAGTTTGCTGACAGACTGGATGTGAGAGAGAAAAAGAGCACTCAGGAATGCCTCCAAGGTTTCGATCGGAGCAATTTGAAGGATGAGGTTGCCTTTTATCCATCTTCCTAATCTAACTGGCTTCATCTGTCATCAGAGATAGGAGGCTAGATCGATGGACAGCAAGATGTTGTGAGTGGCTATCTTTGAGTGGTAGGATGTGGATGGTTTCTTTCTTTTTTTTTTTTTAAAGATTTTATTTATTTATTTGAGACAGAGAGAATGAGAGACAGAGAGCATGAGAGGGAGGAGGGTCAGAGGGAGAAGCAGACTCCCTGCCGAGCAGGGAGCCCGATGCGGGACTCGATCCCGGGACTCCAGGATCACAACCTGAGCCGAAGGCAGTCGCTTAACCAACTGAGCTACCCAGGCGCCCATGTGGGTGGTTTCTATTTTTCTCTATCTTTTTCAGGATTTTCGATTTTTGAAAGCCACAACTGTATTGTTATTTTATTTTAGGGCTTTTGGGCATGGCAAGGGTAAACTCAGTAAGTGAGGTAAAAACACTTCCTACCTGGACTCTGTATTAGTCAACACTTGCTGCATAACAAACAATCCCAGAATCTTAAATTAATGTTTCTTTTTTGTTTTCAGATGTTTGACTTGGCTGGTATGGCCTTGCTTCATGCTGCAGGTCAGGTTCAGGTGTGTAACAGGTTTCTCATTCTGCAATCCAGGCTAGATGGGCTCGAGCAAGTGGGTTGTGGGAGTTCCCAGAGGAGAGAGAGGAAACACCCAAAGGCTCTTAATGTCTAGGCTGGGAACTGGTACCTTGTGACTTCAACCTACATCCTGTTGGCCAGAGCAAGTCACATGACCAGGCTCACCCTCAGCCAGGCTGAAAAGCAGATCACAGTGACAGTGGGCAGGGACTGAATATTTGCTGAACAATAATTGAATTTATCACAGCTTCACTTTGATCTCATTGTTTGCAGTACATTTTATTGAGTTTCTTTTAAACTTTTATTACAAATTTTGATATGGTTGTTTTTGAAATTTTTGACAATACAGAAAAGCATAATTAACCAAATTAAAATTCCCTCTTATTCTACTACCTAGAGAGATAAACGCTGTTCATATTGTGATGAATCACCATGCAGAGTAGAAAATTTGTGTACATGGCAGTGGCTGAAGCATTCAGACAATAATGGGCATTTGGCGTTGGGTGTAGCTTTGGCTTTTGGAAAGTTGAAGAGGCAAATGCCCACTTTCCATTTATTTCTGGCATCCCTAACACTCTATGACACTGGTGGTTCTGTAATTGGGTGGGGATCTATCCATCTAATCAATGAAGCACACAATGCATGTTATTTACCTTCTACATAAATTGGAGGCTTAAAAAAAATCTCTTTATCCCTTTAGATATTGAAATTGTATTGATTAGCTTAAAAATAAATGCAATATCTATTATTGCAAGAATAACAATGTGGCAGAGAGAGCTTT
Source organism: Mirounga leonina (assembly GCF_011800145.1). Taxonomy (NCBI): domain Eukaryota; kingdom Metazoa; phylum Chordata; class Mammalia; order Carnivora; family Phocidae; genus Mirounga; species Mirounga leonina. Next base: position 36,557,354 of record NW_023270374.1, on the reverse strand, counting down.
CGGGATCATATCTCAGTAACCACCAATCCAGTCTGTCGAGTCAAGAGAGCTGGGACAGCAATAGCCAAACTGTGGAAAGAGCCGAGATGCCCTTCAACAGATGAATGGATAAAGAAGATGTGGTCCATATATACAATGAATATTACTCAGCCATCAGAAAGGATGAATACCCAACTTTTGCATCAACATGGATGGGACTGGAGGAGATTATGCTAAGTGAAATAAGTCAAGCAGAGAAAGTCAATTATCATATGGTTTCACCTTTTTGTGGAACAGAAGGAATAGCATGGAGGACATTAGGAGAAGGAAGGGAAAAATGAAGGGAGGGAAATTGGAGGGAGAGATGAACCATGAGAGACTATGGACTTGAGAAACAACCAGGGTTTTAGAGGGGAGGGGGGAGGGGGGATTGGTTAGCCTGGTGATGGGTATTAAGGAGGGCACGTGCTGCATGGAGCACTGGGTGTTATACGAAAACAATGGATCGTGGATCACCACATCAAAAACCAATGATGTAATGTATGGTGACTAACATAACATAATAAAATTAAAAAAAAAAGAGAGAGAGCTGGGACAGCATCACGCCCCAAATCTGGAAGGACTTAGCCACTTTCTAGTGCCAAATCCAGTGGGAAACACACACACACAGATTGTGGAAGGTATTGACTTTATATGCAATATTGTTATGTGCAAAATTGTTAACGATTCTCAAATATCATAATAAAAAAGATTCATATGAATATGACTTTTTGTGTAATATTTTGGTATGCCACCCTTCATAACATTAAATAAAATAATTCTTAAGAACTAAGTTTGAGGGGCGCCTGGGTGGCTCAGTCATGAAGCGTCTGCCTTCGGCTCAGGTCATGATCCCAGGGTCCTGGGATCGAGCCCCGTATCAGGCTCCCTGCTCAGCAAGAAGCCTGCTTCTCCCTCTCCCGCTCCCCCTCCTTGTGTTCCCTCTCTCGCTGTGTCTCTCTCTCTCTCAAATAAATAAATAACATCTTAAAAAATAAAAAAAGAACTAAATGTGATTAAAGTTATTTAATTTTATTTGGAATATGAAGCTTTCAACATAATAACCTACTTGGGAACTCTTCACATCTTGGGAGGATCATTAAAAAGCAAAATGTCAGCTTTTCCACTTCAGAATTTCATGAGGTGGAAAAACTCCAAAACCATGTACGAAACCATCCATGATAGTTCTTCTGTATCCTGGACGGGACCCAGCATGTGAGGGTCTGGAAACACTTTCGAAGCGTAGCTCTGTGAAAATTGTGTGTCTCCTGTCGAAATTCCGTCCTCCTCCTATGCCACTGATGAGAAAGTATTTGTGCTGGAGAGCAAAGTGAACAAATATGGAAACTGAGTCTGGCCCTGGGTCAGAGCAGGACCTGAGGGCAGCCCTGGGGTGGGGCAGGAAGCCCTGCCCACTTCTGAAGGGAACGTTTTGGAGGATCCCCACTGGGTGCACAGACCTTCACAGGTGAGAAAGTAATTTCCCATCTGGTATTTCTATTTGTCCAGCAAACCTTTGAGGTAGGGCCTTCTGCCACCTCAGTCTTACAGATGGGGAAACTGAGGCTCACAGAGGCAAAATCACTTGCCCAAGGTCACAAAACTAGCAAGTAACGAAGGCAGACCTCAAACCTGGGTCTCCTGCCTCATACGTTGTGCACTTTCTGGGCCCTCCCTCTTGACCAGGTCACCGCTTTATGTACCCCATTGCACCTCCCCCCCTCCCCCCTGCAACTGATTTGTGCCAGGGAAGCCCATCATCCTTGATCAAATAATAACCAAGACAGTAAATAAAACCTAGGGTGTACATCAGTGCAGGGTCACCCCCTGAAGATCACCCACCTGTGCAACAAACTGCCTGATTCAGTAGTGATCCCCCCAACTGCGGGGGTGTGCAAGCAGAGCGGGGCACACACATGGCTGACATGTTGTAGGGAGAAGTGTGCTGAGTGATAACCAGCATCGAGTCCTCTTCTTGGGCCAGGGTACCCTGATTTTCCTTTGAGGTGTTCACCTCCTCCCCTTTCAGCCATAGGGTTTGGGGTGATGAGCTCCTCAACTGGGTTGAATAGTATTCCCTCAAAATTCACATCCACCCAGAACCTGTGAATGTGACTTTATTTGGAAATAAGGTCTTTGCTGATGTAATCAAGTTAAGATGAGGTCATACTGCATCTGGGTGGGCTCTCAGTCCAGTGACGAGGTCCTTCTAAGAAGAGGGAAATTTAATAGAGACACAGCAAGAAGGAGGCCGGGTGAAGAGGAAGGCAGGCATGGGAGGGATGCAGCTGCGAGCCCAGGAACGCTGAGGACTGTGGGCCACCCCCAGAAGCTGGAAGAGACAGGGAAGGACTTTTCCTGAGAGCCTTCAGGGAGAATGAGGCCCTGCTGACACTTGATTTCAGACTTCCAGCCTCCAGAAATTTCTGTTGTTTTAAGCCACCTGGCTTGTGGTACTTTGTAAGGGCTGCCCTAGGATATAGTACCATGACCCCAAGGTCAGCTCCTGCCTGATTAAAGTTAATTTGTGTCCCTATCTTCCTGCCCACCAGGACTGGCTCTGAAATGGATGTTTAACCTAATCAGAACTGATAAAATGCTAGGAGGTGTCTCGCTAGATTTTCCTGTAAATTTCCCAGCAGAAATTCCCTTGTAACTTAAGCCTGTTCAGTTTGTTTCATTTAGTTATTTAATTACTTAGTTATTTATGAGAGAGTGAGAGAGCACGAGCAAGGGGAGGGGCAGAGGGAGAGGGACAAGCAGACTCCCCACTGAGCAGGGAGCCAGATGCAGGACTCAATCCCAGGACCCCAGGATCATGACCTGAGCTGAAGGCAGACGCTTAACCGACTGAGCCACCCAGACGCCCCTCCAGTTTCAGTTTCTGTGTAAGAGCTTCCCAACTACTCTAGGAATGTGACCCAAACAAGCCCCAACGATCTAGGTTGCTTTTTTTCTTTTTTTGACCATCTCTTTTAATGAGCCTAGAAATAAATTCAGGATTCTTCTGGACATTCCCCAGCCCTACTCCTAAAGAGGGCAAATAATTGAGAAGGCAATGTCACAGCCATATATTCAAGACTTACCAGTTAATCTTAGCTCACCCTGGCCCCAGGAGCAAGGGCTGGGCGATGGAAATGGAGGATGGATTTGCTGGAGGGAAATGTTAAGGGGCTCTCCTCTGCAGAGAAACGAAGATTCAGGTGCCCTGATATATCCCTGTGATGATATTTTGGAGGAAATCTCCCACCCAGCCTTGTAAGCCAAAAAGATTGTCACCAGAGCTTCTCCATGACTGCCACTGCTGAGCTCCAGGGTTTGGCCGTTTCTAGGGGGTCCTGGGGGCAGCCAGGGGCGGGAGGAGGGGCGAGGGGCAGCTCTCAGGCTCTGGCTCCAAGAACCCAAGGACGCTAAGCTCACAGCTCCTCCCCAGACCCAGGCTGATCAATTTCAGGGACTCTCATTTAAGCAAACAAATAAACAAACAAACAAATATATAGTAGTTTTGTAAACTATGGTCACAAAACTAAGTTTGGAAGTGAATATTTATTTAAAGAAAAGAAATCACCATAAATCTGACATGTTAAAAAAGCTAGCAGAGGGATGCCTGGGTGGCTCAGTCGGTTAGGCGTCTGCCTTCAGCTCGGGTCATGATCCCGGGGTCCTGGGATCGAGTCCCGCATCGGGCTCCCTGCTCCGCGGGGAGCCTGCTTCTCCCTCTGCCTCTGCCTCTCTCTCTCTCTCTATCTCTATCTCTCATGAATAAATAAATAAAATCTTAAAAAAAAAAAAAAAGCTAGCAGATACCACAAACACCCCAAAATTAGGAAAAACAATGCATTATCAATACCGTTCCTATTATCTGCCCGATCCTTCTCTATTCTTCTTGTTTTACTACATTTTGTACTCTTTTCTTAGGACAACAATTTCGTAAGTTCCTTTTCTCTAGAGACAATAAAAAGATAATAAAATCTTTTTCATGAGCATGGTGGCTTGAAACCTGTTTTTTATTATTGATGTTATAGAAAAATTTCTTTCAGATTCACAACCCACATCCGTGGCCTCTTCCCCGGGGCTGGGGGTGGGGGTGGCTCCCCGCCTGGGGCAGGTGCTGCGGAGCTGCGACTGTTGACCTCCACGGGTGATGCCGTCTCTCTCTCCTCCAGGGCCACCCAGTTCCCTCCAGCCCTGGTTCCCTCCTGGCCTGGTCTGGGGGACAGGGCATGGGTGGAGTGGCCGTAAAGACCTTGACAGAGAGGCCCATTGGCCAGAGCCTAGTCACATGACCCCTTCTCTTGTAAGGGAAGCTAGGAAATGGCATCATTAGCTAAATGGCCATGCATCCAGCTACAACAAAGGGATTTCTGTTGCTAAAAGGAAAAAGGAGAGGGTGGATTTGGGGAGATAATTAGTCCTTTCTGCCACAGGGCTTGCCTGGATATTGTACTCACCCTTTCTGCTCACTCACATCGACCTGCACTTGGTCACTTGGCCATATCGACCTGCCAAGGGATCTGAGGGCTGCAGTGTTGGGCCCGGGCAGCCGTGTTTCCAGCTAAACGTTGGGACTCTAGTGCAATGCGTAAAAGAGATAACAGATATTGGGGGGCAGCACCTGTCCCACTTCTGAGAACTTCTGCTCATCCAGTGAAGTATGAGGCCAAGTCAGCAGCTGAGAGTGGAGGAGATGGAAGGGATAGGAGAGGTTTCCACCAGGGGGACAGTAAGAAGCTGTTGAGTCAGGGAGCAGGGGAGTGTGCCTGAGAGCATTTGAGGTTTTTGTGTTTTGTGTTGTGTTTTTGGTTTTGAGGGGCCTTTTTTTTTTTTTTACTTTGCTGAGGAATAACTGACAAATCATTGTATATATTTGAAGCGTACAGCGTGATAGCTTGATATATATACACATTGTGGAATGATTGCCAGGATCAAGGTGATCGCTCAGAGTTAACTCTTTTGTGTGTGTGTGTGGCAAGAATGCTTAAGATCTGCTCTTAGCAACTTTCAAGTGCACGACACCGCATTATTAGTTCTAGTCACCAGGATGTAAATAAAGCCTCAGAACTTACTCTTCTTATACCTGCAAGTTTGTAACCTTTGACCTCCAGCCCCTGCTTTCTGTTTCCATGCAATAAGCTTTTTTTTTTTTTTTTAAGATTCCACATATAAGTGAAACCATACAGTATTTGTCATTCTCTGTCTGGCTTATTTCACTTAGCATAACGGCCTTCAGTTTCATCCACGTTGGAGCAAATGGCAGGATTTCCTTATTTTTCACCGCTGAATACTATTCCATTATGTATATATACATATACCGCATTTTCTTTATCCACTCAGCCACTGAAGGATGTTTAGGTTGCTTCCATATCTCAGCTATTGTGAATAATACTACCTTGTCTCTTTAAGGCAGTGATTTCATTTCCTTTGTCTATGTACCCTAGAGTAGGATTGTGGGATCCCATGGTAGTCCTATTTTTAATATCTGGAGGAACCGCCAAATTGTTTTCCACAGTGGCTGCACCAATTTACCTTCCCACCAGCAGTGCACAAAGGTCCCCCTTTCTCTATATCCTCACCCACACTTGTTATGTCTTTTATTATAGCCATCCTAACAGGTGTGAGGTGTTACCTCATTGTGGTTTTGATTAGCATTTCCCTGATGATGCTGTGCACCTTTTCATACACTTGTTGGTATTCGTATGTCTTTGGAAAAATGCGTGTTCAAGTCCTTTGCCTATTTTTAAATTGGATTATTTGCTTATTGATTTCATATGAGTTCTTTATGTATGTTGGAGATTAACCCTTTTTCAGATTTATGGTTTGTAAATATTTCCTCCCATTCTGTAAATTGCCTTTTAGATGTATTGACTGCTGTGCAGAGGGAGCATCTGCAGGGTGAGTCTGTTTGAGTTCGCAGGTTTCAAGTGAAACCTGTTTGTCAGGTTATATGACTTTTTTCCTACAGCTTTCTCTGCCCACGGAGGGAAGATAGGATTAGCATGACTTAAGTCTGCAGAAGGGCGTATGCAGGGATGATTATAAGGTTGGGATTTGGGATCTTAGGTTGGACAAGCCGGAGAGTGAAGCCCGTGAATCTCTCCCAGGATGCTGGAAAAGCAGTAGGGTCGGGCACTGGCCGGTCAAGGTCAAAGGTCTCAGTGAGGTCAGAGAAACGGTTACCTTGGGGGGGCATTAGAATATTAGCAGAAATGTTAGGATATGGTGATCAGGAAGTGGGATATTTGAAATGAAACATTTAAAGTATGTTGCCTGTTTCATGTGTTTAAGGTGGAAGAGGTCAAGTGGAACATGGGGCCACAGAGATTGCTTACCAAGAGAGGCCAGGCTGGTGAAGGCTCATCCACACAGATGTTGGGTCACGGAGGAGGCTGGCAGGAGCCTGGAGAGGGTCAGCCGTCTGCCTCATAAGCCTCCGTTCCCTGATCTACAAGACAGACATGGAAACTGCCCTCCCCGGTGTGATGATCTCGGGTGTGGGAAGGGTTTGGTTTCCCATCTTGTCTCTACTCGTCCCCTTCCGCCTCTCCCTCTGGATGGCCAGCCCTTCCAAAGCTGCAGGCCAATAATGACAGCACCTACACAGCCTTCTCCCTCGGGGAAGCACAGCTCCGTCGGAGGACACCTGCTGCAGGGGCCTCGCTCTAAACTGGGTCCACGGTGACACGGTGAACGTGGCTCTCCAGGAGGGGCTGATATGGGAGCAACAAAAACCACCTGTCTCTTGGTGCTTCTGGCTTCCTAACCTTTGGTATCTACCAAAGAATGGGAAGCTTATGACCCATGGCATTTGTAATGATTTCAGGTTCACAAACATCATATAAATATGATGTAGGAAAGACGTTATTAGGGTTTGAAGCCGATGGCCAAGAAAGAATTTTTGAGACGTCTTTGGTGCAAAAAAGTGGTTTTATTAAAGTACAGGGACAGGACCTGTGGGCAGAAGGAGCTGCACTGGGGTCATGAGGAGGGGCCCATTATATACTTTCAAGTTGGGAGGGGGTTAGGGATAGTGTAAGTCTCTGAGGTATTTTGGAAGCAAGGTTTCCAGGACCTTGAGGGGGCTAGCTATTGTTGGGAAAAGGTCATTTATTACCGTCTAATAAAACCTGAGTCATGAGACCCTTCAGATGTATATCGGCGGGTCACGTGCTTGGGGGATGATTGCCAACATGCATCTTGGTGGGTAGAGATAAAGGAAGTTTCCAAAGGAATTTTTATATGTTAAAGTAGATTTACAGGATCCTGGGGGGGTTGGGCTAAGATTGCCTCTTGCCCTTTGCAAAGTATTAACACTGAGGCAGCTGAGTTTCTAGAGGAATATCACTCTGTCTGTTTCAAGGACTTATCAGTGAGCTGTAAGTAGTAAGGAAATTTAATAATTTTTCTTTTACCTTTGTTTCCCACATCAAATATGTTGCATCACATCATTTTTCTTCCAAGCCAGGCAAAGAAAAGGTCTTAGGTTGGTGCTATTGTGTCGTGAATGCCTCTCTCACACTTGCTAAGCTCCCTTTTACATCACAGAGGAGGCCTTAAGATCAGTGCCCTCAGTAGATAAGAGTATTTAGTCAGAGTTGAATGAAATCTTGTTGCTTTCATAGTATTTTTATGATTTCTTATTTCTGTAATTGATACTCATTTTCTATAGTCACCAACTTCACCAACAAGAAGTATTTTATAGCATTAAGTCAGATCATGTCAATCCACTGTTCAAAATCCTCCAGTGGCTTCCCAGTGCATTTAGAAAAATTGGGGGCATCTGGCTGGCTCAGTCAGCAGAGCATGAGACTCTTGATCTTGGGGTTGTGAATTTGAGCCCCACATTAGGTGGAGAGATTATTTAAAAATAAAATGAAAGAAGAAAGAAAGAAAGAAAGAAAGAAAGAAAGAAAGAAAGAAAGAAAGAAAGAAAGAAAGAAAGAAAGAAAGAAAGAAAGAAAAAGAATGGAGGAAAGAAAGAAAGAAAGAAAGAAAGAAAGGGTCTGAAATGCTTTCTATGGTCGGGAAGGTCTTCGTGATCCAACCCCTGCTGACCTCTTCCTCTTCCTCTACCGTCGCTCTACCTTCGCTCACTCCTTGAGGTCCCTCCAATATGAGAAGCTTAGTCTTGCCTCAGGGCCTTTGTACATGCTGGGCCATCTGCCTGGGATGCTCGTCCCCCAGATCTTTCTTTCTTTCTTTTTAAAGATTTATTTATTTTAGAGAGATCATGACCTGAGCCGAAACCAAGAGTCAGTTGCTTAACCGACTGAGCCATCCAACCCCCACCCCCCTGGATCTTTCCATGGCTCACTCTAGTCCTTCGTGCAGGTCTCTATTCAGATGCCACCACCTCAAAGAGGCTGTCTCTGACTCTCCTAGCTAAAACAGTATGCAAGCATCCCCGTCCACCCTTTACCTCTTCTTAGTGCTCCTTGCTACCTGACATGCATCCATCCATCCACTTTTCCTTCCTCCCTCCTCCCTTCTTTCTTCCTTCTCTCTCGCTCTCATTTCTTATTTCTCATGTAACTCCCCCCACTGGAATGTGGGCTCTGTGAGGATAGGTCCTTCTCTTGTTCACTGCTGTGCCCCCAGGGTCTAGAACAGTGCCTCGCACACAGTAGAATTCAGTAAGTTTACATATGATTGGAAAAATAAATTAATAAAATTTCCTCTTAAAATACATTTAAGTTGAAAAGCAAATCACTTTATTGTTTTTAAAGATTTTATGTATTTATTTGTCAGAGAGAGAGAGCACGCGCACAAGCAGGGGGAATAGCAGGCTGAGAGAGAAGCAGGCTCCCGCTGAGCAAGGAGCCTAACACAGGACTCGATCCCAGGACGCTGGGATTATGACCCAAGCCGAAGGCATACGCTTAACTGACTGAGCCACCCAGATGTCCTGAAAAGCAAATCACTTTAAAGAAAAGCATTCAGTAAGTAGTCTGGGTAATGCCGTTTGGCAGATGACAGGAAGGTACTCCATGATTGGCACACATATGAAAAGGCTACACAAGATGCTGGGGTTTCGGAAATGCTTTCCTGAAGTGATTCTGAGATTATCTGGGAGAAAGAGAAGAGCTTCCCACCACCCGCGCTGCAGATCATGGAACAGACCCTGTGTCTTTTCTGGCTAGTGCTAAAGACTGCTGAGCACCTAGTAGGTACTGCACGTTTTTAGATTTCTTTCATGCCGCCCCCCCCCCCCATTATGAATGGCCACCTGGTTCTTGCCCTCTCCATCCTCCTCACCCAGAGCCAGATGCTCCTGGAGGCTGCTGGGACTGAACCATTGGTGAGCACCAATGGGCCCAGCTTGGAACTAGTGATTGATATATGTCATCTCTAAATAGTTAATGGCATCATCCCTGATACACAGATGAGCCATTACCAAGTCCCACACCTAACTGTGCCAGTTCTGTGTTTGCCATATGAACCATTTCTTCCCTCCATGATGCCTTCCTCCGTGTTCAATAACACCCCCTCCAACTTACTCAATTCATGATGCTTGGCTACTCAATATTCTTGGCATTGATTTCCAAAGCCATGACTCTTTACAGAGATTAAGCTGAGAGCCTCAAGAATCCAGAGAAGAGGAGTATCTCAGAGGGAAAGCTTTCAAGAGCTGAGGCACAAACGGAAGGTCATGATTTAGCCACAGGCGTGTTCTGTTGAGCTTAAAAGCTATTTTTCACTTAAGAACCAATTGCCACTATTAATAAATCAGGAAATTTTGCACCAAGGTCTGAATTTCTGGATTTTCTTGAAAATACAGATGGTCAGGCCACGGATAGGCCCATGTTCCTACATGGCAGGCACCAGCTGGAATTGGGCAGCTTCCCCTTTTAGAGAGGGCCTGTGTTTGCCCGTGTCCACAGACCTCACTCCTCCCTGCTGTCTTACCACAGGGCTCCCATCATTTACATTCCCGGCCTGACCGCTGAGTTTATGATCCTGACCAATCTAAGACTAGTCTAAGCATTCTCTAGGCTGATAGGAAAGGGGAATTGAGAGAGGCCTGGGGGTCTCTGTAGACAGATTTGGATCTGAAGGCACCATAAGGACAGATAAAAGGAGTGGCGTGCTGGGCAGTGTTGAACCACTGTTCTCCAGGAGAACAAGTGTGTGTGTGTGTATAGATTTTATGTGTTTATTACACAAAATTTAAAAATTTATAATTTATAAATTTACAAATTTATAAATAATAACACACTGTTGTAAATATTCTTTATAAATTCTATATAAGCCAATTCATTCTCACAGATGGATTTTGTTGATTTTTTTTTTTTTTTTGCCAAATTCTTGTATCCAAAACCAACTATCACTGCAATTTCGCCACGACTTGACAAAATCAGACTAGGAATAAATGCTGGACAACAATCCGACTCAGCAAAAGATCCCATCCCGTCTCTGCAGAGCGAGGGAAGTTTCAACATGAACGTGGGTTGAAATTTTTGTTGACGTTAATGAGTCAGACAAAGTAAAACAAGGAAGATGTAGGTCAGAACACCTTCATCGATGATGTGGGCAACTTGCTTGTTGCATTGGGTAATAGCGTTCAGAAGTGAAAGAATATTCCCTCAATTTTTAGTGCCACTCACCATGTCTCAGCTACAGACATGACAGACACACTCGCAAGGTTAATTTGCATTGTTAACATTTTATCCATCACATTCTTAAGGCTGGAGCATCAAGGAAACAGTAAGTCAAGCCCTGCCTTGCAGTGTTTCCCCATCCCTGTGCTGCCAAGTCACCTCCCATGGGCATGACGCCTTGTACGCAGAATCAGGATCTCCCGTGTCTCTCATAAGACACACTATATGCAAGTAACCTCAAGAGCACAGATGATAGTGAAATGTAGCAAAACAAGGAAGTGAGGAGGTTTTAGTATTTATTACTTTTGCTTTTAATATAATTTATTGAAATATTCAATAATTTAATATCTTTAAAAGGCTGTGTTTAACAACCAGTTGGCAAAAGTCCCGAAAACTTAACAATGGGCTCTCACAAGGTAGTAGGAGGAGCCTCCCGCACACCACTGGGTACGAGGGAAGCATCTAGAACAGGAGGAGAGAAGATGAGAGGCCAGAGTCCTGGGGGCTTGCAGCAGGCACAGATGACGAAGTGTTGTCCCACACCAGCTCCCTGGGTCTGCTTTAGCTCTTCATTTTCCTCAGCATCCAGCAACTCACTCTTGCCAGGCCCTTCCTCTGGTGACTTCTGGCTTGAACTCCTTGCTCAGTCTCCATCTGACTCACCCGTCGGGGGCTGACCCTTAACAATGTCCCAAAGATGGGGACCTGGGTAACTGAGGGTGAGCAGAAACCTCCCCCTCAGGCCCTGACTAGCTGAATGGGACCAGCTGAAGACCCTCCTGCAGGAAGACAGGGGTTAAGTACATCCCCAGGCGCCTAATCATCCCCATTCTGCAGATGTGGGAACTGAGGCTAGCGAAAGCTGTTAGTCACAAGGTTGTTGACAAGGTCAACAGCGGCCAGGAGACAGGCAACACCAGCAGTCGGGCTTGTCGGCCTCCAAACCCACCTCCGTTCTGCAAAGCTCTCCTGCACCACCTGGAAACAGCGCCTGGAGCTGGCTTCATGCACCGTGGCCGCTCTTGGATTTTAGTGCCCGTGATTCTGGAATTCTATTTACTGTTCCCCTAATTAAAACTGGCATCCCCTAAAGAGATGGCCAGCTACTTGAGAGCAGGGCCCGTGCTGAATATGCGCTGTATTAGCAGCACTTAGAATTCCAGCTCATTGACATTGGAAGTGATCTTAAGAACTCCTTGGTCCAGGTTGCCCATTGTACATATGGGGAAAACTGAGGCCTATGGCCACACAGCCATGACACCAGAGAAGCAGGGCTGGAACTCAAGCATCTTCTCCACCAGTCTGAGTTGCTGGTGAATGACAAAAGCAGGCTTCCCCTCACCAGAAAGTCCCAGCCAGATGAGAAAAGAGAGCAGAGAATATAGTATCCTCATCTAGGTTTGGGAGTGATGCCAGAGAAGACTTCCTTCCAGGGCTGGTACCCTAGATGTTCTTTGAGAAAGCAACAGACTCCATGAGATGTTGTCATTGTAAGTACTGCAGGGACGTGCAGAGACAATGGGGAAACTAAGGCAAGAAGGCAGATCCTCAGGGCACCTCAGAGCCTGAGATTCAAAATGAAGACTTTTGGGTTCTCAAACTTTCTCCTCTTTCACCTGGGCCCGAAAGACCTCTCCTGGAGCAGGGATGACTTACAGGACCTCCGAGACCTTGTGCTGCAGGGGCCAGGCAAGCAGGAAGCTGGAGACTGTCGGCTAAAGCCATGGTTCCAGCATCTTCCAGGCAGATGGACTCCTCAAGAGGTGGCAGAGACCTCGATGCGGGTGTACGGGATGCTGCTGGAGCTCTGCCTGTGGCCAAAGCTCAGGGTGAACCTGTCAAGCAGAGAGTGAGTGGGGGAGGGGGGTCTCTGTGGCTCTCTGTCTCTGTGGCCTCTGATGTCAGAGTCTATATGACTATAGGCACTGAAGTGATGACTGCCAGACCCTGGCAAAGCCCCCTAACTTTCTGTCTCCTCCTAAAGTCATGGCAGACTCAGCTTCCTTGCCCTACAGGCTGGCCCAGGCCCCACCATGCGACCCCGAGTCCCCAGGTCCAGCTTGACACTCCCCTTGGCTGCAATTACATCCTGCTTTACCCCAAAGCTGGCTTCTACCTGCCTTTCTGCCTCCTTAGTGCCTCATCCCAGAGGAGGGTTTCTGGAATATTCTCCCAAGAAAGCCAGGATGGCAGAGATTCCAGGTGGCTCCTAGTATCTGTATCCCCCCTAAGCCTAGTAACAGTGCCCTTTTAATTCTTAGCTGGGCACATGGCTTCCCAGGAGAAAGCCCGTTTCTCAGCCTCCCCCGCATGTAGGTATACCCAGGTTCTGTCTGAAGGATGCGGGTGGGAATGACCCGTGCATCTTTCAGGCTGTGTCTCCCCTCCCCCTCTCCCCTCCCGCAGGCCCCTGGTAAAGTAATTATCGAAGAGAGGGCAGAGCAACTGGAGAGAAGGAGCGTGGGACCCTGGATGACCTCTCGAAGCACGGCTGCCACCCCAGCCCTGGTCCCCCTACATCCGGACTATTCTGAGCAGCCAGATCTATTTCCTAACCAACAGGGTTGGGCCAAAGGGGCCTGCAGAGGGGTCAGTCAACACACTGGGGGAGCTCCGCTGGCAGAGCACCCTCTGGGGTTGAGCGGAGCAGGTTGAAGGCTTTTACACTGGACCAGTTCTGCGTCCCTTCCGGGGCTGTGTTGGGCTGGGACTTGGCAGGCAGCTGCAGGAGGTGAGTTCCAACTCCCTCTTAGAATGATTTATTTTTTTTAGTCCTTTAGGGCCTCCCAGGAATAGAACGGGCAGTCAGGTGCTGATGATTCCCTTTACTACAAGAAGTAACCAGGGGCATTTGCCAAGGATATGTAGGATGGTAGTGTTTTTAGGTCCTTTCTGCTGCTCCTATTCCTCTCTTCTCTTATTTGAATGGCACAAGGCCCCACGATACTAAGATTCTCCACTCCTCTCTATGATCTGAAGACCTTACATGATTGAGCTCCTACCAACTTGGCTGATCTGATCTTCTACCCCTCCTGCCACCCTCCCTTCCCTCTATTCCAGCCACACTGGCTTCCTTGTGGTTCCTTGCATATGCCGGATACACTCCCAACCTCAAGGCCTTTGCACCTGTTGTTCCCTTTACCTGGAATGCTCCTCTCCCTCATCTTTACATGGCTGTCTCCTTCTCACAAACTTAAATTGCACCTCCTTAGAGAGGCCTCCTCTCTCTAACCACCCACTCTAATTTAGCCACAACCCCCGCCCCTCTGTCCCCCGCTCTGCCAGTCAGGCCTTCTCAACATACTTCACTCTGTTTCATTTTCTTCAGATACATATAACTAGCCAAAATGCTCTTGTTGCTGCATTTGTTGGCTTGTTTATTTTCTGTCCCCCTTCTCCACTAGACTGGAAGCTCTGTGAGGACAAGGACCTTGCCCATCTTACTCGGCCACGTTTCCTAAGGCCCAGACATGGCCTGGCACATAGTAGGGACTTAATAAACACCTGCTGAATGAGTAGATTAAGCCCATAGTTCTGTGTGTGTGACTTTAAAAGGCCACAGTTATACTATTTTCTCTAAGCTTCCATGACTCTAAGATTCTGCTGCTCTGACCTCATGTGATTCCATAACTGCATGGTTTTAAAATTCCCATGAGCTGGGCCTTAAAGTCAAATGAAACTCTGCTGTCGGAAGACACAAACAACTCCAGGAAAACAGCTCCTGTACGAAGACAAGACAAAAACGACGGTGTCCAGGCACTAAGGGAATCAGGAGGAGGAGGAAAACACTCTCTTGCAAAGGGAAAGTACGCAGAGTAAATCCTGAACTGATTTGCTCAGGATTTGATATGAGTCCTTCCTGAGGCCCAGCTTAGCCCTGTGTCCACTTACCGTCTCTTCTGGAACTGCTGGTCTATCTCTGCCAAGGACTGGCCTTTTGTTTCAGGGACAAATGCATAGATGAAGCCCAGGCCGAGGACAGCCGTCAGCCCGTAGAGCAGGAAGGTCCAGGACAAGCCGATGGTGCCTGGGAACAGGAGGGTGGGAGCGTGGGCAGGGGCACTGCAAATCAGTTCACTCAAAAGCACATTCTCCAGATGTTTGATGTACAGAATTAAAACAGCAAGCTGTCAGGTAAGTGCCTTAAAGCAGGAGCCGGACTGGTTATCCCAGAGGCAGGCAAAGGGCCGGGGCCCAAACCCGCAAACACAGACTCAGGCATCAGGTCGGTATGGGAAAGCCCACTCACCCACATCTAAAACACTCACCAGAGGAGTGAGGTCATAATCTGAAAACATGAATGGAGAGGAAATGGCATTCACTTCCGCAGCAAAGTAGTTGCAGGACACAGCCTTGGCCAAGCCCAGCCCCAAAACAAAAAACATCCTCCGAAATTCTACAAACTGGTTATTGGGTGAATGAATTGAGCATCCAGGGAATGGAGTTTCAGCCCATGCATCCTGTGGCTGACTCCCAGACCACTCCCCAGCCCTCGCCTCTTCCCGCAGCCTTGGATGAGGGCCAGGGTCTCAGGGCCAGCAACCAGGACCCCGGGATGACCCTGGCTCCTTTGAAGTCCGTCAGCCCAGGACAGAGAAAGGAGACAGTGAGGGAAGGGCTTTGTGGAGGCAGAAGCCCAGATAACCTTCCAGAGCCATGGCCATTCTCACCTCTAGAGGTCATGACCTCTGAGCATCCTCCCCTGACCAGCTGGGCCTCCACTTAATCCTCACACAAGGGGGGGTGGGAGGGGTGGGGTGGGTGGGGGAGGCTGGAGACAGGCACAGTGGACACACTCTTCTACCAGCCTTTCCCAGGGGCTGTGCCTTTGAGGAGGAAACGCTTGGCTGCAGAAAATAGGAAAATAACTGAGCCTTAAGAACTGTGCCTTGGGGCTCACAGGGAGGGAGCCCCTCCCACCTTGGCTCCTTGGGCCAGGAGCATCTCAGCAACTCAGAGACCCTTTCCAGTGTTCTGGGCCCAGATAATTCCCACCACACCCCACCATGGCTCAAATGGGGTTCGAATGCCAGGTAGGAAGAGAGAGTGTCACCCAAACTAGATATGAGAAAACCTTCCTGCCAGCAGGTGGGCATGAGCCTGTTGGAGCCGGTTTAGAATAAAAAAGGTGGCCACTCGGGTACCTGCTGGTCTCAGAGGTGGGGGTGTAGACCTGCTATTGGGCCTGGAGAATTTAACATTCTGCACAGAGTTTTATTTACAGAATAGTTCTTCGGCTACAAGACGAAATTTTCAAAAACTCCCCTGCTTTAATGTGAGGGCCTTTGGGCTGCAATGAAGAAAATGGCCTCACACTCAGGCCTCCAGACTCCCCCATCCCCCCACCAGTAGTTTGTCCCCTCCGCTACCACACCAATCAGAGCCAGCTTCCAGATGGAGGCTCTTCCCCTCCTTCAGCCTCACCTCCCAGGCCCACTCATTGATGGAGCCTGGAATTATCAGGGGTAGAAACCTCGAAGGTCACGTCTTCTCTTGTCTTTGTCTGCGGGCCTCTCCTCCCCCCTTTGCTGATACTAGCACCCCACTTTTCCTTTAAGGAACCATCCCCCCCACCTCTGTACACATGGTTGGGTGAAGCTGTCCCCCACCCACCCTGACTTCAGGGGCTGGTATATGCCCCAGGCCTGGGCATCAGAATCTTGCAGCCTTCCAGCCGGGGATGGGCAGGCAATTTTGCTGAGCCAACAAGAGCCCACCCCAGGCAACTGTTCCTGGATCTAGAAGGAACTAGACCATGGAATTAGGTCAGAGAACTCACCGATGAGGTGGAGGAAGGAGAGGCTGACAAGGAGGTTGCTGGCCCAGTTGAAGCTGTTGCAGAAGGCGAAGGCTCTGCCTCGGATCTCCACGGGATAGATCTCGCTGAGGACAAGCCAGGTCACTAGGACAGGAAAGCAGGGAGAACTCACGGGCTGGGGTGGGAACTGGGGCCTGGCACCCATGGTCCAGCGGACAGCCCCCCAACAATGTGACTCAAGCAGAATTTCAGGCCCCTGACACCCAGTTCTCCCACTGCCTCCCCCACACTGCTGCAAGAACCCTTTTCTTCCTTTCTTTCTCTTTTTCTCTTTAAGGTTTTATTTATTTATTTGACAGAGAGAGAGAGCACAAGCAGGGGGAGTGGCAGGCCGAGGGAGAGGGAGAAGCAGACTCGCCGCTGAGCAGGGAGCCCGATGCGGGGCTCGATCCCAGTACCCTGGGATCATGACCTGAGCCGAAGGCAGGCACCTAACCGACTGAGCCACCCAGGTGCCCCAAGAACCCCTTTCAAGTAAACCCTTTTTTTTTTTTAAAGATTTTTATTTATTTATTTGACAGAGAGAGAGAGCGAGAGCAGGAACACAAGCAGGGGGAGTGGGAGAGGGAGAAGCAGGCTTCCCGCTGAGCAGGGAGCCCGATGTGGGGCTCGATCCCAGGACGCCGGGATCATGACCTGAGCCGAAGGCAGACGCTTAACGACTGAGCCACCCAGGCGCCCTCAAGTAAACCCTTTGAGTGATCTATCCAGGGGCAAATTCAAGTTTAAGAGGCCAGAAGCTTAAATAATTTGGGGCCCTTTATAAGAAAAAAAACTACAAACAGAAAATTAGGCCCTGGGAAGGAGTGCCCGCAAGTGGGCAAGGAGCCGTAAAGCGTAAGCTTCATTGGCTTTGTGGTCAGGCCCCCTCTAGTGTCCTTCCGAGACCCTGACTGACAGGGTCCCCACCCTTTCCGCTGGGTGGGGTAGAGGCTGCTGAGTTTCCTGCCAGAGAACCCCCACCTACCTGGTCCAAACCCAAAGGAGAAGGCGCTCACAAAGACCATCATGCAGACCAGCGCGGTCCAGTGCAGCAGGGCGAGCTCGGGGGCAGAACGGGGCGCAGGGGCGGCAGTGCCTAAGGCCGGCAGGGGAGGGGCTGTGCGGTTCCCAGCTCTGGGATGAGGCTTGATTTTCGTAGAGGTTGGGGGGACTGGCTTCCCTTGGTTCTCACTGGTCGCTGGCAGTGGAAGTGGACTTACGACGGCCCCTGGCAGGCTCGAGTCTCCAGGGAGGCCTACCGGCCTGCTGGCGTTGGGTAGGGCCAGGCAACTTGGGCCAGAGTCCATGGGCACGGCGAAGCTGACGAGCCCGATGCCGCTGACCGACAGGGCCATGAGGGCACAGCCAGCCAGTAACAGGGCCCTGCGGCCCGCTCGGTCCACCAGCCCCAGGGCCGTCAGGGTGGACACCACCTTCACGGCGCCGAGTCCCACAGAGGCCAGCACAGCTGAGGAGCCCCCACGGAAGCCGACTGAGTGGAATATGGTAGAAGCATAGCACAGCACGTTGGGCTGCCCCGTTAGTTGCTGGAAAATCACCAGCCCCAGCCCCACCATGGTCCGGCCTCGCATGTTATCCCGGGCCCTGAAGAGGTCCAGAAGGGAGTATCTTGGCCTCCCCAGCTTAGTGGCCTCACCTCCCTGGAGAGGAATGAGGTCCTTGTGGGCTGCAGCCTCAGTGGTCCCAGCAGGGAGACAGAAGAGGCTGAGGGACTGCAGAAGAGCAGGTGCTGCGGCCCAGCCGAACATATGCCGCCACCCCCCCGGGGAACCAGCCAATGCGTAGTTGAGTGCATAGGAGAGCAGGATGCCCAGGGTGATGCCAGCCTCATAGAGGGACACCAGCACTCCCCGCTGCCGGGGCCCCACCAGCTCTGACACATAAATACAGCAGGCCATGGAGGAGAGGGAGATGGCAAAGCCAGCCATCAAGCGGCCCAGGACAAGCCAGGCCAGGGAGCCAGCCAGGCCTAGGCTCAGGCTGCCTGCCAGAAGCACCACATTGCTGCCGAGGATGGCTTGTTTCCTGCCATACTGGTCGATGAGGACGCCCCCCACCAGGGAGGCAAGGAGAGCCCCCAGGAGCAGGCTACCCACCAGGAGCTCCTGCTCCAAGCAGGAAAGCCCAAAGTCAAGCTGCAGGGGCAGCAGGGCACCTGATACGACTGCCAGTTCATAACCGAAGGTCAGGCCACCCAGCAAAGACACAGAGACACACAGGGGCAGGAGCAGTTGGGGACGGCCTGGAAAACAAAAGTGACAAGAGCGGAGTTCAGGATGGTTCCTCACCAGAGCATCCATCCATGAACTTCCCCTCCATCTGCCAACCCCTCATCTATCCATCCAGCTACTCCATCTATTCACCTGTCCATTCATCCACCCGTCCATTCATCCACCCATCCTTCCATTTATTGATCTATCCATCTTTCATCCATCCACCCACTCCTTCCTTCAACCACCCACCCCTCCATCCATCTACTGTCATTCATCTATCTATCCATTTACTGATCCATCCATCCATCCATCCATCCATCCATCCATCCATCAATCCATTCATCTACCCATCCACTTCTTCCTTCATCCCTCCATCCATCCACTTCATTCATTCACCCACCCACTCCATCCATTCATTCACTCACCCATCTATTCATGCATGCTTTCATGCATCCATCCATTTATCCATCATCCAGCCATCCACCTCATTCTTCTTCCATTTCTCCTTCATCCCTCCATCCATCCATCCATCCATCCACTCCATCCGCTTATCCAGCCATCCATCTACCCATGCACGTATTCATGCATCCAACCATCATTTGTCATCCATCTATCCATCCATTTACTCCATCTATTCACCCATCTATTTATTAATCAATCTATCCATCCATCCCTTCATCATCCCCTCCTCCATCCATCCATTTGCTCTATCTACCACATATTCATCCATCTATTTGTCCATTATATACTCTTTAATTCACCATCCATCTGTTTATTGATGCATCTACCCACAAATACATCCATTCATCCACCAATCTTTGATTCCATCCCTTATGTACCCATTCACACACTTACCCATCCATCCATGCATCCACCCCTCCAATCATTCAAAAACTTATTTATTCGGCATCTACAACATGCCAAACAGTGTTCTTGGGGCTGGCAATACAGTGGTGTTGTCAAGCACCTGATATTCTAGTAGAGAAAGGCAGACAATAAATAAATATATATATATAACTTTAGGTGGTGAAAGATGTCATTTTAAAAAGCCAGGAAAGTGGATTGAAAATGATGGAGGAGTTCTATGTTAAATAGGGTAGTCAGTTAAGGCCTCTCAAAGAGGGAAGATTTGAGCAGAGATCTGAATTAAGTGAGGGTGAAAGCCATGTAAAATCTGGGAGAAGAACATTCTAGACGGAGGGAACAGCAAAAACAGAGGCCCTGAGGCAAGACAGTTTTTGGCATGTTTGAACAACAACCATTAATATTAATAGCTAGTGCTTATATGACATTTATTAAGTGCCAGGCCCGGTTTTAAGAACTTTACGCACACTTACTCATTTAATTCTTTTTTTTAAAGATTTTATTTATTTGTCAGAGAGAGAGAGAGAGCACGCGCACAAGTAGGGGGAGTGGCAGGCAGAGGGAGAAGAAGGCTCCCCACTGAGCAGGGAGCCCGATGCGGGGATCGATCCCAGGACCCTAGGATCATGACCTGAGCCGAAGGCAGACGCTTAATGACTGAGCCACCCAGGCATCCCTACTCATTTCATTCTTACAACAACCCTATAACATAGTATTTTTAGCATCATCCTCCAAGGCTCAGAGAAGTTAAGAAACTTTCTCATGGTCACACAGCAAGTGGGTGACTGATGCAGCAAGAGCGTTCAGGCTGTTAATCATTGCGTTTTCAGCAAGGAGGCCAGGATGGCTGGAGCCACCTCCACCTGAGGAGATAATGAGGCAGAAGTAGGCCGGGGCCAGGTCACACGGAACTTGTTAGGTCATGAAGAGAATAATGAATTTCATTCTCAGTGGATGGAGGCAAGTCTTGGAAGGCTTGAGCTGGGCAGAGAGAGTAGTCACCAGCACATGTGGCTCCTGAGCACTTAAAAGGGGGCTAATGTGATTAAGGAACTGAATTTTAAAATCGTATTTAATTTTAATTAATTAAAACGCAGTTACAGGTTACTCTTAATTCTTAATTCACACGCTTACACTTAGATATTTCTAGAAGCATCTAGATTAATCTGGCAGTATCTATCTCACCCACACCCACCCTGGACCTGACAAGAACATTCATAATACTACAGTCAGACTCACTGAGTGTATCTCAACCAGGCACTGCTTTGAGCACTTTAAGTGCAATAACACATTTAACTTAATATAACTTCATGTGGTGGGCTTTTGAATTATTTATGAATGAACAAACTGACCATCAGAGGTGAAGTGACTTGTCTAAGGTCAAAAGTAGTAAGTAGCTGAGCCTAGATTCAAAGCCGGGCCGTCTGGCGCCACAATCCACACCCTTAACCACCCCATTAGCAAACCTTGGCATATTATGATTTTGTGCTGTTCTCTCCTACCTCTACCTCTCCCCATCTCTGTTAGGCAATTTTTGTGCAG
Source organism: Mirounga leonina (assembly GCF_011800145.1). NCBI lineage: Eukaryota > Metazoa > Chordata > Mammalia > Carnivora > Phocidae > Mirounga > Mirounga leonina. Next base: position 36,536,301 of record NW_023270374.1, on the reverse strand, counting down.
GGGGAGGAGTTTCATGGGTGGAAGGCTCGGTGCCCATTTCTGCTCACCCTTATCCCTCCCACCCTGCCCCCTGGGAAATCACCTCCTCTGTTTCCCTGGCTGGCCCTGTGCTTCTTGTTCATGACCATCAATGAGCACCCTAGGAAGATGATGGTACCTGGGTCCTGTCCTGTCTTCACCTTCCTTTGCCCCATCTCCCTCGGTTCCTGGAGCTTGCTGCCAGAAAGGAAGTTTCCTCCAGGCCATGTGAGGCAATCAAGTGAAAACAGAATTTGTTTGCCATTTCCTCAGTTCCTCTGGAGCTGAAAGGGAACCCAGCCAAGGGGCTCAGAGGCCAAGTTGACTGTCCACAGGTCCCGCTGGAAAATGCATCGGGGCAGATTCGGGTCACGGTGGTTAAGAGCAGAAGAGCGAAAATAATAGTGAAATAAAATAGTAATAATAACAGGTGTCATTTATGGAGCAGCTCCCCTACGTAAAGACGTTAGTCTCTCACCTCATCTTCATAATAACCCCTAGGTGGTACAGCTGCAGTTATCCCCATTTTAGAGATTAAGTTTCAGAGTGTTCTCACAGCTGGGAAGCAACCGGATCAGGACTCACTGATCCATCTGACTCCCAAACCCATATACTTAGGAGCTTTGCAGAACGGACTTCAAACGAGAAGGACCATCAAAGATAGGTGGGGTGTGAGAGAGAGCAGAGGTGCAGGGCCAGGGGTGGAGGGGAGATACAGACACATTAGCTCTCGGGAAAACCCAGTCACAAAGCAGAGTGAACCAACAGTGCCCCAAGGAAGGATGAAGGGCAGCCGCCAAGGAGTCAGGGTCAGAAACATGAGGGAAGCACATTCCCTTCCTTAAGCTTTCCTGGCTTCCGTGGCCTCTGCTCTGTAAGTCCTAACCCCTTCGCCTGCCATCCCAGGCCCTACCTGAGCCGGTGGCCCTGGCCCAACTCCTCAGTCACTTCCCCTCCCTGACTCTGTCCCCACCTCCCCTCCTGCCTCCCCAAGCCCCGCAAACACTTGCTCTCTGCACACACGGTCCATTTCCATGCCCCTCTGCCCGCCGCTGCACCGCCTGTGTCCCCACAGGCCCACTCATCCTCCTCAGTCCCAGCTCACGGGCACATCCCCGAAGGGCCTTGAGTTGTAGGTCTCTGTTCTTTGGCATCCCCCGCCCTCTTTTGGGGTGCTGCCCTTCCCCTGCTTTGTCTCTGGGTCTCCTGGTTTGGATACAAATGACCGCGGCCACCTCCACCCCCACTGCCTAGCTCCAGGGCCGAGTCCATGACCCAGATCTGACCAACCAGCAGGTTCCCAGGCCCTGCGCAGCGATGAAAGCCATGTGGCTGACCCTGGGCCGGTGTGTTGGCTCACTGAAGGCGCTAAGCTGGTAGTTTACCTGCCTGGAGCCGCTGGGGGCCAACTTCCCCCTTGCGGGGGGATCCCTGACAACACTGCCTGAGCCCCAGTTCCTGAATCCATGGACTGCTCAGTGACTAAGGAATGTCTTTTTTTCTTTTCTTTCTACTTTTTCTCTTGTCTCTTCCCTCCCCTCCCCTTCCCACCCCTTCCCTCATCTCGCCTCCTCTTCTCTTCTCCTTTTTTTTGCTTAAGGTAATTCATGGGAGGCCCTGGCTAATTCTTGTACATCTTCCTCCACTTTCCAAGCCACACTTTTCACTTCCCGCCAACTCTGCATTCCCCCTTCACTTGCTGACACCATCTCAAGTTTGTTGCTGTGTCTTCCTTATTAAACGGGGCAGGGCAGCGTTAGAGACTTCCTGTCTGTGCCTCCTGAGCCCCAGCCCTGTCCTGACGCCCCAGCGGGGCTCAGTGAGGTTTCTGCTGAATGAACCCAGGATTGCGTTGGGGACTAGGGCGGTGTCTGCACGTGGCATTGCAGAGGCCGCATCAGATACCTTTGAACCTAGCAGAATGCTACATGACAGCCCCAGGGGTCCTGTGGAAGCCTGAGTCATTCATTCTGCTCAGAGCCCTTGGGGTTCCCACTTCAGTCTGAAAAGAGCCAAAGTCCTTACAGTGGCCTTCAAGGTTCTGCAGAATCTGCCTGCATTCGTTCGTTCTCTCTCTCTCTCTCTCTCTCTCTCTCTCTCGGCTCTGCCATGCCAGTTTCCTTGCTGTTCCTCCTCATTCCTGTGTGACTCAACTCAAGGCCTTTTACCAGCTGTCACCTCTGCCAGAAGAGCCCTCCCCCTCCATTCCTTCCCTCTTTCCCTCTGGTCTTGGCTCAAACATCACCTTCTCCTGAGGCCTTCCCTGGCCCTCTACTTAAAAGAGCAACCTCCCCCATCACACCCAGCACTTCTAATGCCCTTATTTTCCTCCAAGGTACTTCTCACCATCTGAAAGAACTATATGTTTTACATATTTATTGTTCTCTCCAACCAGAATGTTGACCCCAAAAGGACAGGAATTGTTTGTTTGTCCTTAGCTGTCTCCCTGATGCTAAGGACACTTCCTGGCGCTCAGTAAATACTTGTTGAATAAACAGAAGATTGAATGAAGGGACTCTGGGGGCTTAGGGAATCCAGACAGGAAGGGTCTTGGCTCTTGAGGGAGAGGTCTCTTTGGAGAGGTCTAGGGCCTGGAAGGGGCCAAACTCCACAGGAAGTAGAGTAAATCCTGGCCCCCAAAGTAGGGCCCAGCCTAGGTTTGGGAACTGCTCCCCCTTTCTATTAAGTATCTGTCTAGGGGCGCCTGGGTGGCTCAGTCAGTTAAACATCTGACTCCCGGTTTTGGCTCAAGTCATGATCTCAGGGTTGTGAGATCGAGCCCCACAACAGGCTCTGTGCTGAGTGCGGAGCCTGCTTCAGATTCTCTCTGTCCCTCTCCCTCCATCCCTCGGCCTTCCCTGCACACCAGGCACACACACTCTCTCTCTCCCTTCCTCCCTCCCTCTCTAAATAAAACAAAACAAAATGATAGGTTATATGTGAAGCTGTCTCACACTGGAGAAAATCCCTTCGTCCTCTAAGCCCCTCACTGTGGAGGACAGAGCTTCCCAGGGAGAGAATTGGGGAGCAGGGGAAGGGGGAAAAAGTCAGGTTTCGGGTGGATGTATCACCAGCTGCAAGTCCCAAGGAGCCTCTTGTTGGTGACACAAGAACAGCATCTCCACCAGAGGTCACAATGCATTGGGACCCTCCCCTGCCAGGGATCCGCCACAGCTGTCCCTCAAGTTCCAGGGAGAAGCCTGAGTGACACTGAACTATGCAACTATCCTCACCCAGAGGGCTGGTTTCCAAACGTCCCAACACGGCTAATACGGAGCACTCACCACAGCCAGCCCTACCTCCTCTTCTGGAAGCCCTAGCTGCACCAGCTGACTCAATCCCTACAGCAAACCTATGACCCAGGCATGGCTGTCATTCCCATTTTACAGATGAAGTAACTGAGGCACAGAGAGGTGAAGACATTGCCCAAGGTGACAGTTTGTAAGTGACAGAGCAGAGACTGGACTGACTCCAGAGTCCCAACACTGGGTGTGGTAAAAAAGAAAAGCTCACGTGAAGGGACCCTTTACCATGTGCAGGTGGTGAGCTGAGCCCTTTTCGTTCATTTTCTCACGTCATTCTCATAGCTGCCTTGTGATAAGTGCCTTTGATGGGGGTCATTTCATAGATGAAGAAGCTGAGGGTCGGAGAAGTAGACGAGATGATGCACTCGGAAGTGGGAGGATGCGGGCTGGAATCCAGGTCTATACCCAGGGCCCAAGCCTGGGAAAGCAGCCTGGGATGGTGGGGAGGACAGAGCCCTCCCTCCCCCGCTTCCACCCAGCCCCATCTCTGTCCTCCTGAGATGCTCAGTCAAGAGCTGTTGAATTAACTTAGGAGGCAGCAAAGGGATCGGAAAGGCAGGTGCGAGGGACCAGGGTCAAGCTGAGTGTCCTTGGGAGGACCTCTCTGGGCCTGTGTTTCCCTCAGGCTCCGGGGCAGTGTGCCTTGAGGGTTAAGAGCATGGACTCCGGAGTCAGACCTGGAGTTGGTGACCAGTTGTGCCATGACTGTGCATGAGTGGCTGAGTGGTACAGTGGTTGGGAATGCAGGCTGGAGCCAGAGTGCTGGGGTTCTAGCCCAGCTTTTCTAATTCATTGCTGTGTGACCTTAGGCAGCTCATTAACCTCTCTGAGCTTCCCCATCTACAAATGCGTAAAATAGTAATATGTACCTCTATGCCTGCCTACCTTATAGCCACTGTTAGCTATTATGATTCTCCACAGCATAATCCAGAGGGAGTTTTAAAACACAATTCAGGTCACGTCCCACCCCAGCTTAAACCTCTTCTCCAGCTTCTCATGTCATTTGGAATAAAACCTAAACTTCTCGCCATGGCCTACAAAGTTCTACACAGTCTAGCCCCTGCCTAACTCTCTGACCTCCCTCCCCATCTTTTCCCCTTGCCCACTGTGCTCCAGCCACACTGGCCTGACACCAACCCACTGGTGCCTCATGGCCTTTGCACATGCTATCCCTGCCCACACCCCCCCTTGTAGCTCTTTTTCCAGATCTTAGCACACCCACTCCTTCTGAGTAATATCTCTGCTCCAGGGCCTCCTACCTAAAGAAGCCACTTCCCTCAGCATTTCACACCACCTCATTTTTTGTGTTCCATAGCATCTTATCGCCCTTGGAGATTATTTTATTCATTTACTCCTTTCCAGCTTCTCAACTGGAATGTCAGCTCCATGGAAGAGAGGATTGTTGTCTGCTTTGCTCACGGCTGAGTCCCCAGCCCCTGTCACACAGTAGAGGGATGAATGACTGAATGACTGAGTGAGGCTCTGGATCCAGAGAGAGAAATGGAAATCCCAGTTCCCTGTAGCAACAAAGCAATTCCCTATTCTCCTCCCGCCCCCACCTCTCCCAGTTCTGGATTCTAATCTCCGGTCTCCTCTCATGGAATACCTCCGAAGCGAAGGTTTTGTCTGTGTTGTTCATGGCAGCCTCCTGAGGCCTCCTGAACAGAAGTGTTCAGCAAAGGGATTCACCAAGTTGCTCCTTTCGGAGCCTCCATTTCTTTATCTGCCGAGTAGGAGGAGTTTCCCTCGCGCGGGGAGGTGTAAGGCTTGAAGCGGTCAGGACAGGGCCTGCCCCGAGTTCGCGCTCAGGATCGAGGAAAGAGGGAAAGAGCACTGGCGGCTCACTTTTTTCTGGGCAGAAAGGAGCAGGGAAGGAAGTGCGCTCGCGTCCCCTCCCAGCGCCCAGCCAGGGCCTGCTGTCCCCACCCGACTGGGTCGTAGGGGGGCGCGGGGCGCGCGCGGCTGGGGTCGCAGGGGCTCCCCCGCGGGCAGCGCCAGATCTCCACTCACCCATGGCGAGCACGACTCCCTTGCGGGCTGGGGGCGCTCGGGCCGCCGCTCATCCCCCGCCGGAGTCCCCGCCTCGGCCGCCCGACAAACTTTCCGGCCCGCCTCCCGCCTCCCGCCTCCGGCCCTCCTCCCAGCCCGCCTGCCCGCAGCGCCGGCCGCCACGTCGGCCAGCCCTGGCCCCCCTGTGCCTGGAGGCGGGACCGAGGGGCGCCAGGGACCGCCCGGGGCCTGGATGCGGGTCCCCACCCACTCTCCTCCTCGTGGCCCCCCGCCCACTGTCATCCCTGTTGTGGGGGACCCCCACACGCTGCCCTCTCCTGTGCTCCCCATGGGAAGGAGCACCCTCAATCACTGCAGTCCACACTACTAGACTGGCCTCTCCAGCCTGTGTGCACACACACACACACACACACACACTCATGCGTCTACACTGACCCACCGGGACACTCATATACCCGGTTCAGCCACCCGGACACTCGCCCCTGGATTACTGTCCATTCATTGGACACCGGGGTTGGGACACCTGCCAAGTACCCACAGGCACTGTGCTAGGCTTCGGTGATGCGCTGGAAGAACAAGACAGATTCTTTGTTGTTCTTGGGGAGTTTGTGTCCTACCGGGGGAAGCGGAGAAATATTCGGCTGAAGGAGCCAGAGACACAGCGGCAGGGGTAAAGGCTGGGCAGAGAAGAAGACCAGGGTACTGGGGTGTGCGGGCACAGGTCGCTGCTGCAGCTGTGGGTCTGGGAAGGCTGCTTGCTCTCTGGAGGGGTAACTGAGCTCAGACCTGAGGTTCCAGGCAAAGGGAAGAGCAAAGGCAAAGGCCATGTGGCATGGTGGTGGAAGGAGCTTATGGAGTGTAGGGAACAATGGAAGTGAAGCCACGGTGTCTGGAGCACAGGGTTTGGCGGGGAGAATGGAGGGAGGGGTTGGCAAGGCCAGATCATTTAAGACCTTGGGAGGCCAGGGTAGGGAATGTGGATCTTACTCCCACGGACACAAGAAATAATTGGAGAGTTCTGGTAGGTTATAGGGAGCAAGGGCAGAAATAGGGGGACCCAAGGGGAGGAGGCTGTGTGGAGGTGAGAGAGAGGTTAATCTGGACGAAGAGGATAGCAGTGGGGGTGGAGGAAAGTAGGTCGGATGGCAGATAGACTCAAGAAGGACTTACCCACTAGGTGAGGAGCGGCTTGGGGCAGAGCTCCGTTCTGGCTGTGTGACAGTTAGGTTCTCATTAGGCATCCGTGTGGACATAGGTGGGCAATTCCATATATGAGCTCTAGAAAGGAACCAGGCTGGCGACACCCCACTAATTCTCCTCGGGTAAAAATGCACGTATAAGCTCAGCACTCACATGGCCACAGGCTTGTCCAGCCTCTCACGGCGTGTTCACACGGACGCGCTGGTTCATGGGCATCGTCAGCCGTACTCTCACCCAGCGGGGATCGTGTGCCACAGACACACACAGCCCTCTCGGCAAAGAAGAAGCACCGACAAGACCTTCTGAGCCAGGTGACCCTTGTACAGTTCTGACAACACACCCAGATGCCCAGTTGGGCAGTTTGAAAACGGGACTCCAAAATTGTGTTCCCTCCTTTGAAATCTAAGTGGGCTTGTGACGGCTTCGACCCACTGGGGGCACAGAGTTGGCACTGCGTGACTTTGGAAACTGGGGCACTGGGACACTGGCACTGGGAGCACTGAGCCTCTAAGAAGTCCAACTACCCGGATGCTGCCATGCTGTGAAGACGCCCAAGGTACAGAGAGGCCACGTGTGGACACGCCAGCAGGTGGCCCTCACCTTGAAGTTGTCCAGCACTGTTTCCAGAACACGCCTTCAGACGATTGCAGCTCCTAGCCGTCAAATCGTTCCAGCTGAGGCTCCGGACACTGGGGAGCAGAGACGAGCCATCCCTTCCGTTTCCAGTCTGGATTCCTGACCCACAAATTCCAGGAGTATAGTAAACAGATGCTTTTCAGGTGCAAAGTTCTGGAGTGAATTGTTATGCACCAATAATGATAGGAACGATAGATTAAACGATTAAGTGATAATTATACACTTTAAGTACTCTGCATGTATTATCTCACTGTTAACCCTCACAACTGCTTAATGAAATAGTAACTGTTGCCATTTGCTCCCATTTTATGAATGAGGAAACTGAGACAAAGGGAGGTAAAGTAAGTTGCTTGCATAATTAAGATCTGTAGTGCTCAAAGGCACACACCGGTACGTAGCTGGCAGTCAAGCCCACTTATGAGGAAATCAGGCTCTTCTCCATCACACTCCATTGCCTTTCTGGGATGGAGAAGAGCCCAAGGAGGCCTCGTGGCCATTGTCACATGACAATTCCTCCTTCATCTGTGAGTACCTAGAATTGTCACCTGGGTGTCAGTGAGCCCTCTTGCTCAACTATAGACCCCAACAGTTAAAGCCAGAAATAGACAAGACCCCTTCACTCATGCTCTAACTGAAACCCATTGTTCTTATTTCTTATTGCACTTTCTTGCGTTGATGAAGATGTTTTGCAATGACCGGAACATTCCAATCGCCAGGTCAGAAAAGCCCTGATAGCCAAGGAATGCCCAGAAGACCACATCCCCTTCTCTGCCTGTGACCATGTGCTGAATACATACCGATCCCCACTCAGGATCACATGCCCCCTGCCAGGTGTCTTGCAGTAGTCCCCTGAACCTCTCCTTATAAAACCCTAGGTGTCTATCTTGTGGGAGGAAGGGTCAGTTGTTAAGGTTTGAGCCTACCACCTCCCCCGGCTGCCCGCACCGCAGATAAATTTCTCCCTTTCTCTTTTCCAAACCCTCACCTCTTGAGTTATTGGCTTCTCTTGCGATGAGTTAATCTGCGTTTGTTTGACAGAAGCGTTGGCAGACGCAGCCAGAAGCTATGCTTCCGATCTGTCCAGCCCTTACAGGATCCTTGGGTTGGAACAGTGGACCAGGGCAATGCTCACCGCTTGGTCTCCTGAGTTAGTGGCTATGATAGATTGGTGACATAGGGGCCTAGTACAGCAAGGCCTGGACTGTTCCATTCCAATGAGATAACCTATAGAATTTATATGATAGAAAGGGCATGAAGTCCCTAGATGTTCTTTGATCTCTGTGGCTCACATTAAAGTCATGAGGATGTGTGTAGGCTTGCTGCCGGGTTCTGTCTCTCCCAGAGAATAGAGAATCCCTCTTCATTTGTTGGCCCAAGTGAGAAAGGAAATGATCTAATGGGTCCTTTCAGTAAGCATCTTCAAAAATGGCTTCCCGTGAAGGTGGGCAGGACCAACTAGCTCCATTTCCAATGCAGCAAAAGTGATGAATGTCATCTCAGAGATTAGGTTGTAGAAGATGGTGATTTCAATCTTGCTCACCCTCTTCTGATCGGTCACTCACCCTCTCTGATGAAGCCACCTGCCACGTTGTGAGCTGCCCAATGGAGAGGCCCAAATGGCAAGAACTGAGGGTGGCCTCCGGGAACAGCCAGTGAGGAACTAAATCCTGCCAATACTTAAATGGTCATACAAACCAACAAAAAAGGGAAGTCTGTGACAATGCCAAAAAGGGACATCAGAACTCATCAAAGTTGGGTTTTCTCTCCTCTGAGAAGTCAGGGAGGGCCTCTCTGAGGAAGTGACATTTGAGCTGAGCACACAGAGAAGCCTGGATGGATTTAGGCAACAAAGGGAGGGAAAAGCACTTCTGTTATGGCAAACAGCAGGTGCAAAGGCCCTATCACAAGAGGGAGCCTGGTAAGAATGAGAGACTGTGAGAAGGCAAATGTGTTTGAAGATCACAGAGCAAATGGGAGCTTGACAGGAGATGAGCCTAGAAGAAGGACAGAAGGATCCCATGCAGGACCTCGTGGGTCTTTAATCCTAAGCACAATGGGGAGCCACTGAAAAGTTTTAAACTAGGTTTTTCTACAGTAGAAGCCAGAACCAATCTGACCACAGAGAGCCTGGGACTTGTAAATATGTTTGCACAGTGGATTTTCCAAAGGAGGGGTTCAGACAGATTTGGTAACCATGGAGATGGCTATGTGGCCACTAACAATTATGATAATGAAGCCACAAACTTGGGAAGCTGGGCATTGTAAATAGAATTGGTTCTGGGTGAGCTCTGAGTAGTCTGGGCTGATGAAAGGTGCTGGAAACCACATTGTGTCCACACAAAGGGTCTGATGCCTGAAAAGGTGGCTTGCCCTGTGTATGAATGGAATGCAGGGGCTGCAGAGCTGAGGGTTGGTGTCATAGCAACCCTTGGACGAAAGGGCCTTTCTTCAGCGTTTCAAACAGGGTCCCTGATGAGGGAAGGAAAACGAGCATACGAAGAGTGTCTGCCATCCCCCAGGCACCCTCATGAGTAACATCTTAATATTGAGTCTTAATAAGCAATTATCACAGTAAAACTGATCATCCTCATTTTGAGGATGATGAATCTGAACCTTAAAGAAATGATGCTTGTTGCTGCATCACACAGTGCATCAGGTACTTGTGGATGCCTCCCCAGTGGCTATGCCTAGCTCCCTTCCTCCTTGCTTCTAGAGCAGGTCTCTGCCCGTACAGGTCAAAAATGCCAGATCCTCACTTTTCCAGCTTCCTCGGCAGCTAGAGCAAAGATGCGTGGGCCAGGAGGAAGCCTGGTGGGAGAGGAGGGATGTCCAGCAAGGGTTTTTTCCCCAAATAAAGAGAAGTGTATAGGATGTAGCCCCTCTCTTCTTTGGCCAGATGTTTTTGTGTCCTCATATCATGTGTGGAACTTTGGTGGCCGTCTTGTGACCATAAGATGACAAGTATAGGGAACAAAGCTGAGGCTGGTGACGGGCATGAATACAAACATGAAGGTAGAAAGATGGAAAGATCCTGGGTCCTTAAAATCATAAAGTGACTGAAGGACACCTGGGACCCCTTACTTCTTAAAATTTTGTTCTGTTGGATAATAAATGAACTTATTGTTTATCCTAAATAAGCCATTTAGTTGACAAATCTGCTACTTGCAGCTTAAAATATCAAAACTTTTGGCAGGCTACTAATTGCCCCATTATAATTCCTCCCCTACTTCCTTTTAGTAATATTTTCCCAAAGTTGTAGCTGAGTTCATGGCTGCCCTGCTAGAGAATAGGTTTTCCAGCTTCCTTTTTAGCTTCATGGGCCATGTTACTGAGTTCTGACCAATAGGTTGTGAGTGGAAGTGATGTGTGGAACTTTGGATCAGGTTCTTAGCTGCCTGTCCCCACCCTGATCCCTCTTCTTGCCAGTTGGAGCAGGGGAGCAACAGGAATAGACTCAGAGGAGGTAGCAACCAGTTGAGGATGCCAGATCTATACTTTTACATAAGAAAGAAAGATCTCTCATAATTAAGCCACTATTTTTAGGTCACTTTGTTATAGCAGCTTATCCTGTACCCTAACACAATCACCAAACACCCAGCCATTCAGTGGTGGTACAAGTCAGGGTTCTTGCTGTAAGTCACACAAACCACCTTGCGCCTGTGTCTGAGCACCGGTAGCCAAGACATGGGGTAACGGAGGGTCTTCCACAGTGCAATGTGGCTCTGGTGTAGCCCTGGGGCACCGCACTATGGGGAGTGGTTGGATGCTGGGAGTCTACTTATAATAGGTATTGTATTAAGCCCTTCATAAATAATAATAGCTTTCATCTACGGAATGCTTATCATGTGCCTGGCATAGTTCTATGTGTTTTACCCCTAGTTACTCATTTAATCCTCACAAAACCTCCGGGATGGATATTATTTACAATCTTATTTTGTAGATGAGAACGGAAAGCACAGAGACTTGCTCTTCCCCAAACATGCCAAGCACACTTCTCCCCCAGGGCCTTTGCACTCGCTATTCCTCCTGCCTGGAATGCTCTTCTTCCAGGCATCCACTCACAAGGCTCAAACGTCACCTGTTCTTAGAAAGAAGCCTTTTCTTTTCACAGAAGCCTTCTTAACCACCTTATTTAAAATTGGACCACTACCTACACCCCGCCGCCACTCAACCACCCACAGGGTGACCATATAATTTACCATCCAAACTAGAACGCTTCCAAGAGTAAAAAAGGGATACCATTAGTAAACTATTTCCGGAAGGAGCCAAAGAAGGGAGGCGGGGCCACCAAAGCGGACCAAGAGACTCCCAGCTTCCGGAGAGAGCCCAGGAGCGTGAAGAGTTTCTGACCGAGAGTTGCCGAAGGCTTACGGAAATAGCCGAAGGTGTGGGAGGCGGGGCCACTTCCACAGGCGGAAGTGTCGGCCTTGGAGTGGCGGAAGAAGTCCGAAGACTTACGGAGCGAGCCGAACATCGCCGGCAGTTTCCGGAGAGAGCCGACGGGCTCCGAGCGACGGCGCCGAGGCTCTGTCATGGCGGCCGCCGGTAACGCTTCTTCGGCCGACAAGAACGAGCAGCTGGCGCCGGAGGCCGAGGCGCTGGTCGCGGCCCGGGAGCGGAGCAGCCGCTTCTTGAGCGGCCTGGAGCTGGTGAAGCAGGGCGCCGAGGCGCGCGTGTTCCGCGGCCGCTTTCAGGGCCGCGCGGCCGTGGTGAAGCACCGCTTCCCCAAGGGCTACCGGCACCCGGCGCTGGAGGCGCGGCTCGGCCGGCGGCGGACGGTGCAAGAGGCCCGGGCGCTGCTCCGCTGCCGTCGCGCAGGTGAGGCGGCCCGGCCCGGGGGCCTAGGGGACCCGGGCGACGCGAGCGAGGGTCTCCCCTGAGCGCCGCGCCCCGTTTTGCCTCAGTCTCTCCCTTTGTACCCTCTGCGTGAACTTCTGCTGAGAAATGTCATCCTTTCGTCTCTCTCTTCATTCATTCTTTCATTCTTAAGGAGCTGCGTTTCCTAGCCGCGACGAGCATTTGTCCTGGAGCCCTTGCTCCTGGTTTCAGTTCCTGGCTCTTCCACTGTTGCTCGACGGGGGGCATGCTATTAAACTGCCCCGAGCCTCGGTTTCCCCGTTTGTACCGTCTCAGTGTTCGATCATTATCTCTTCATTCATTACTTTTAAGAAGCAGATGTAATTACAGATACTTGCCGTGGAGCCAGGCTCTCAGCGTTCAAATTACCGACACCACTGCCTCATATGCAGGCTTTCAACAAATTATTTACCCTCGCCCTCAGTTTCCTCACCGGTAAAGGGAAGTCACAGTATGTTTGGATGTGTGGCTGGTACATAGCACTCAGTACATTTTTTATTTCATTAAATCGTTTCTTTCTTTTTCCTTAAAACACCATTGTACACCACCACGGTATGCCTTGGCCTCAGATGAGAAACTGAGGCTCAGAGAGGGGAAGTAACTGCCCAGGTTTACACAGCTTAGTGAGTGGCCCAGCCAGGTTCTCAGCCCATAACCTCTGACTCAGAAACACTGGCTTTTGACTTTCACACATCCTTTCTTTTATTAATATTCTTTAGGCACCTGCTTTACACCAGAACATTGTTAGGTAGTGGGAGGGCTGGAAGAAATTTCAGTAGCGAACAGACATATCTCTGCCCTTGCGTGGATTTAATGGTTATTTGTGTGTTCCTGTTTTCTATTTTAACCCTCTCTAGGATGTAAGTTCCATTAAGGAGGGATCATAGTTGCTTTGTTTCCTGCTGTATCCTCACTGATAAGGCTCCAGTATCTAGAAAAGTGTGCTGGGCCTGATGGTCATTCAATAAATATTCATTGAATCTTTGAATGCAGTGAATTCTTTGAATTCTTGGAGGGATCATTCTCATGTTCTAGAATCAGAAACCGGCTTAGAGAATTGATGTGATTTTTAGGTTATACAACTAATAAGGAAGGGAGCCAGGATTTGAACCCATCCTTTCTGACTGCAAAGGTGAAGCTCTCAGCCAACACTCTGTTTGGCCTGTTTGTGTCCTTTTTTTTTTTTAAGATTTTATTTATTTATTTGACAGAGAGACACAGCGAGAGAGGAAACAGAAGCAGGGGGAGTGGGAGAGGGAGAAGCAGGCTTCCCGCTGAGCAGGGAGTCCAATGTGGGGCTCGATCCCAGGACCCTAGGATCATGACCTGAACCCAAGGCAGACTTAACGACTGAGCCACCCAGGTGCCCCTGTTTGTGTCCTTTTGAGGATGCTTACCCTTCTGGCTCTTTGTTTTGTTTTTTTTTAGGGAATTAGTGTGACAAATGAAATCCAATCATAAAGAGTGGGGAGGAGGAGGGTGCTTTGGCACTACTAAACTTAGCTGTGGGGCGGCTTAAGGCACAATCCTGCAGGGCATGAGCAAGGGACACTTCCAGACGAGTTAAGTTGTACTATTCTGCAACATTCCCAAATCTTTTTTTCTGAAATGAGCAGATAAGCACTGTGAAAGTCTGGCTCAATCTTTGAAAATTAAACTTAACATTAAGAAAGAATCTAATCCAATAACCATTTCTATCTTGATTGCAGGGATATCTGCCCCCGTTGTTTTTTTCGTAGACTATGTTTCCAACTGCTTATACATGGAAGAAATTGAAGGCTCAGTGACCGTTCGAGATTATATTCAGGCCACCATGGAGACTGAAAAAACTCCCCAAAGCCTCTTTGGCTTAGCCAGGACAGTTGGGCAGGTTTTGGCTCGAATGCACGATGAAGACCTCATTCATGGTGATCTCACCACTTCAAACATGCTCCTGAAACCCCCCGTGGAACAGCTGAACATTGTGCTCATCGACTTTGGACTCAGTTTCATTTCAGCACTTCCGGAAGATAAGGGAGTCGATCTCTATGTGCTAGAGAAAGCCTTCCTCAGTACCCATCCCAATACTGAGACTGTGTTTGAAGCCTGTCTGAACAGCTACTCCACCTTCTCCAAAAAGTCCAGGCCAGTGCTAAAAAAATTAGATGAAGTGCGCCTGAGAGGAAGAAAGAGGTCCATGGTAGGGTAGAAGAGTCTGTTCGACAAGTACAGACATTTAGGCCATTTATGTGAAAGTGAACTTGAAGGAGTGCTCCAAGTGTGGGATTAGACCTAAATAAAGGTGTTGAGATGTTTCTAAGCACTGTCTGTGATCATGCTTGTTAAGTGTCATTATCATGTGCAGTTGACTGTTCTCGCCAGCTTACTGTGTACAGAAGACATACTCTAGGCAGAACTGGGTATCTGACAGAAATCCAGGACAGGCTTTCTCCAGCTGCGCCATGTGTACGTTGGGTACGTGGGCATGGCATTGCAGGACATTGAACCACACAGTGACAGCGTTGTTTGCTTTTCAGTCTTTCGGGTGAGAAGAGGACAAAGTCGCAGTTGGTGACAGATATCTCTATCAACCCGCCAATCCTGCATTTTTTTTGTTGTGTACGTGGCATAGTCCTCTGGAAACCAATGTAGTGGGATGCAGCCAGCATTTTAAAAATGAAGTAGATTCATAGACTAGGGAATATCAGAGTGCATGACACGTAAGTACTGTTTTAACTGTTTCAAAGGTATATATAGACAAGGGTATATACCGAGTTTTGATGTAAAATATATTTCTTTTTGAGGGTCATAGTACAAAAAGAGGAAAAATACTGCTTAACTCCAATTAGTCTTGTTAAAAGAAAAAGCAGGCTCATAGCTTTCAGGCAGCTGAAATTTATATAATTTTATACAGCAATGTTTTTATTTTCGGTCTGTATTTTTATGGTTACCTTCTAATTAAGACATGGGATCGATATAAAGTTCCTTTTAATTTATGTAAGTAAAAAAGTGAGTTGATTTATATCACAGGTAATAACTACATAGAACAAAAGAGGTCACGTGGCTTGGGAAGGACTGAAGTTTGATAAAGCCTGGTTTAAGGGGAGTGGCAGGAAAACTGAGCAAAGATGCAAAATGCCACTAACTAGCTTACACTTAAAACCCTGCCCAGCCTCAGTTTCTTCCCCAGAGGTGTGTGGCTGTGGAGAAGTATAATAAAGTACCTTTCCTCCTTGCCAGCTCCAGCTAGCAAATAAATATTTTGAGTGCCTTATGTGTGGCCGGTATCTTATGGGATACTGGGGTGCGCAGGGAGTGAGCATTCCCATGGGTCCAGGACTGTTTCCTTCCCCATAGTCAGCCCTGTACCTGTGGCAGATGCCCAGGGCTGAATGAAAACTTCCCTTCCTGGGTAGTGGTGACTAGTAGAGAGGAGAGTTAGTATCATTGCCTGTTTACTACTTGTCAGATACTGTGCCGGGAGTGTTCATACTGGATCTAAAACAACTCTAAGTTGGGTATTATCCCCAGTTTATGGATGGAGAAATGGGCCCAGAAAGGGGGGAACTTGTCCAAGATGTCACAGGTAGCAGAGGGTACTTGTACTTGGCTCCCAAGCCCAAGTGCTCTTCAGTGATACTTTAAGAAATGAGATGCTGGGTATGGTATTTTTATATTATTTTATATATTTATGTTATATTTATCGCTTATATTTTTATCTTTATATTATTATAATATGTATTGGCATTATATAACATTTTCAACAAACTTCAGGGGCCCTAGGGGCTGGCAGTAATTTTTTCAATTATTTCAATCAGTGAGAGGGCTCATTCCCATTTCCTCACTAGTACTGTAAGGCTCATCTCTGCCTTGGGGTGGGGGGAGGGAATGACTGGTTGGCGCATGTGCGCGGCCAGTGGGTCAGCGCGTACCTAGTGCTCACTGTGTGCCGGGCACCGGAGCTACAGAGGGGACATGAGGCTGGCCTTACTCTCCTAGGAAACAAACTGATGTTGGGACTGCTGTGTGACGGAGAACCGGGGGTGGGGGTGGGGTGGGGGGGTGTTCCAGGCAGAACCGCCATCAGGGACAAGGTTGGTGAAGGAGGGGCATCCTTGGGCCACAAGGTGGCGGGTGTGCAGCGAGCAGAGCAGAGCGGAGGAGGAGCAGGAAGTGAGATCGGAGAGGAGGTAAGGACCAGATCACGCAGGGCCTAGTAACCGGCCTGGGTTTTGTTCTCAGTGCGACCCAGAGGGTTTTAAACAGGGAGACATCTCATGTTTTGAAAGGATTACATCGGTAGGAAAAGGGCTAAAGGGGGCAAGAGGGGAAGCGAGAAACCAGGGAGGAGGCTTTGCCGCTGGCCAGGTCGGTGATAGCGGTAGCCTGGGGTGGACGCCCCGGCGCGTGTGCTGCCAACCGCTTGGCCCCCTGGAGCGTGTGACATGGTAGCCAGTGGCCGTGGAGGCAGGAGCAGTAGACGAGTTAAAGTGATCTTTGCAAGCTTTGAGGGAGAGGGGGCTACTGGAGAACGGTCCGGACCGTCTGTGTACTCAGCCCGGGGCCGCGATGGGAAATAAGGCATTATCAAACATTCTGAGGCGAGCAGTGGATTCTGTCCCTGGTTCAGCATCTCACAAACGGCTAAGCAACCCTCTGCAATTCCAGATTCCTCCAAGTCCTCGTGGGGACAGCCAGCACTTTGCAGCCGTGAGCCAATGTCACTAGCAGCCGGGCTAGTGAATTCCGACTGGGACCTTCCCAGTTGGATTATAAACCTCATTTTACAGATGAGGGAAGGTGCTCAGCAATGCAAAATATCATGTCCTAGGGTCACATACTTGACAGAGCTGGGATTCAAACCCGCATTTTTAACCCTAGCAGTTCACTATTGAGCAGTTACTGAGTTCTCTACGTGCATTAACCTATTTTACAGAGGAGCCTTGCCCCAGGTCACACAGCTAGGGAGTGGCAGAGCCAGGGAAATGTGGTGTGACACTGAGATATGTCCAACACTGCAAAGGACACAATGCCCACATCTTCTAGAACATTCAAAAGAGCTCCTGTGGCTGGCCCATGGGCCACGGAATGGAGTTACCCCAGGTGGGCATAGTGAGTGCCCTGCACAGGCAGGCATGTTCTTGCTGGTCACGAGGATCTGGGAACACCACCAGCGAAGGGATGTGTGTATCATCTCTGCTGTGACCGAGAAAGCCAACCCCAATCCTGATCCTGACTCCAGTACAATTTATTTACAAAACCAGGTAGCCAGCTTGCGGGCCATAGTTAGCCAAGGTGTTTTTTTAAATATTACATTAAAATATTTGTCTTGATGACTGAGTTTTTAGGTGCCCTCTTAAATGTGTGCCCTAGTGAGAGCCTCACTCACCTCATCCTGGTCCTAACCTGGCTGCCTCTGGCCGCCAGAACCCCTGGCTGTGAGACCAGCTGACAAGGGCACTGGGACTTTCCGCCTGTGTCCTGAATTCAGGGTGCTGCCCCTCCAAAGGACCAAATTGCCATTTCTCGAGCCCAGAGGAGTGGCTCTGTTTGCCAGCAGAGGTCGCCAGTTACCATCACTGTGGGTGGGAAGAAGCTTCCCTCCCCTTCCATCCTCCTCCCTCCCTCCTGCTTGTCCCCTCCCTCCTCTGTCCCTCCTTTCTCTCCTCTCTCTCCCTTCCCTCCCTCTCCCTCCTTCTCCTTCCTCTCACTCTTTTCCTCTTCTCTCCCTACCCAGAACTTGGCTCATTTATCCACTCAGCACCTTAGCTGGCATCCCTATACAGCAGGCCCCGTGCTAATCACTCAGGCTGCGTGGGGGTGTCTGGTTCCCTCCTGCCTTAATTTTGTCATCCATTCTCTCACTTCTTCACTCATTCATTCACTGACTATTTATTGAGCACCTTGGCTGAGTCCAGCTCTGTGCCGGATCCTGAAGAAGCTGCAGTGATGAGGAAGCCCAGCTCCCCTCCCCCCAAGCGCCTTTCCCTCCCCTGGCACTGTTAGAATCAGTGATCTCCCCACTGCTCCCCCTGCTTCTGCCCTGCCCCTCATATTCTTCCTCACTCAGCAGCCAGAGGCACCCTTGTAAAGCCGGTTTATGCCACTTCTCTAATCAGAAACTCCATGGCTTCCCATCCCATGTCTCCTTGCTTACCAGCTGCATGATGAGGGACCCCACACCGCACCTCTCTGCGCCTCAGTGTCCTCATCTGTAAGAAGGACCTACGATGATTCTACCCCGTGGAGCTGCTGTGAGTGTTGTCATGGGTCGGAATCCCAGGAAGCTGACTGAGATGCAGTGTAGCCTGTAGGATGTTTACTAAGGCGTGCCCTCGGGGGTCATCCTCCACAGAAGGGAAGAAGGCAGGGGAGGGCAGGGAGAGAAGTGGGATCGGGAAGCAGACCCAACAACAGCTTCATCCGACCCCATGGGGAGCTCTTTGCCTACAGGGTCCCTGCAGAGATGTCCCAAGTTGGGGTGAGATGAACAGGCCCTCATAATCTCCCATCACAGTCATTGGCGGGCTACCCCTGGAAGGACAGGAGCGTCGAGAGGCTCTTCTCTGCGGGGACACCATCCCTCAAGGGCTGGCAGCAGGTGGCCGCCTGCTGACCACACTTCCTGCATTTGGGGCCATCAGGCTTGCCTTGGAGGGGCCCTGGGCTGCACATCAATGCCCAGCAGGAGCATCAGCAAAATAATGCATGTAGAGTGCCACCACAGTGCCTGGCACATCGTAACAACTAGCAATTGTTATTACTATTATAGAACCTGTTAATACTATTTTTAGAACCAACAAACAAGCAATTATAATAAAGCATCATTTGCTCCACTTAGAAGCCAAAGATACCCAGGTGCACTTCCCCACATTGCCCGCCCCAACCCCAGTGTTTCTGAATCCAAAGGTCTGGGCCTGAGCTGAGCATTTGCATTTCTAAGAAGTTCTGAGTGATGCTGTTCTAAGAATCACTACCCTAAGGAAAATCAAGGTGTTCCTGAGGACAGGGGATAGATGCTAAGAGGGCAGAAACAGCAGTTACTGACTGTACCCATTTTATGGATGAGGAAGCTGAGTCTCAGAGATGCTAAGCGATGCCCAGTCATCAGTTTATAAATGATAGAGATTGTGCCAGGCACTGTCTGTTGCCTACCCAAAGCCACCCTCTTTATTTCTTTTGGACAGAGCCTCCGTTTGTCCAGGTATTTATTAGGTGAGAATCGCTTCATCTCAGGGAAGGTCGGGCTGGTCCCTGTCTAGAATGGTGCCTGGAAGGTAGCAGGTGCTCTGTAAACATTTGCTGAATTGAATTCCCTCATGCAAGCAACAACCTGCTGTGGGGAAGAAAATCATGGAGCCACATGAGCCTTCCCCCACTACCCCCAAACACACACACACGCACACACACACACATGCCACAGTCTTCCCTGCTGGAGGCAAAGCGGAGTATGGTCCTGGCCTGCAGCTTGGAACAAAAAACATTCAGAACCCTGGGGGTTTGGTACCGATCAAAGGCCTCCTCATGTTTGTAAACCTTTACTCTCCTGCCTGGGATACAGAAGGTTAGGGGATGGCCCAGAACCCAGAGTTAAATGCAACCCCAGGTACCGGGGGGGGGGGGGCGGGGAAGGGGGGAGATGACAAGGGACTCTGGGCCTCCCCCTCCCCCATAGAGAGGAAAGGCCCTGCAAGGCTGAGCAGCTAGAACCCAGCCAGGGGACCGAAAGGGGTAACTAATCCCAACCCCAGCCTGAGGCCCACCTGCTGGAACTGGCTTCAAAGCCAATATTGTTCTTGGAGCTGTAGAGGCCTGACCAAATGTCACACTGAAAGATGCTGACAGTGGTACAGGGCTCAGCCTGGGGAGGGGCAGGAGGGGAGGCACTGAGTCCCCCCTTCTGTGCAGGGGGATGGAAAGCTGGTGCCAATACTCCCTGTGCACTCTCCCCTCCCCCGGCTTTATTTTTCTTCATAGCACTAAGCACTATGGGATACGTGATGTATTCCACTCATTTATCTTATTATAGAGCTAACAAAATGAAAGCCCTATGAGACCAGAGGCTTTTGTCTTGTTTGGTCACTGCCAAAGCCCCAGCACCCAGAATGATACCAGGTCTATAGTAGGTGCTCAATTAATACTTGTGAATGAATGATATGATTTTGATTGATGTTCATAATGAGAATAATAAATAATAAGTAATATATATTATATAATATATAATATAATAATATAATAATAAAGTACAATGATTTAAGGCATGTTCAATTTTTCAGGGCTTACTGGACCTCTGTTATGTTCCAGGTACAGTTCCAGGCACTGGGAGTTTGGCAGGAAATAATTTGGACTTCTTGTTCTCATGGAGTTTAATGTTTAATCTAGTGAGGAATTACTTCAAACGATGACTCAGGCTGTGAGGGAAAGCACTTGGGGGATTTTATACAGAGTGCATGATGCAGAGTTGAGGAAGGTTATATTCCAGGAGAGTAGGTAGTTGGGAGGGCCCCTTGAAAGAGGTGATGTTTGAGTTGAGACTTGAGTGAGAGAAAAAGCAGCCATTGAGATGGGAGGGTGGGTGGGGTGTGGGGGGGGACATCCAGGCAGAGGGAGCAGTCCATGCCAAGAAGTCGGCATGCAAGGAGCAGAAAGAAGGTCACAAAGAGGGAGGGATGCAGCTATCGAGGGGAAGGCAGGTAGGACATAGAGTCAAAGAACTAGGCATGGCTTAGTCATGCATGTAAGCGCTCAGCAGAGTGCTTGGCACATAGAAAGCCCTTAAAACCTGGGCTGGTAGGGGTGCCTGGGTGGCTCAGTCAGTTAAGCATCTGCCTTCAGCTCAGGTCATGATCCCAGGGTCCCAGGATCGAGCCCCACATGGGGCTCCCTGCTCAGCGGGGAGTCTGCTTCTCCCTCTCCCTCTGTCCCTCTGCCCACTCGTGCTCTCTTTCTCTTGCTCTGTCTCAAATAAATAAATAAAATCTTTAGGAAAAAAAACCCTGGGCTGGTGACTATAATCAATATGTATGCACACTTTACATAAATTTTACAAATATTTTGCTATTAAAATTGGGGAGGGGTGCCTGGGTGGTGCAGTCAGTTAAGCGTCCAACTCTTGGTTTTGGCTCAGGTCATGACCTCAGGGTCATGAGATGGAGCCCTGCGTCAGGCTCCACACTCAGCACAGAGTCTGCTTGAGGGTCTCTCTCCCTTCCACTCTGCCTCTCACCCTGCTCTCTCTCTCTCTCTCTAAAATAAATAAATAAAATCTTTTAAAAAATAATAATTCTAAAAATGAGGAGGGGGAGGGGTGGTGTGTATCACTGGAATTTCAGCTCTATCATGCACTAGCTATGTGACCTTAGGCAAATGTCTTAACCTCTCTGAGCTGCAGTTTCATCATCTGTCTAATGGACAAGCCTAGTAGGGGATGAAAATAAATGGGAGTCAAACCATCCATCAACTGTGGAAGTTCTTTAAGAATTCCCTCCCATGGGGTGCCTGGGTGGCTCAGTCGTTGAGCGTCTGCCTTCAGCTCAGGTCGTGATCCCAGGGTCCTGGGATCGAGCCCCACACTGGGCTCCCTGCTCTGCAGGAAGCCTGCTTCTCCCTCCCACTCCCCCTGCTTGTGTTCCCTCTCTCGCTGTCTTTCTGTCAGATAAATAAAATCTTAAAAAAAATTCCCTCCCACATCCTACTTCTTTATCAGTGTAAAGGGGGAAGAAACAAAGAAAGGGAGTTAGTGGGTCCAGCCGGGGAGCCACCACTCCTCTTGTAGGGTGCAAAGGTCCAAGTCATACAACTAGGGATGTTGTGTGGACTCTCCTTCCTATAAGGAGCTCTTCTTAGAGGATTCAGCCCATGCAAATCCTGGCTGATCTCCGCCACCAACTTCCTCTATGAGTTTGCCTCCTTCTTCTGTTATTCTGCCCCCATGTGTTCACTTCTGGGTGAGAAAAGTAATAGCGGTAGTAATAGTTATCTATTGTTATGTAACAAATTGCTCCAAAGCTTAATGACATAAAACAACTATTTGTTATGCCCATGATCATGTGGGTCAGACATTTGGACAGGGCAGCATGGGCGTGTCTGGTTTCTGTTCTACCATGTCTAGGACATCAGCTGAAAGACTCAAAGGCTAGGGGCTGGAATCATCTGAAGGCTCATTTGCTCATAAGCTGGTTAGTTGTTGCTGGCGGCTCGTTAGAAGCCTTGCTTTCTCTCTGTGGTTTTTGTCCCTGGTTTAGTCTGAAATTCAAATATGGTGGCTGGGTTTCAAGGATGGGAGTCCCAAGAGTGAGGGACCCAAGCAGAAGCTGTACCCTCTTTATGGCTGAGCCCTGGAGATCCCAGAGCATCAGTCCTGCCATGTTCTACTGGTTGGCATGGCACAAGCTCCCACCCACTTTCAAGAGGCAGGAACAGCGACCCCTAACTCTCAGTGGGAAGAGTGTCAATCACGTTTAAGAGGGGCTTACGGGAAGCCCACACAGGATGGAACATAGACATTGGTGCCATCCTGGGAAAATAAAATCGGCCACAAGCAGAATGATCATAATTGTTGTCAATTGTTGAACACTTACTATGGGCAAGTACTGTGCTCCAGCCTTGCTCATTAATTCTTCCAACATCCCTGTGAGCTATATACTCTTCTTGTGTCCATTTCAGATAAGGAAACAGGCCCAAGCTCTCGTCTAGGGTTGCACAAGAAGTCAAGCTGGAATTGGAATGTAGCTTTGTCTAATGCAGGGTGACAGACTCAGAAAGGTAATGCAAACAGATTATTATAAGGATTAAATGAGTTAAAACATGAAAAGTGCTGAACGCAGTGCCTCCCACACTGTGAGTGCAGTATATGTGCTTGCTACTTATTATTATTATTATTCCATTTGAGCCACCAGATTGAAACTTCTGCTCTAATACTAAATACTGGCCTCTTAATCTCTTAGCTCCTTCCAGAACAAGGAAGCCAGCCCAGGGGCCCTGGGTGCGATATGCCCTGGTCCCAACTGCCTCCGCTCAGGCTTTGGGGAGTGGGCCACAGTTTCTATGATGTCAGCTGGCCCAAATCCCCGGGAATAGATTCTCCGGTTTGGAAAACTATCCTCCCACACCCAGGCTTCGAATGTCCAAAGTGCTCCCTGCAGGGCCTCACCCTTCATCCGAGGTCGTCTGCCACTAACCTGGTTGGAACCTTTGATGAAGCCGGTTATTGGGCTGGCTCAAGGTCAGGTGCCCAATTTGAAAGGACACTGGAGAAAGTTTCATCACAGCTTGCAAAGGTTCCATTGGGAAATAACTTGCCCTAGGGGTTTACGGGAATCATGGCAGCCTGACCCAGATGGGAAATAATAAAATAAGAACAGAGGGGCTTCCACCTCTGGGAAGATGGAGTAGACATAATTTTCTCTATACTTCCTGCTGAGTACAACTGAAAATCCTGTACAATACACATAAAACAAACAAGAAGACTCTAGAAAAATGGAGAGATGAAGGCAGTGACTTGGGACTCAAGGAACAATCCGGTGATAAGTCTATTGGGTTTTCTTTTTGCCTACTGTATCTTAGACTTGGAAGAAGCAGGCAACCCGGAAATGCCAACAGGAGCTTCCAGAAAGCCCCAACAAAAGCTTGTATGCTATAGCCAAAGCACGAGGAAAGATCAGCCTAGCGAGACCATTTTCAGACAAGCCTTCTCTACTCCAGCTGAACACCACCGAAAAAACTGACCTCGCCCCACCAGCATAGGCTGAGTGAGGAGGCTTGACTTCCAACCTCCAGGCTGTCACAGTTTGTCCCAGCTTCCTTCCCAGGGTGGTATCAGCAGAAGTAGAGGAGGGGGCTGGGACTTCTGTCCTCCCAGGCTAGTAAGGATCCTTATCTCCCGCCACCCCTTACCATGTTTGCTCTGTGAAAGGTTTTGTTGAAAGGATGAAAAGACAAGCTATAGCCTGGGGGAAAATACTTGCAATCCATATATCGTATCTAGAATATATAAATCACTCTCAAAACTCAACAGCATAAAACAAACAGTCCAATTAGAAAGCAAGCAAACAGCAGGAAAAGATGATTCCCCGAAGAGGATATGCAGATGGCAAATAAGCACATGAAAAACGTTGGACAGCATCAGTCACTAGGAAAATATTAAAGCCACAGTGAGATACTGCCACACGTCTATCAGAATGGCTAAAATCAAAAATAGGGACACCACCAAATGCTGGCAAAGATGTGGAAAAACTGGATCATTTATTCGTTGCTGATGGAAATGTAAAATGGTACAAACACTCTGGAGAACAGTTTGGCAGTTTCTTTAAAAACTAAGGATGCAACTACCCTATCACTCAGCAACTGTACTCCTGTGCATTTACCCAGGAGGAAGGAAAAGGTGCCTCCAGGCTCCTACCTGCAGGTGACTCACCCACCCTGGAAGGAAGTAAGAACAAAATCAACAGCAGTGGCCACTCCCAGTGAGCGCTTGCTCCGTGCCAGGCGCTGTGTTGAGTGAGCATAAGTGCATCATCCCATTTAAACTGCCCAACCGACCCCTTGTCTGGCAGAGACCATTAGCGTCACCTCCACTCTGTGGATGAGTAAACTGAGGCTCCAAGGCCGTCGCTCACGACCGCGCAGCTGGAACGTGCAAGCCAGGACTCAAACCCAGGCGATACTAACAAGCGCTTTAATCCTCACATTGTCATTGCCGCCCTTCCACGGGCGGTCCAGAGCGGCGAGGAAAGGTGCGGCCGGTGGCCGCCGGTGAAACCCGAGGCCACGCTGCCTTGAGGGCTGGAGTCCGTTCCTTGTTCTTGTGCCTAACGTTCCCTAACGTTCCCGGCCCTCTCCCGCCGGCCCGCGGCCCCCCCAGTCCCGGGGCGCAGGCACCACCCTTCTCCTCCGGGCCGAGCGGGGCGAGGGCGGGTCCCCGAGCGCAGTCCCCTCCCCGGACCCTCCCCCAGGCTTTAAGGCGGCGCGGGGGGCCAGGCACCGGCAGTCCCGGGCCGGCCCGCTCCGCCGGGCGATCGTGCAGATGGCAGCGCTGGCGACAGTGGCCAAGAAGGTGTGGAGCGCGCGGCGGCTGCTGGTGCTGCTGTTGGCGCCACTCGCGCTGCTGCCGGTGGTCTTCGCCCTCCCGCCCAAGGTAACGCCTCCTCCTCCGGGGCGCCCCCGCTCCGCCCACCCGGGGGGCCGCGCCGCGGGCAGGCCCCTCTGGTCCCCCCGCCTCCGAGGCGGGAGGCCGCTGCGGTCCCGGACCCCCCTCGACCCTCGACCCTCTCCCCTGTACCCTGCCCCCCTCTAGCCCTTCCCCAGCGGCGCCTCAGAGCCCGGGATGTTCTCACTTCTCCAGGAGTGATTTTATCCTCTTCCAGGAGCTCTAGCTATGCGCTGGGCGCTGCGAGCAACCTTTCACTTGACCGTCGCAATGAACACGCAATGCATGCCAAGCTGTAGGACCGGGGGCAAGTCACAGAACTTCTCTGAACTTCATTTCACTCAAATGTGAAAAGGGAGGAACCGAGACTATCAACCCATAGGGCTGTTGTAAATGTTAAATGAGGCAGTAGATGTAAGTGGTTTAGAACTGAGCCCGGTACACAGAAGTGCCTGCGACACCCTGGCAGGTTTTATTCCAGGCCCCTTCCCTGATGGGAACAGCCAAGGTTTGAGGAACCCTCACCAGAAGCCAGGAAGTGAAGCTCTGCCCTGTGGGCATCGTTTTATTGAATCCTTTCCGTGCCCGGGCGTTGGAGGGGGGAGGGGGTGGTATTTATCTCATTTTCCAGAGAAGAAAAGTGAGGCTCAGAGAGATGAAGTGCCTTGCCCAGACACACAGCAAGTAGCTGAGTGGGGATCCAGCCCCTGGCTTGTCAGAATCCAGAACTGAGCTGTTTCTACACTCTCACAGAAAGTAAATCCCTGGACCAAAGGCTGCAGATTGAGGTCAGGAATGTCATGATGAAAGTCAACACCAATGGGGGCTGGGAGAAGATGGTGTTACGGGTCCCTGTTGGGTCCCTCACGGGTGCCCAGCCCATCTGGGGCATAATGGGAGGGCATAGGACAAGGCTTCTACCTCCAGAAGTTGCTTTCCTACCTCTCAATGCGATATTCAATGTTCATAAAAAAAGAAAAGCAGAGAGAGTACGGTGTAATTTAGTGGTACATTACCCAGCACCCACCAGCAGAGACCAGAGCAGCTGGGAGAGGTATTCAGAGAGGGCTGCCTGGAGGAAGGGGCCCTCCTTGGGCACAGGGAGTAAGAAGGTGATACCAGCTGGTGCCAAAGAGACCCAGGACTAGCGTACAAACAAGTTTTCTGGTGTGGAATGATCCAAGCTCTTAGACTTTTTTGACATTAAAGAGAGAAACAACAAATGCCAGAATAAGGATTAGGTCACTTTTCAAAACCATCCCATTCCTGGCCGAGTGCTGACCTCAAGACCTTGGACCAACCTCCTTTCTTCTTTGGGTCTCACTTTCCTTGTCTGTAAAGTGGGGCTATCATGGTGCTGGCGTCTGAGAATTGAGGTGAAGGGTTGAGCGAGGAAGTGGCCTCACTTTGTGGAGCATCACCGGTGGAAGGATGGATGGGTCTGTGAGGTCACTGGTGGAGCCCCAGGGAAGAAAAGACAGAACACACAGTGTCTCTCTCCTCAGCAGGGGTTTCTGCAAGCTTCTCTCTGCTCAGCCCTCTAGCAAGAGCTGTGAACCCAGGGCCAGATCCAAGTGTTATGCGGCCTGAAGCATATAGTATTTGAGGGGTGCTTTTTAAGAAAAAGTACACAGGTTTCAAGTGGAAAATTCAGTTCAGGGAGGGGCTCTGAAGCTTAAGTTTCATTAGCTTTACTGTGAATCCACTTGCATGAGAACCCCAAGGTGCCCCGGTAACGTGCCTCTAGTTTTCTGCAATGGTGGTAAGCCTGATGAGTAAGGGGTTGTACTGAATGCTTAACTCTTACTATGTGCCAAGTACCATGTGACGAGCCTCTCAGGCATCATGCTGTGTAATGTGCACAGAACCAGGGAGACAGCTGTTATGAACCTCCCCTACCGACCAGGCGAGGAAATGGACATCAGTGAGGTTAGGTGACTTGCCCAGGGTCACATAGCCGGTACAGAGCCAGAATGCAGGGATTGTACTTTGAATCATCACACTTGATACTCTTTCCTCAGTTATAATTAGATAAGAACCTCTCGTGGTTCCCTTCAGATCATGGTGGGGACCCTTTGTGTGGCCCCGCCTCATTTAAGGGGCTGATAAGTGTGGGCCTCCTCCCAGGAGGCAGGTCTGGCTTCTTGGGGGATCTTAGCCTCCCTCAGAAATCTCTATCAGCATACTCAAAGCCTCACCCCATATTTTATATATATATATATATATATATATATATATATATATGCACTTATTATTTTATTCTTGGATATTAGTAATGGACATGTTTTTCAATCTGATGTACAATGTGAATCACAGCATCCTTAGAGAACATTGAACAGAGAACATTGCTGTTTTTATTGATCTGGGACATACATTTAAAGCAAAGAGTGGGTGTGCTATGCTAACAAAGCTTCCAGACAATTTCTGTGGTAATCTTAACCAGTATCAACCCTGTGATAACCTCCCCAAACAAAGGCCGGTGGGCTAACAAAAACTTTATGTTTGCTGTGCAAATGTAGTTTCAAGGCATGTAGCCTTAGTGTCCACTCCCACCCCCAATCTCAGATTGCCACTTCTAAGCCTCTTTCATACAGAAATTCTGGAGCCCCCAATGGAAGTTATATTGTACGTATGGGTTCCCCAAAACTTTGGAGGTATCAGATCAGGAAAAACAATGGAGCTGCCTAGGCATTTGCCATTTGCCCCTCACTGGGTCCTGGCTTTCCAGCTTGATGAGGTCTCCAGGTCACCACTGCTCTGATGTTCTAGGAGTCTGTGTGGTCGACAGGCTTGGCCCTCGTGCACCTGTCCCCTGGCGACTGGTGAGCTGGTCTGCGGGGAGGTCGGGGTTAATCCAAAGAGCAGATAGAAGTGGGGGGGGGGGGAACAATTCTTACATTATGTCCTCCTAGCTTGGAACAGAATACTATCAGCAGAGATGAAAAGGAGTGGGACATACTTCTGGAATGCAGTGATTGCAATTCTCTGGAGTTCTCCAGAGAATTCTCCAGTGCCACTGGAGATTTCAGCTCTTGACACAAGAGTGCTGGAGACACAGGAAATCAGGATGCTGCTGGAGGGATCACCTCAAAGTTTTCCAAGAATGGCCATCCTGGGAGATGGAAGTTGGGGGACTGGCCTTGGACAGCTGGTAGGGATAGATGAGACTATTAAAGCACTTGCAAGTGAGCACTAGCTCCATGTGTCTGCAGGCAAGTCTTGCCCCCTTTCCTGCCTTGCACCCACACCCACTGAAAGCAAATGTAACCAGATTGACCATGTGGCCAAGATAAGTTCTTGCAGTGGGTACTCTTTGCAGGTGACTCTTTCTAAGGAGGCTTTGAAGAAGAGGAATTGGGATATTCTAGGCAGGACTGCTACAGCGTGTTGCACAGGGGCCTTGAGTTGGCAAAGGGAGACTGAACCAACCTGCACTCCACCTGCCCAACTGTGCAGTGCCGGGTCTGCCTGAGGAAAGGCCCCCTTTCCTAATTTGCTGGACCAACCTCCTTTCTTCTTTGGATCTCACTTTCCTTGTCTGTAAAGTGGGGCCACACAGCTACTAAACATTACGTCGGTCACTTCTCTTGGTCCTGGGTTTTGGAAGACAGGGTGGCCAGGGTTCTTGGAGACTCTGAGTCTTCCCTTAACAGGGGCTTCCCAGAAAACCCCACAGATCCAGCCCTGTGGATCGAGTATCTTCCTAGTGCTTTAAACATGTATCATCTCATTGAACCCAAAGGTCTCAGACAGGGAACCCCCAAAATGGACTAGAGTCTGACTTAGTTTCCATCATCCAAATGCTGCCCACAACATTTTTACTAGATTCCCTTACTCTGCTCAGTATTACTTACTTAATTATATTCCTATCATGCCCTCCCTTTTTTACATCATTACTGCCTTGGTACCCTCCCCTCCTTTTCAAAACACTTAAATAGAATGACTTAAAAAGAAATTTTAATACCAAGACCATGTATGGAAACCAGGATCATGAGTGACTAATAGAAGAAAAGTAGCAATAAACAAATTTCCAATGTTAGCTGATTCTGGCTACACTCTGCTGCCCGCTTGAAGCTGAGGGCCCGAGACCTGCCCTTTCTGTGTTGCATAGGGAGGTAAATGCTCAAGAAAGGTGTTAAAGACAAGTTAGTATCAAACTGAGATTTTGCTTTGAAAGGAGTGAGAGGAAGGAAAGAATCTGCAGTGTCTTCATGAAGCTCTCTGAAATGGTCCCCCATCTGATAAAATGGATTTATTCATAGACCTTTCCTTGCAGTATTTTGTGATCAAGGATAGGTCCATTTGCAAAAACTACATCTCAGATGCACATAAATTTTGTTTCTTTTGCAGTCTATCCTTTACACATTTTTTTTTTTTCCTGGAGGGATCTTTGAAGCTAACTGTGGGGGGTGGGGAAGGGGAGATGTTTGTGTTTGGTGGAATGAGCTACGTTGAAATGGTCAGTCCTAAGCCTCAGTTTACTCCTCTGGAGATTGGGTCTAATCGTACTGAAGTGCATTCATATGCTTGAGGCACTTCACGAAGCGCAGGCTCGTAGTGCGCGCTCGATAAATGTCAACTGCTGCTATTACAGCCCCTGCCACAGCGTCTCAGAACCTGGGGCTCATTCTAGTTCCACTTCCACAAAGAGGGAACTGAGGCCCAGAGAGGGAAGTGAGTTGCCTGAGGCCTCACAGTGAGGAGTGGCAGGGTGTGGGGAGAGCACCTTCACCCCCCTGTCTTTGTCCATGGATCCCCCATCTCAGACTTCCGGCCATCATGTTTCATCTAGCGATATTTAATCTCTGAGCCTAACTTCTAGATAAGGGGTGAGGGAAATCAGAGGTCAAGCTCCCTTGCTTCTGTTCAGATCACAGTTGGCCCTCAACAAAGAATAAGAACAGCTAATATTTATTGATCACTACTAGGAGCTCTGGCCCCCTTGCTCCCTCTGCTACCACATTGACCTTGCCTCTTTCTTAAATATCTCAAAATTGCTCTCACCCCAGGGCCTTTGCACTTGCTGTCCCCTCTGTCTGAACTGCTGTTTCCCCAGATACCTGCAAGGTTTGCTTTCTCACTTCATTCATCTCTGCTTAAAGACGACCCTCCTCAAAGGCCTTCCCTGACCACCCTATCTAACAAAGAAATAAAAAAATTCTTTACACTCCATTCTCTTCCCTGCCTTACCTTTTGTCATGGGTTTATCACTATCTGGCAGTATATTATATATTTAAGGAATGGGCAGGTCAGGGTAAGCAGGCATAGGACTGGCTGGTACAAATAATTTCTGTGGGCTCTGGGATATAGGCTGTCCCTAGTTGTCTGGTACCTGGCTCTCAGTGATTGAGGCAGGTGAATGGATCGTGGCCTGGAGTGAGAGAGCCCAACAAAAGAGGTGGTTGGGGGTGTGGGCTCTGGATTGGTTGGTTTACATTGGAAAAACACCTGAGTTGTATACTATCTCTAGGAATTAGCTAGCCCTGGTAGGGGCTGATGTCCCAGAGTTATCAAGGTCCCAGGATGTCAGAGCACCAAATTCAGAACCTAGAACACACGCTTGATTCAGTCTTCCATACTCTTCTCTCACCGTGATCTAGCCTAACAGGCCTTCTTTTGGTTCTTCAAGGCTACCAAGCTTCTTCCTGCCTCAGGGCCTTTGCACTTGCTGTTTTTGCTGCCTGGGGTGCTCTTGCTGCTGATCTTCCACAGCTGGATCCTTCTGGTCATTCAAGTCTTAGCCCTAATAGCACCTCTTCTGAGGAGTCCTCTCTGATTACCCCTTCTCAAGAATACTTATCCTCCTTACCCCACCAAACACCCTCTAAACCAGCCTCCTGTGTTATTTCCTTCATGGAATCCATCCCAATCTGAAATGGTCATTATTTGTTCACTGTCTGCCTTCCCAAGTAAGCAGTGGGCAGTGTAAGGGCATGGCTCGTTCTCCACAGCACCTCCCTGTGCCTAGGACAGCGTCTGACACATAGTAGGTACTCAGTAAACAAGTGAATGAATGAATTTGGATTTGAACCCAGGTAGCCCTGATTTCAGAAGACATGCACTTTCTTTTTTTTTTTTTTTCTAAGAATTTATTTATTTAGGGCGCCTGGGTGGCTCAGTCGTTAAGCGTCTGCCTTCGGCTCAGGTCATGATCCCGGGGTCCTGGGATCGAGTCCCACATCGGGCTCCCTGCTCGGCAGGAAGCCTGCTTCTCCCTCTCCCACTCCCCCTGCTTGTGTTCCTGCTCTATCTCTCTCTCTGTCAAATAAATAAATAAAAATCTTTAAAATAAAAAAAAAAGAATTTATTTATTTATTTGAGAGAGAGAGAGCACAAGCAGGGGGAGTGGCAGGCAGAGGCAGAGGGAGAAGTAGGCTCCCCTCAGAGCAGGGAGACCCCGATGCGGGACTCGATCCCAGGACCCCGGGATCATGACCTGAGCTGAAGGCAGACGCTTAACTGACTGAGCCACCCAGGTGCCCGACATGCATTTTCAAAAACCCCAGACTGCTTGCTGCCCCTTTGTGGAAGATTTGAGCTGGAATCATACTTCAACCCTTCCCATTTTCAGTTGGGAAGACTGAGGCCCAGAGAGGGCCTGGAGGGACTTTCCCAGCCCCTCCCAGCCAGACAGTCCCAGAACCTTCATCCGTGCCCCTACACGCTCTCTGGCCAGGTCTGACCCATTGCCCACACAGACCTCTTGGCCTCGGCACCGCTCCTCTGAGGCCCAGCCAACTTTCCACTTTCCTGGAGCTCCTTCCAGGTGTGTAAACAGGCCGATGTGATTCCTGGTGATGCAGCAGGGAGCGAGGTCGTTTCCTGACCAGACTCAACAGGACAGTGCCCTCTGGCCCTCTGGACTGATGAGCAGGATTTTCTGACACCCCTCTCTCCGCCCCCAGACCTTGAAGACACAAAGTCAGCACCTTAGCAAAGCTGGACCTGGCTGGGGCCTAGAATGAGTCACACATGTGCCCCAAACCACTCTGTCCGGCTGAGATGCGTCAGGGAAGAGACACAGGGCACAGTTCAAAGCACCTCCTGGCAAGTAACCTCTCTCCCCTGAGCCTGGATTTTCTCATCTGCAAAGTGGGCATCCTGAAACCTACCTGCTGGGAAGACCTGAAAGTGTCTGCCGCATAGGAGGTGCTCAGTAGAGGAACCTGGCTATTGCTAATATCTGCAAAATGGGGGCACCAGGCTCTTGGCTCTGCTACTTGTCGCTGAGATTTACAGGCGAGGGGCAACCAATGGGGGTGAGCCTGTGTTGTTGTGTGGAGGGAAGCACGGACACACAGAACAGTGATCCCCAGCTGATAAAGAAGTAGGAAAAGGGCTGAGGGGGCCAGGCCCAGTGGCTCTCTTGCCCCTCTGTCCCTTTGGCTCCACTCTCCTGCGTGGGTCCTTACCAGCAGACGGGGCCAAGACAGGGATTTGATTTCGAGCATATTAAGCTCTCTTACAGGAATGTGCTGGAGTCCCTGGGAGGCTGCAGGAAGAGCGAATTCAAGATTGTTGATGTCCTGGGCCACATGCCTTATTCATGCCCCTTCTCCACCCCCCAAGAGGCTCCTAAGAGTCATAGGCAACACCTCCCCAGTGCTTATTAAGTGCGAGGCGCAGTTCAAAGCACTCAGCATAGGCTTACTAGCTCATGATGCTCACCACGGCTCTGTGGTGCGGGTGCTGTGATTGGCCGCATTCACAGATGGGAACACTGAGGCACAGAATGGTTTAGTCACTTGCCCAAATGCCCAAGACTTGGAAGCGGCAGAGCTGGGATTCAGACCCTGGCATTCTAGCTCTGGAGTCTGTGCTCTTAGCCACAGTGTGTGACACAGGGGTGATGGACCCATTTTACAGATGGAAAGGTCAAGGCTGAGAAGGGAAGCCACATGCCCAGCACCTCACGGTCATTGAATGAGTAGTGGGGCTGGCATTTGACCCTTGGTCTACCTTGTCGAAGGCCCACATTCACCTTCATGGTTCAGTGGAGGCGAAGGGGGAAGAAAGTGATTGTGTCGGGTATTGTCAGAGACGTCAGGAAAAGCTTCCCAGAAGAGAGATAATGTCATCCTGACCTGAGTAGGAGTTTGGAAATCTCAGGGAGCTCTCTGAAGTCAGGAACCAACATGCGTGATCAAGCATGATGGATGGGAGCTGGGGTTTGGCTGTTTGGGTTCAAATCCTGGCTTTTTAATATGCTGTGTCATCTTAGGCCAGTTACTTAACGTCTCTGTGCCTCCGTTTTCTCATCTATAAACAGATATGATAGTAACCGATGATGTTCGTAAAGGTCTTGACAAATGTTGCCTGACTTCGTGGACAAATCACCTACTATGTTCTAGGCTCTGGGAAATGCTTTAAATCAGTGATTCTCAAGCATTTTGCTCCCCAGGAGACAATTGGCAAAGTCTGGAGTTGTCACAACGTGATGGAGGTGCAACTGGCATCTGATGGGTAGAGGCCAAGGATGCTGCTAAGCACCCTACCGTGCACGGGCCGCCCCCATGACAAGGACCGCAGGCCCCAAACGTCGGTGGTGTGGAGCTTGAGAAGCCTGCCTTAAATGCGTTCAATGTTTCGATCCCCCGGCCAGCCTGTGAGGCAGGCACAGTCAAATCCCATTTTCTGTCAAGGAAACAGGGCGTAAGGGGAAGTGTTTGCCTGTGAGCACGCAGCCTGGCTGCAGGAGCCCTCCCGGGGTGGAGAGGATTGGGAAACGGAGGGCCTGGCAGACAAGGCAGAATACCCTGGCCGCCCAGCCCGGTTCCCACAGAAGCTCCTGGCTGCGCTGGGTGGAGCTGACCCTTTGCCCCCCCGCCGGCCTTGGGGCTCACAGCAGGCGACACCTTTCCTTTGGTTGGGAGAAACAAGAGAAGCCCTTGTTCGCTGCCACCCACTGCCCCGATTGTCCCCATGTCCCCAGGCGTTCACAAGCTGCTTGCACCTTTCTCTCCTGATGAGCTGCTCTCCCGGCTGGCTCCGGAGGTCTGGGGGCAGGGGAGAGGGAAGGAACATTCCTCCTTGCCCCTTTCTGTGGCCCCTTCCCTGTGAAGGGCTGGAACTCAGCAGAACGTGGTGGGGCATGAGCAGGGATTTGACAGCAGAGCCCAAACCTAGAAGTGTAGGCGGTTTGCTGGGAAGTGAGTCTGAGGGGTGCTGGCTTCTGGGACGAGAACATGGGGTGTCCAGGCCCGGGGAGCCTGGCAGAGGCCTGGTGTGGCACCCGGCTCGTGGGCCATCTCCCACCTCTTGTGGGGGAACTGGGGGATTGAGACCTGTTCTGAGAGCGCCTTCTCACCCCTGCTAAACCGACATCAACCTGTGAGGCCTGGCTCCATTTCCTGCTCCCTCCTCTGGGAGACCTCGACCTCCTCCAGACCTCGGCTTTCCGCCTCTGGAAAAGGGGTCTGCCCAGAATCCCTGGGCTGGCGTGCCCTTTCCAGAATCACTTTCTGAAAGGGCGGGGGGCAGCATCGTGAGAGTAGGAATGCAGACACTAGATTTCCTGGACTCATCTTGCTCTCCCTCTTCCTGCCTATGTGATCTTGGGCAAGTTACTTAGCCTCTTTGTGCCTCAGTTCCTCCTCTGTAAAATGAGGACACTGATAGGACCTCCCTCATAAGGGTGTTGTGAAGATTGGCTCATATACCTTAAATATTTTGGGCTGTGCCTGGAACATAAGAGGTGCTAGGGAAATGGTTGCTATTAATATTATTTTATCAGTAGTAGTAGTAATATTTGCATTACAAATGAGCCTGTGGATCCAGGGGTCTGGAAGTGCTTTATGGAGGATGAGTCCTCCTCCTGAGTCCTCTTGGCCTCCTCCCTACTCACTGTGTGGGTTCTTGGGTCTTCTAAGCCTCTGTTTCCTCCCTTATAAAACAGAATAAGCTCTTCCTAGGGCCTGCTGAGCAGATTAAATGAGATAGTGCTTATCAGAGAAAGACCTCTTTTTCTTATTCTTGGCCTGAAGCCTGGAACCCCAGAGTCCTGAAAAGGGAGCGATTGTGGGCAGCGGAGGGTCATTGTTGAAAGGGGCTTGGAAACTGCCCAGGTCAGGCTTCAGCAGCAGGGGCCAGCTTCCCCCGACGTGCACCAAGGGCCTCCCAGGATGCCCGGAGCAGGGCCGGCAGGACCAGAGTGCAGGAGGGATGACGGGAAACAGTAGAACACTGAACATGTCGGGGGCAGGGCAGGCCCCTAGTGCCTGCGGGAGGTTAAGCAGAGTGGTGGGCGCACAGGATACGGCCTCAGCTGACCCAGGGTGGATGCCGGCATGGCCAAGAACTTGCTCCATGAGTGGGAGCAAAGCACGTGCCAGACTCAGTTTCCTCATCTGTCTGGTGGGCCTGCCTACCGCAGGGGGCCATGGTGAGGAGCCAGGGAAGCCAAGAGCTTTGTAAACAGTAAAGTGCCCTGCAAATAGCAAAGTACAAGTAGGGATCCTGTCTATCTTGTTCATTCACCAAGGTACCTTCCAACCTGGCACACAGTAGGTGCTTAATAAACATGTCCAGAATGAATGTAGAATAAAAATGGCTATTTCCTTTGTGCCAGGCACTGTCCACAAGTAATTAACACATTCAGTCAAAAACTATTAATTGAGCACCTACTCAATGCCAGCTACTATTCCAAAGGTACATGGCAGTGAACCAAATAGTCACAAGTCTTTATACTTACGGAACTGACATTCTAGAGAGGGACACATTGGGGAAAAAAACAAAACAAAACAAACCACAGATAAATAAGTAAGGTCTATGGTATAGCAGATGATGATGAGAATAAAAGCAGGGAAGGGGAGTGGGGAGTTGACAATGGAGGTAGTGCAATTGTAGAGTCAGGAAGGTTTCATTGAGGAGGGAACCCTTGAACAAATACCTGAAGGAGAAGATATTTGAGCAAAGCTGAGCACATCTAAAGGAAGAGCAAGGGAATAGCAGGTGCAAAGGCACTGAGGTAGGAGAACGGCAGGTGTTCATCAATGATCTTCCCGGGGCCTTTAGACAACCCTTCCCGGGAGACAGACCCCTGACCCCTGATCGTGGAGAAACTAAATTCAAGGGCTTAGCTGGGATTTAGAGTCACCGCCCCCCCTCAATGCCTTCAGGCCAGATTTCACTTTCAGCCAGAGAAAGGGCTCCTGTTAATGCAGGCCCCTAAAGACATGGGAGGGGCTCTGAGGAGCAAGAGGAGGTAGAGAAGCCCTGAGGGGGGCTTTAGGTGTACCTATCCCATGTTGGGAACTGAAGGGTCCTTTGGACAGATGGGGAGACTGAGGCCCAGAGAGGGAAAGAAACTGCCCAAGGTCACACAGTGGGTGGCTCTTTTTTATTCAGAACAATGTGTTCTATCCTCCTTGGGCTGAGTCAGGCCGCTGGGGCCTCACGGGTCCAGTGGGGCTCCCACCCACCCCACCTGCCTGTCTGGCTCATGACTGATTAGTGAAGCTTGGACAGCCGTGATGTGTGAGCTGCCCCAGGAACACTTTTAATGAATGGCTCCGAGAACTTGAACTTGTTAGAACATCTGCTAATGAGTCCAGGGGTCTTACCGACCCAGTCCAGAGGAAGGGGTAGGAGGATGAGGTGGCTGGCCTCAGAGGTCTCCCAAGACGAGTCACCCCCTCCATTTTTTCCTCTTTCTTCCCTTGAGTCGTGGGCCCAGGTGTTTCTTAACTGCTTCCTCAGGTGTTTTCAGGCACAGGAGAGGGTTGAGGGGAGCCCTGGTGGGAAATCAGAGACCAGACTTCTGGGCTGCCTCCATTGTTTCCCTCTGGGCCACCCTGGGCTAGTTTCCAGCTTAACTTTTTTTTTTTTTAAGATTTTATTTATTTATTTGACAGAGACACAGCGAGAGAGGGAATACAAGCAGGGGGAATGGGAGAGGGAGAAGCAGACTTCCCACAGAGCAGGGAGCCCGATGCGGGGCTCGATCCCAGGACCCTGGGATCATGACCTGAGCCGAAGGCAGACGCTTAAGGACTGAGCCACCCAGGCGCCCCCCAGCTTAACTTTCTATGCCTCAGTCTCCTCCTCCAGAAAATGGGCACACTAAACTCAGCTCTGCTTATCCTCAAGACTGACCCAACACAGAGAGGATGGGAGAGGGCTTGTAAAGTACTTTTCTGTTGAATGTCCTTTCATTTTCGTTAATAGAACCTACCAGAGTGTGTGTGGAACAAAACTCACAATCTGTGTAGGGAGTTCAGCCCAGCACCCGCACAGAGTGAGTGCTCAGTACGGGCTGGCTGTTACCATCACTGTTTATCCTCATCGCTGAGCCTGGTCCAGGGCCCTGGGCTCAGACCACATGGTGGGAATTTCATCCCTGGCTAGAAGCACACACATGGACGAAAGAGTCGCGGTACCTCTCTGCGTCTGTTTGCTCAGTTCTAGACGGGGAGCAGGTGGGTTACTGCATGTCGGACGCATGCCTGATGGCTGGCCAGGGGAAGCCCTCAGGAAATGGTCGCTTTAGCATTCCCATCTGCCGCTCCCACTGAGGCGGTGTGACCTGGGGCAAGTCACTCAAGCTGTCTGAGCCACGGGGACGGGGCACAGCCCCTGTAGAGGCCTCGTGGAGCTGTGGGTAGGGTTGAACCAGGGAACCCACGGGAAGCGACCTGGCCTGTAACAGGGCTCAATGTGTGCAGCCACGTTGAGTAGCCGTGATGTCGCTCTGTGGCAATGAGGGAGAGTCGCTGGGGAGACTGGGGGCGGGAGGGGAGACGGGGGACATGCCCCGAGCCTCCAGGCTCTCACAGAAGGGCCATGGCCATGTTTCCTTTGATCTCCCTCCCGGTTCGCTGAGGATGGCGTCATATGCCTCCTGATGTACTGAGGACCCAGCGGCTCCGAAGGGACACCTGTCAGTCTAGAGCTCACAGCTTGTTGAGCGGTGGCCCAGAATGTACTCCCACGACTGTGGGATTCCCGGCGGCCCTGGGCCCCTGAGCCTCGGCTGGCTTTATGGAACCCCCCCTTTTCAAGTGGAGGCCTCATGCCCAGGTGCTTCTCGGCGTCTCAGGTTCTCTCTCGTCTTGCCAGGCCAGGCCCTTTCCTGGGGCCTGCTGTGTGTATGCGCCACACTCCCGTCCCTTTGGGGTCCATATCTGTGTGCCCCCAGAAGCCCTGCCTTCATCCTTACATGGCAGACCGGAAGTACCTCACAGATCCTTGGGATGAAATGTCCCATTTCAAAGGGCAAGAAAGGCAAAGAGGGAAGAAAAATGTCTCAAAGAAACAGAGCCTGTCAGCACTGGGTGGGTAGCATTTTGTGAATTGCTGACTGCGCCATGCATTGCTCCCAGGACTTTATCTACCTTAACCTACTTAATCCTTGTAACAGAAACTCCAGGGCTTGACATTCTTATCATCATCACCAGCCCCATTTTTATAGGTGAGGAGACCGAGGCAGAGAGTTAAGTCACTTCCTCCAGGAAGCAATGGAGGCAGGATTTGAACCCAGGCACTCTGGCTCAGGATGCCAACAGCATAACTCATAGGGTCCTCTGCTTTTGGGGGTCAGGCCCAGATTTCAGCCCCAGAGTCCCAGCTCCCCACCCACTGCTTGTTCTGCTGATCCTAACGGCTCCCTCCTCCCGGGGGCTGGCCGTCCTCCGCGGTCTGTTCCACCCCGGCTGTTATCTGTGAGCAAAGCGAGGCTCTGAGAGGGGAGGTGGCCGGCTTGAGGTCACTCACACCAGGAGCGAGCGCCTAAGCTACGAAGCTTCTGACCCTCCGCGGCTCCAGGGGTTCTGTTCGCTGCCCGGGCGCTGAGCTGGGGGTCGTGAGAGAATACTGAGAGGTTTAAGGCCTGGCTTCTGCCTTGCTAGAGTTCGGGGCTTCCCACAGTCAGCCCTGCACACCCCTGGGGAATGGGCCTTTCGTGGGCAGCTGGAGGGCACCGCCGTGGGCACCTGGCCCCAGGCCTGCTCCCTGAAGGGCTGGCCAACCCGCTCTGTGCCTGGCATGGAGCCGCCACCGGGGCCCGCTGAGAGCCTGGCCCTGCCTCAGCGTCCTGACCAGAATGCCTGCTGCAGTTCAGCGGGGAGATGGGGCGCAGGACGGATGGTGGCAGGGGGTATGGTTTATGCACAAGTCCTGCCCCTGGCCTCAGAGGACATTTGCTGAGTGAGGGGGGCAAGCATGGGGGCAGTGGAAAACAGTGGCCTTGTGTCTGCCTGGAAATCAGTCCCCAGCTCAAAAATTAACCACCTGACATGGCATTTTCTTCTTTCTCCCCCCTCACCTCTGCGTGTTTTGCCCGCAAACTTTAATCCCTGTAGTAATGGACTGGTTAACCCAAGAAGCTGGAATTTCTTTGGTGGGAGGGATTATAAGGCTTCCCGTAAGAAATGCCTAGGTTGGATTGGCATGACTAGGTCAGGGTCAAGGACTATGGTGACCAACCTTCCCTGCCCCCCATTCTTGCTCCCATTCAGGGCCAGGACTAGTGGAAGCCTGGAGAGGCACCCGGGGAGCAGAGTTTAAGCTGGGCTCACTGTCAACGTGGGGCACTTGCCTCACCCCTGTCTAGCCCTGCTCCCCACTCCTCCACCTGGTAAAGTTCAAGGCACAACAGTCATTCAATGAAACACGGCAAGACAAGTCCTTACCTCTTACTCGCTGTGTGACCTCAGGCAAGCTGCTTTCCTTCTCTGGACAACTGTTGTACTAGGACTTAGTGTAGACCAGGGTTTCTATTGACGTTGACATTACTGGGAACAAATAGTCCTTTGTCGTAGGGCTGCCCTGTGCATTGTGAGCTGTTTAGCAGCATCCTGGCCTCTACCCACTAGATACCAGTAGTAGCCTCCCCATCACGACAACCCCAAATATCCCCAGACACGTGTCGTCCAGGGGACAAAATCACCCCCTGTTGAGAACCACTGGATTAAATGATCTCAGGTTCATTCTAGCTCTCGTATTTTAAGATTTTTTTTTTTTTTAAGCATTAAGAACAATCTTTTTGAAGCCCAACTTCAAGAAATTGAACTTGTGGGGTGCCTGGGTGGCTCAGTCGTTAAGCGTCTGCCTTCGGCTCAGGTCATGATCCCAGGGTCCTGGGATCGAGCCCCGCATCAGGCTCCCTGCTCCGCGGGAAGCCTTCTTCTCCCTCTCCCACTCCCCCTGCTTGTGCTCCCTCTCTCGCTGTGTCTCTCTCTGTCAAATAAATAAATAAAATCTTAAAAAAAAAAAAAAGAAATTGAACTTGTATAAAACATAACAACAGCTCCTATTTAATGGCGTATTCTCACATAACTATCACTGAGACAGTGGTTATCCCACACAAAATACAGCACTTTGCGAGGTAGGTGCTGTTCTTACGTGCCTCTAGCAGGTAAGGAAACTGAGATTGAGGCCAGATGAATACCCGGATCACACAGCTCCGTGTGGAAGGACTGCATTTCTAATTCAGGCCTGATTCCAGCACCCATGCTGCTTCTATTGTGTGTGCAAAGACAGCCAAACAAAAGGCAAGATAGTCCCTTCTGATGACAAAATCCCTAGGTGGAAGGCTCTTGTGGTTTAAGTTGATGGGATCCAGACTTTTCTATTCCATTCACCTTTCTGAAGCAGTCTGAAAACAGCAACAGAGAGCCGAAAAGGGAGAGGAACGTGCCATCCTGAGGAAAGACACCAGACCGCAACGCTGCCCCTGGGGTGTGCCGAGGGGGCTGACGCTGGTGGTGGGGTTGGGACCACGTGGCAGGAGACCGGAGTGATGCGAGCCTCTGCAGTTCCTGGGCAGGGCACAGACTCTCCCAAAGGAGTTTTCAACTCTCTGAGCCCTTCCGAATGCGGGCCACGCCTGAAGCACGCCCAGTGGGGAAGGCAGAGTCCCCGAGACACATGGGAGAATACAGAGTTCAGATGAACAGGAAGCTCAGAGATCCTTGGCACAAAGCGGGATGTTGAGGTGGCAGGCGGAAGGGAAAGGATGGATAGTGACCCGCTGTATGGTTGTAATGGTTCTCGTTTTCTCAGAGACCCAAAGCTCAAAGAGACACCAAAGCACCACGACATTCTTGGGTCTTCACACTTAGTCTCCACACTGAGCCCACTGCTTAGAGTGGAGCCATATTTCAGGGCAGTGCTAGTGAGACGGGTTCTGGGAAAATCAGCGGTGCTGATGCCTAGGCCCCTGCTGCCTCAGCTTCCCCTCCCGTCCCTATCCCCTCACTGGCCTTTCACAAAGGACTCGCCTGAGAGAATGGCCCCCGTTCTGTGACGAGGAGCCCACATGGGACCTGCGAAAAGGCAATATGAGAAATGAGAAGACAGAGAATATCAAATACAAAGTAAATAAAGAATAATTACTGGAAGATCTGCGTTACCAAGTAGGAGAAAGTACTGAACAGACATTTCTCTGTGAGATATGGAAAAAAATCTCAAGAAATCGTGAACTTCCTAAAATAAATCTCAAGATGTGAAATAAAAGGGTCAAAGAAGAGACAGTGAAAAACAGAAGGACGTGGAAAAAAACAGTGTTCTGGAAGCAGATGGACAAGACAAATAAAGCCACTCTATTATAAAAGCCATATTAGAAACAGCAAGATGGAGAAAGATCAGAAACATCATCAGAAAAAAATACATAAAATATAAAATAAAAACATATAATCAGAGACGTGCTCTACAGGCTAGAGGAGATAGAACAAAATGAGATGGACAAGAGAGTAAGAAAGGATGAGGGGGAAATGATCAACATGGACTACAAAGGAAATCCAACTTGTGCATAATTGGTGTTGCTCAAGACGAACTAAAGAAACAAAACAAATAGAACAGAAAACAGTACAGCTCTGCTTC
The DNA here is from genome assembly GCF_011800145.1 of Mirounga leonina. Taxonomy (NCBI): domain Eukaryota; kingdom Metazoa; phylum Chordata; class Mammalia; order Carnivora; family Phocidae; genus Mirounga; species Mirounga leonina. Next base: position 36,494,331 of record NW_023270374.1, on the reverse strand, counting down.
CACTTCCGACAGGGTTACTTCCCGACAAACCCATCGTAAGTTGGAAACATCCTGAGTCACCAATGCATTTACTACACCTAACCTACTGAATGTCACAGCTCAGCCTTGCCTGCCTTAAACGGTGCTCAGAATATTTCCATTAGCCTACAGTTGGGCAGAGCCATCTAATGCAAAGTGTTGAGGTGGAAAGCAGAATGGTTGCATGAGTGCTCGATGGTTGCAGGTACATGGGCGGTTGCCCCTCGGGATCGCGGGGCTGGCCGGGAGTGGTATCTGTGGCCGCTGCCCAGCATCCAGAGGGAGCATGAGAGGGCATCACGCCAAATATTGCTGGCCTGGGAAAAGATCAAAATTCAAACTTCGAAGCATGGTTTCTACCGAATGTGTGTTGCTTTTGTGCCATCCTCATGTAGAAAAATCATTAAGTCAAACCATCGAAAGTTGGGGACCATCTCTATTTGAATCTTTAATAGCAGAAAACTTCTCTGACACTAAAGCAAAACATATGCATATTTTCTGTCTCCCAGAAAAAAACTTACAGAGACTTGTCAACACTGAGATATTATATTCCATAGTGACATTAATGGACAGGTGAGCCATAAGGAGGAAGAAAGCAGGCTGGACTCAAATTTCTGCTCTATGACAATGAAATATCTAGTCATCCTCAGAGAAAGAAAGTGCAACACTGGAGTTTTACAGATAGATTGCTTATATATTCAGAGAATATCTTCTTTAAGAAAAAAAAAATACTTGTGGTTGAAATTTGGAAAGTAGGGCATATACTGAAGAAATAGAAATGTATTCATAATCTCACTCCTAAAACAGCTTGCCTATCAAGTGCATATTCCCAGTGTTCTTGCACACATTCATTCTAACGGGGGTCCTCGGTGAGGTAACATGCCACGGTCATTCTTCTTCTTCTTCTCAGTTTGCAGGTGAAGGAATTCACACTCAAGGGTTCAGTGGTTTGCCTTCAGATTCTGTAGCAGAACCACCACACCCAGACTTCTTGGCCCTCAAGCCAAATGAGCAGCTCCGTCCACCAGAACGTTCTGTGATGATGGAAATGTTCTATCTGCTCTATCCAGAGGGGCAGACACTACTCAAGTAGCTACTGAGCACTTGAAATGTGGCCCCCGTGACCGAGAACCTGAAATTCCAAATTTCATTCAATTTTAATGACTTCACACATATACAGCTGCGTGTGACCGGAAGGTCTGTATGCGGACAGCCCAGCCCTGGAGACTTCTTAGCTTTTTGTCCTTTCCATTTCAGCATCCCCCAGCCCCCCCCATATCAAGTTCATCCAAAATCTGGCCTCTGCGTCAACCTTGATAATCAGGACCAGCAAGAGCTTCTGACACCTGTCTCCTCAGGCAGCAGCTTCCTTTAGGCTCATCCACCCCTGGAGGTTTCAGCCAGATGGTACCAGCTTCTACTGGCAGAGGGGAGGGGCTGGGTAGCTGAGAAATATGTCACCAGAAGCCATGAGTTCATCTACCCTGGGCCACCTCAGCAAGATTCCGTCTCCTGAAGCGGAGCCTCGAGACAGAACAAAGTGACAAAGAGGCAAATTGCTGACTCTGATATGACCCAGAAAATGAGTCTCTGCAGGATCAGACATCTGCCCCAACCTCTAAACTCCAGAAGTTAAAATTCAAAGGAACAGGGGCCCTGGGATCATGTGACTCTATGCTTCTACCTGAATCTGCCCTTGAGGGATCAAGGGAAGTCTCCATTTGCAGACATGCAGACCGAACCTCCACGCGGCCAGGGGGCTGGTCTGAGTTCATGAAACAGGGGGGCCCAGAGGTAGAGGTGGGACGGATGTACTGTGGGCTGGGGTAAAATCGTGGATCCTCCTGGACCCCACTCCCTGGCCCACCATTTGAATGGTAACCAGGCCTGGGTGTGGTGAGATCTGCTTTTGTGTTCTGCATGGTCCTCAAGAGATCACTGCTCCTCAGCAGACCTCAGTTTCTATACCTGGAAAATAGGAATTTTAGAAATGGAGCAGAGATTTTAAATACAGCATCCCATGATCCCTAGTAATCTGTGAACAACTTGACTTAGATTCGGAATTGTCTATGTGTGAGCGCTTTTCTGGAATTTTATGCCAATTAAAACCATTTAGACTAAAGATCATAACTGGGTGACCATGGATTTGATGGTGCTTGCAGATGTGGGGTTTTTGCCTACACTTTCTTCTTAATAGCAAATCTTTTAAAACTGTGAGATGTCCCACTAAAAGCACAGTTTCAAGCTTCTTTTGAAAAATCAGGAGATCCAGCGTCATGGGGCTCATGTTCTCATGACAACAGCCAGAAGCTGAGCAGCAGTTGATGTTCTTAGAGGGGCCGATAACCCTCCCCCCATTCGCCACAGTCCCCACTCCTCCCTATTGCTTTCCTGGTTCTGAGGCCCAGTGCTGGCTGTGATTTACCATCAAGCGTGGGCATCTCCCCTGCTACTAAAATAATGGAACTGCCAGAAATACAAATCAGACTTGAGAAAGCGATGTGACTTTTTTCTTCCGCCAGCCCGATTCACTCATGAAATGGTGCCCTGCACTTGAGTTTGTGCCACCTGATTTAGACCATGTATTTATTCATTCAGTAAATATCCATTGAGGCCCTGGAGACAGAGGTGAACAAATAAAGACAAGGGTCATGTTTGTATGGAGCTTATGGTCTGGTGGGGGGAAGGAAATAATAAGGCAACAAACAAGAAATACCTGGGCTATTGAGAAATGCTGGACAAAAACAAGGCCAGACAATGGAAATCAGACCACAATCGATCGCATGGTCAGATCACATGGTCAGGTCACTGCCTGAAAAGGCGACCTTTGAGATGAGGGCCAAACAGCAAGCAGGAGCCAGCTAGACAGAGATCAGGGTCTAGGGGGCCAGGCTGAAGGGACAGCAGGTGCAAAGGCCTGGAGGTAGGAACTGGCTCGGCCTTCTCGATCTCTGAGGGCTCCCGACTCAGTGTGTGTAGGCCCCCAGCTCACCAGGCCTTGCTCCAAGCCTCCTGGGAGATATTGGCTCTCTGGGGGTCACTTCTGTCCTCAAGGCCTCACAGGGGTGGGGGAGGGAGGGGCAGTAGTACTTATTAATTCCCCACCAGATGTCTGGCATCCAGCTGACAATTCTGGATCCATTTGCCCACAGGAAGCCCAGCTGGGGCAGGGAAGCTATTTGGGGTCGGTCACCTTGGCCCTGCTCCAATCCCTAACTAACCAGCAAGGTAATGAAACACACGCTTGACCCACTTACTGGCAAAGCCCCCATGCCGGCCAAGGATCAACTTCCCAATTCCCGCCATTTGCCTCGGGTCACCTCCCGAGCTGACATGTGTTGTATCTGGAGTTGTTCCTCCGCAAAGGACTGATGTTGACATCTTGGCAAGAGCGCCAAGGGAGGGAGGGGAGAGAGAGTGGGAGCGAGTAGAGGGAGGAGAGAGAGTGAAACAGAGAGAGAACAGGGAAGGGAAGGAAAGGAAGAGGGAGAGGGAGAAAACCTTTGAAGTGTAGCCCCTTACAGCCAGAATTTATCAGTAACGCCCCTCCCCGCCCCCATTATATAATGTCGTACAAGGCACAAAAGGACTTACAGGATGTCACCCCCAAACCAGATGCATTTGAATGTTCACAGCAGCTTTACTCATAATTGCTCCAAACTGGAAAAATCCAAGTGTCCACCTGCAGGACAGGCACAAACAGTGGTATATTCACCGGATGGACTACTATTCAGCACTAACAAAGAACGAACCGCTGATATACACAACCATGTGCATGAATATCTCAGGCCCTGTACTGAACAAAAAGTACAAAAGTACATCTTGTATGATTGCATTTAAGTCGAAGGACAGGCAAAACCAATCTCTAGGGATGGAAATCACAGCAGTGTTTTAGAAGGGGCCTGAGGATTGACCTGGAAGGGGCAAAAGGGAACTTTCTGGGGTGACAGAAACATTCTCTTTCTTGATTGGGATGTGATGTAGGTGTGTACATTTGTTAAACCTCAAACTGTGTACTTAACAATGGATGCAATTGATTGTATGTAAATTATAGCTCATAAAGCTGATTTTTGAAAAGTCATGTTTATTTTTCTCTACTGCTGTGTTCTAAAATGTATTTAATGGGGGATATCCTTCCCCTATAACTTGGATGAACTAGAGGATAGTGATAGTACCTGTCATTGGATGAGTTAATACATGAAAATGTTGGTGATTTTGGTTGTCATTGTTCCTGTATTTCTTTTGCATAAGGATGAGAGGCAGGAGAGACAAGGAAACTGGTTTTCCAGATGACTTTGCATGTCCCAGCAATGCTCAACCATTATTAGTCCTTTTAATGCCCTGGTCAGGATAAGCCAGCCACAGGGTTACCCTGGCCTCATGAATGAATTGGGAAGTGTTCCCTCTTTCCCCGTTCTCTGGAAGAGCTTGGGTAAGATGTGTATTATTTATTCCTTAAATGTTTGGTAGAATTACCATTGAAGTTAGCAGGCCTTGGAGGTTTTTTTGCAGGAAGGTTTTTGATGATTGATTCTGTTTTTTTAACAGATATTGAAATATTCAGCTTTTCTCTGTCTTTCTCTGATAGTTGAATAAGTTATGTTTTTTGAGGAGTTTTTCTATTTCCTCTAGGTCATCAAATTTACTGGTATCAAGTTGTTCATACTAACCCCTTTATTGTCCTTTTGACACTGAGCTAAGATAGACCTCTATCTTCTAAACCAGGGTAACTGTTGGTCTGGCAGGTGGTATATAAAAAACAAGATAGATGTGGCATGTCTTCCTGAGCCGGCAGCAAGATCCGGCAGAAAATAATTGTATATTTTTAAAAGATAGCTGCATTATGGAACATGATACCAAGCATGGGTTGAAAAATGTCAAGTTTGCAGCAGAATGTGACCCAGATTCTTTGGGGGGGTGGTTTTACATGGATGTTCTGTCTGGAAGCTTCCGACAGTGTACTGGAGTGTCTATCCCAGCTCTTGGGACCCGATTGTCGAGTTTTTGTAAATTTTGCTAGCCGGTTGTACACAGAGATATTTAAAATGAAATTATACAAACTTGTGATTCAATATATTAAAACAAAAGTAATAGATACTCAAAGTTCACCACTTGTTGATTGGTTTACGATTATCTAAGATCTTGAGATTATCTGTGTCTGCTCTATTGACATCAATATGTATGGAGGAAATGCTGTGTAGGGGAGCGAAACTGCCCATTTCGTGCCAACTCTGTGTTCAGTGATGTCACTTGATAGCTTGAAATCAACCACGTGGTTGTATTTACACCTAGAAATTGGCAAACACTGCAAATCAGGGCTTAACTTATTGTTTTGTTGCTTGTCTAGATTTTTTTTTTGAGAGAGAGAGAGGGGGGTGATGGAGGAGCAGAGGGAGGGGGACAATTTTAAGCAGGCTCCATGCCCAGTGCCATCCCGACGTGGGGCTCCTGGGATCGACCCCGAGATCATGACCTGAGCCAAAATCAAGAGTCGGACACTTAACCAACTAAGCTACCCCGGAGCCCCTGTTTGTCTAAATTTAAGGAAGTAATGGAAAATGTTAATAGTACAGATGAAACATAAAATGCGTTGTGTCTACAGCAGTTACATTGTGAATAGCCCCCCAAAATGAGGACTTATTCTTCCAGTATGTGAAAACTATCATTTGATTCAGTAAAGAAGTCGCTCACATCATTGGTGAACAAGTGAATTTCTGACATACTTCTTTGTTTCCCTCTTGTCTTAGTCATTAATGTAAATAAAAATATAAGCTGACATTCATAGTAAAACTAAATTCATTCATCAATGACATGAGTGACTTAGCTAAACCAAATAGTAATCAAGAATTTCTACACATAGGGGCACCTGGGTGGCTCAGTCGCTTAAGCGTCTGCCTTCGGCTCAGGTCATGATCCTGGGGTCCTGGAATCGAGTCCCCACATCGAGCTCCCTGCTCAGCGGGGAGTCTGCTTCTCCCTCTGCCCCTCCCCCTGCTTGTGCTCTCTCTCTCTTTCTCTGACAAATAAATAAAATCTTAAAAAAAAAAAAAGAATTTCTACACACACACACAAATTTTCCAGTTGTTAAACATTTACCAATATACTTCTGCTTGAGGGAGACTTAGTAGGCAGAGTCTGCGAGGGTCACTCGAGTTTGAGAAGAGCTAGCCACAGAGGACCCTCCTATTATTGGCATGGTCAGATTTGCTGGCTAAAGGGCAGTGACTGTCTCACTCATTTTCCTGGTCTCAACTCCCAGCCAGGTTGCTGAGAAAACAGGATGTGTTTTCAAGGTATACAAATGGGTTGGGTATATCCCAGTCTTCCCTGGCTCAGTAAATGGCAACCTCATTCTTCCCCCTGCTGAGGCCAACAACTGGAATTCCTCCTGGTTGCTTTCTTTGCCTCACACATCCTAACAGATCCTTGGCAAAGCTGTCAGGCTCTCCCTTGGAAATAGACCCCGAATTTGACCACTTCTCACTACCTCCACCACTCCCCCAGACCCTAGTCACTGGTAATCTTTGCTTGGATTGTTGCCAAAGCCATTGGTCCCTTGGATCCTGCCCTTGCCCCTCTGTTAGATGGATTAACTAGTCCTAGCGTCTGCATGTAGCTGATGCCTGACTGTGTAGCTGAGGGTATGTTCTATTAGGAGGGTGCTTGTTAGGATGGAATTCAGTTCAAGGTCCTGTGGACACTGAATAAAGTCAACCAAACCTACTGTGAGTAAGAAGTAAGAAGCATAAAATGGCACCAGACAGCATCAAATTCAAGAAATAGTCTGTTTCCTGGAACATGCAAGGACATTGCCTTGAGAGAACCTAAGAAAGTCAGGACTGTGAGTAATTTTATTCAGTGACCATGTGAATAATAACAGGACACTATTGATGATGGATCCTATGAGACACTGATGTATCAGAAGTGAAGGCATTGTCATTACTGCACTCTTGTTTCTAGAACATTCCATCACCCCAAAACGTTCCTTTGAACTCCTTTGCAGCTCCTCTTCCCCAGCATACACACCTCCTGCCCGAGCCTGGGCAACCATTGAGCTGTTTTGTTCTGAGTCTTTAACATTGGATTGTCAACTTGTCATAGGTTCTAGTATTCTGCTGGTAACAGCTGGGGGGCTATTTGATTAAGAGCGATGGCTCTGGAGGGAGATTGACTTGTTCTGCACAATCATTGTCTTGCTAGTGACCTTACATCTCAGCTTCCTACTCCATAAAATGGGGATACTCACTCCTCTGGGATTTTGTGAGGATTACACAGTTCCTGGTACTTAATAGCCCCATACATTTGCTTATTATTATTACTATTTACAGAGCGTGTGCTCTGTGTTGGGCATTGTGTTGAGGGCTGTGTATGGAGGTGGCAGCCGCTGCTGGTGCTCTCTCCACATCTCCATTGGCACTCACCATCCTGCATCTGCCAGTAGCTTCCTACTGAAACGGAGATGCTCTGCACCAGTGTGTTCTCTCACTATATGCCGGGCAGGCCGGAGGAGCGGGGAGTTAATGCTCCCAGGAGCAGCCTCCAACCAGTGATGGCCAGGAGTTGGCAGGTAAAAAGCCAGCTTCCTTGTCTCCCAGGAGGACAACTCTGAAGCATGATCTACACCCTCTCCCAGGGTCCCCCATCAGGAGTGAGCCCCAGCTGCCCACAGGGATAATCTTCTCATGAATACACTGTCTGTATTGGCTTCCGTTTCGCTTCCCTATTGCCCTTCCAGAACTTTGTGGGATCCTCTATCAAACCATTTTCACTCTCATGCTCATGTCAGGGTCTACTTCTAAGCCAATGGCGCATTTCATGTAATCCTCAAACAGTCCTATAAAATGGACACATGTTTCTTCCCCATTGTATAGTTGAGCAAAATGAGGCTCAGACAGGTGATGTCATCTGCTCAAGGTCAAAGCTTTGGGCACTCACCCTCTCCACAGCTTCCCTGCGGAACGTGCCCTGATGGGTACAGCCCCAGGATCTCTTCTCCCCCGTCACCCAGGGCTCCACTGACCCTTCTGAGCTCCATCTCCCCCCCCACCCTCTGCAGGAAGGCCGCTGCCTGTTTGTCATCCTGCTCATGGCTGTGTACTGGTGCACAGAGGCCCTGCCCCTCTCGGTGACGGCCCTGCTGCCCATCATCCTCTTCCCCTTCTTGGGCATCCTGCCCTCCAACAAGGTCTGCCCCCAGTACTTCCTGGACACCAACTTCCTCTTCCTCAGCGGGCTGATCATGGCCAGTGCCATTGAGGAGTGGAATCTGCACCGAAGGATCGCCCTCAAGGTCCTCATGCTCGTTGGGGTCCAGCCAGCCAGGTAAGGCCACGTAATGGGTCTAGCCCAAAGGTGGGGAGGCAGGAGGACCGCATCTCTCGGAGCCCAAACTCACTCTTCCTGGTCTGGTCATCCAGGCCCACAAGCTCATCATGTCCCACCTTCCATTTACTCATTCATTCCCTGGATACGTTGTAAGCCCCATCTGTATGCTAGATGCAGTGCCAGGCTCTTGGGCAGTTCTCAAAAGTGCAGAAGAATCCCCTGGGGAGCCATTTCAAATGTTTATCCCAGGCCTCGCCCCCAGGGATTCATGTCTCATAGTTCTAGAGAGGGCCATCTTAGTAAGGTGACTCAGACTGCTGGGGCTGAACCCCACCTTTCCTGCTCTGAGAAATGACTTAACTTCTCTCTCTTTGCCTGTAAAATGAAACTATAATAGCTTAGACCTGTAAAGTGTGATAAATCCTGGTCGTTATCATCTCAGTTTGCTATTTCATAGCCCAGGTGTGTGGGGAATGGGTGGCAAGATGGCCCCAGAGAGATAGGGAGGCAGAGGCCATTCCTGCAGGGCCTTGGGCTCCCTAGCTAGGATTTGAACTTTCATTCTAAGAGGATTAAATGACCTTTAAAATAGGGTTTCACTGTTCTTTTAATCTTTTTTTTCTTTGCAATTTGTTGCATCTTAAGGATCCCTTGCTAGAATAATATCTTTAAATGTATAAATCACACAGCACATAGGATTTAAAACAACAACAACCAAAAGAAAATGCAGTGATCCAAATAAATTTTTTAAAAACAGACGAATTTGTGACATGGTACCGTATGTACTCCTTTACGGTAAATGGAAAGATCCCTTGACTGGCCTAATAACAACTACATTTTGAGGCCATTTTGAGTGTCAGTGGGATTCCAAGATGTTTGCATCTATTATAACACGATCTGAAAATATCTGTGATCTTAGTTGGTGACGGAGTCCCGGGCACTTCTAATACTACTGAACTTTGTTGCCTTTGTTTATCACCAAAGGAAATACTTAATTTCCATTAGAGGTTAGTCAAATAAAGATGCATTTTTTACCCTCTTGTTTCCATCTTAAATTATATCCACGGCCCCGCTGGTTATGAATCTCTGCTTTGAAGAGTTCTAAGTTGGGGAACAACATGACCAAATTTGCATTTTTTAAAAATTCGTCTAGGCTGCCAGGTGGAGAGCAGATTAGGAGTGAGACTCTGGACGCAACCCAGTTAGGAGACTGTTCTGGGTGTCCAGAAGCAGCTATGGTGACAGCTTGGACTGGGGTGGTGGCAGTGGAGATGAACAGAATGGATAGCTTTGAGAGCTCTTTGGTTGATAAAATCAATGGGGGTAGTGGTTGAGGAGAAGAAGGTTCTACACAACTCCTACTAGAGTTCTAGTATCGGCTCTGTGTCAAGCACTCTGCTAGGCTCTGGAGGGACGGTCAGTCCTGTGGGAGAGATTCTATCTATAGCACTGATTCCAATGCAAAGTGGAATTCCAACCCAAGAGGCATCTGTGGTGTGGGAGCCCAAAGGAGAGGTAAGGGGTAGACTTCTTCATGGAGCAGGTTACATTTGACCTTGAAGACTGGGTGGGCTGCTATTCAAACATACAATAAAGTTAGAACAATGAAAACAGCATGACACTAGTCCAGAAATAGATTTTTTCAATGCTGGATACATATTCTAGAAGAAATCTAAGTCAGTAGGAAAGGAAAGGATTATTCAGTAAGTGGCGAGGGTTGGAATAATTGGCTTATTCTTAAAAAAAAAAATCTACTTAGATCTTCATACTATTCATCTAAATAAATCCAGGTGGGCTAAGAATTTAATGTAAAGAAAAAAGATCATGGAGTTTGGATTCCTACTGGTGGGAGGGGTCAAGCCATGGCAGGCAGGCAGGAGATCAGGGCCTGTTGGGGTGTGTGGATGAGTTCAGGGGCGTCGGAGCAGGTGGCTGGTAGGAGTGAGAGGGGAAGTGGGAGAAGAGGCTAGGAAGATGGTTTGGGGGGATATGGTGGACAGTGTTGGTGCCAAACCAAGGTGATCTTTATTCTGTAATGGAAACCATCAAGGACTGGGGAGCAAGGGAGAGAAAATGTCAGGGTTGGGGTATCTTTGGACTATTTTACCTTGGGTACCTGTGGCCAGTTCACTTAAATGTGTGGAGTCAGTTTCCTTAGACCTGAAATAAGGTTGGTGAGTGAATCTGGTCCCCACTTGGTCACTGGCTTGTTCTCTCTGGGCCTTAACTTCCCGGCTGTAAAACGAGTGGGCTGGATTCCCCAGGGGTGGCAAAGTGGGACCAGAGGACCTCCTGGGCCCCCTTTCTGGATGTGCTTCTAATTCCCTCTGTTCCCAGGCTCATCCTGGGGATGATGGTGACCACCTCCTTCCTGTCCATGTGGCTGAGCAATACGGCCTCCACTGCCATGATGCTGCCCATTGCCAGCGCCATCCTGAAAAGTCTCTTCAGCCAGAAGGAGGTTCAGAAGGACCTCAACTGGCAGAGTGATGAGAACACAGGTGAGGCTGTGGAAAGGGACTGGGGCAGCCCCACCAACGTGGAGGAGGGGGAGCGGGACGTCCTGCAGAGGAGGGTGAAGGGAATGCACTTATTGAGCATCTCTTACGTGCCAAGTGTTTAAATAATAATAATAACTGAGAATTAGCTAAGTCAAACTTTGATACCTTGGTTTTTTAAAAGATTTGCATTCATTGAGTGCTGACTGTGTACTGAGTGAAGAGTTCAACACTTTGCCTGCATCATCTCTTTCACCTCTCAAAACAAACTTATGAAGTAGATACTATACTTTTCCCGGGTTTTAGAGCACTTGAAGAGATGCTCAAAATCACTAATGCCAGAGAAATGCAAATTGAAACAATGAGATTTACTTCAGTGAGATTGGCAAAGAAAGCTGGACACTGCCCTATGTCGGCAAGCGTGGGGCCATGGGAACCCTTGTGTTCTGCCAGAGAGCGTATGCACTGGGTCAGCCTTTCTTAAGGGAATTCTGCAAATATTTAATCAAATTAAATGTGCACATACCCTAAAAAAAAAAGTGCACATACCCTGTAACCCGACAGTTTGACTCCTGGATACAAACGCCAAAGAATTCTGACAGAGGTCCACGAGGGGACGGGTGTGACAGTGTTCACTGCAGCCTTCTCTGTGGTCTGGTGAGTAAGTAGCCACGTGAGCATCACCACCAGTAAAGGGGAAGGTCAAGTGTGTACTGTTGAGCACCTTGCTGCTTTTAGGAGCAAAGAATTAGAGGACCACAGTTCTAGAAATGGGTCTCACAAAACACAGTCATGATTGGAAAAAAAAAAAAAACCAGAATGAGATCTAGAAGACAATACCATGATGTAAATTAAAAATTCACGTAAGTGACCATTTTGCAAGAACGGAAGCAAACAAAAACCTACAGATTAGACGCATCAGCATGGTTGCTCTGCGAAGGATGGGAGTGGGAAATGGGAATCGAAGGGACTAAAGAAAGAAAGAAAGAAAGAAAGAAAGAAAGAAAGAAAGAAAGAAAGAAAGAAA
>NW_023270374.1:36381795-36482453 GCF_011800145.1 Mirounga leonina | reverse complement strand
AAAGAAAGAAAGAAAGAAAGAAAGAAAGAAAGAAAGAAAGAAAGAAAACAAAAGAGGGGCCTCATCGTACAAAGACAGTGAGAATGTGCCACCAACTGAAGGATTTGATTCTCTCAAACCTCGGAAACTATGTTCTAAACAAAACAAAATACAAGTAGTCGCTGCATTCTTACATGATGAAGCAAGGGCTCAGAGAGGGGAAGGGACTTCCCCAAGTCACACAGCAGACGAATGGCTGAGCCCAACTTTGCAGCGCGCTCTCTTACCCATGGAACCAGCTGCGTCCGTGGGAATGTAGGCAAAGAAGGAAGGTCTGTCTGCAGGTGACTTGAAAAATAAGGGTTTGTTTTCCTCAAACATCAAGAAGGCAGAGAAAGGCAGTTCCAGGATTGATTCAGAGGCACGAAGATATCAGGACTTATCACTGGCATCTCTGCGATTCCCCAAGTCTTTCCCTCATCGTGGCAGAGGTCTGCCACATCCTGTCTGCTTTAAAACGTCTTTTTGTTTACATAAACGTATTTTATGTGTGTATGTATGTATTTATTTATGTTTGAGAGAGAGAGAGAATGTGCACCAATGCGAACAGGGAGAGGGGCGGAGAGAGAGGGAGAGAGAATCTCAAGCAGGCTCTATGTTCAACACAGAGCCCAAGGGGGGCTCGATCTCATGACCCTGAGGATCACCACCTGAGCTGAAACCAAGAGTCGGACGCTTAAACAACTGAGCCACCCAGGTGCCCCTATTTACATAAATGTATTTTAAAAGGAAGCTTTCGGGGCACCTGGGTGGCTCAGTCGTTAAGCGTCTGCCTTCAGCTTAGGTCATGATCCCAGGGTCCTGGGATAGAGCCCCACACTGGGCTCCCTGCTCCTCGGTAAACCTGCTTCTCCCTTTCCCACTCCCCCTGCTTGTGTTCCCTCTCTTGCTGTGTCTCTCTCTGTCAAATAAATAAATAAAATCTTTAAAACAAGTAAAAATAAAAGGAAGCTTTCCATTGGTTCCTATGTGGGCAGAAATCTCTAGTTTATATTGAGTCTTTCTTTGTTCTTCTAGTAACAGAAGCCCCACATGGGCACATGGCTTTGAAGAGAAAAAGCTGACTTTCCCTGCTTCCCTTGCAATTAGATGTGGTCCTGTGACTAAGTGTGGCCAATGGTATATGAGTGGGAATGGAGTGTGCAACTTCCAGGTCCTGCCCTACCCGCCCTCTACTCCTGTTGGCTGGAACGTGAACATGATGGGGGGACCAGAGATGCTACCTGGGAAGCCACGTGTTGAGGGATAGATGGCAGATCTGCCCCGGGAGCTCTGGATCATTTATCCCAAATAACACAACAAACATGATTCATGAAACCACAGGCTTTGAGTGCTAGTTATGCTTTTTTGAATATGTGTTAAAATTAATATATATGTTAAAATCTAAATATTGATCCACATACCGTCTAAGTTAATCTCGTTTACTGTGGTACGGGTATTTGCCTACCATGCAGTCAGGGGTTTTGCTTACTTTATTTTCACATCAGCCCTGAAAGCTAGAAATGATAAGTACTTTACAGGTGAGGTTCAAAGAGGGAAATTGATATGACCAGAATCAGTTGCATCGTTGGTAAAGTAGCTGAGCCAGGACCTATGAAAGGTCAAAGTCGTCCACGTGGGAAGGAAAAGATGTTCTATAGCAGGGGTCAGAAAACTGTTTCTGTAAGTGACCAGACAGGAAATATTTTAGGCTTTGCTGGCCACACCATCACCACTGCTCAAACTGTGCCCTTGCGGAGAGAAAGCATCCACAGGCGAGATGTAAGTAAGTGGGCGTGGCTAGGTGCCAGTGAAATGTAATTTGTGGGTGCTGAAATTAAAATTGCACGTAATTTTTACACCATGAAATATTGTGCCTCTACTGATTTTCTCCAGCCATTTAAAAATGTAAAAACCATTCTCAGTCAGGAGGCTGTGGGCCAGATTCAGCCCACAGGCCAGAGTTGGCTTCGTTCGTTTTCAGACAGTTTCCCCAGACTCTTGGGGCTTCCAGAGAACCGTGTCACTGTCCCCCTGGAGTGGTGAGAAGCAGTGAAGCTTCTGCGCCTTCTCCCATGTCTACCCCAGCTTCCCCACTTTACCTGTTTTATCCACTGGGCTTCCACGTGGCAATCACAGACGTTTACTGAGCACGTACTTCGTGCTGGGGCTCTTCGTGGGGCCTTACATCCTCAGAAAGTGGAGCCGGCATTGACCTCATTTAGAAGATTGGAAGAAGTTTAAAAATAAAAGAGGATAAAGTAGCTTCCAAAGTCACAGTTTCAAAACAGCGGCTCTGGTATTTTGAATCTAGGCTGGCTGACTTCAGAGCCTGAACTCTTAACCTCTGGTATTCTGCCTCGTACACAAGAGTTTTTTTCGAAGAGTCTAGTGGCCACACACACAAAAAAAAGTTTGAAGCCATTTCCCTCATTATAAAGATGAAAAATCTGAGACCCAGGAAGGGGAAGGGACTTGCTTACGGTCACACTCAGTGTTGGGTGCAAGGTGAAATCCAGAGTCTTCTCCTGAATGCTGCAGGATGTCAGGAGGTAGGAGGGCCTGGGAAGCTGGGGCAGACACCTACTTTCACAAGTGGTGGGATCAGAGAGCAAGAATTGATTAATGATCAGCCCTAAGACCTAAAACAAGGCTAGTTCCAGTGCAAAAGAGAGATGTTCCCTTTCACGCAGTCTCTGTCTCCATCCTAGTGGCAGGACGTGAAGACAGGTGTGGGGGGAGTGGGGACTGTTAGTGGGCCAGGACAGGGGTGGGGAGGCTCCTGGGGGCTCTAGGCCCATGAGAGACACCCATAGCAACAACAATGATGACAATGTGAGCTCTCAGTCCTGAGAGCCCACCATATGCCAGACGCGGTGCTCTTATTTTTCATACCCGTCAGCTCATTTAATCTTCATAACGGTGCTAGGAAGTAGGTGCTCCCCATTTTACAGATGAGGACACTGAGACTCAGGGAGGCAAAAGGATTTGCCCAAAGCAACGTGGTTAGTTAGTTGCTGAGCTCTGTCTGAATCTAGAATCTGTGCTTGTAAGCACCATGCCAGAGCAGGACGGAGCCTGGGGCAGGGCAGGGCTCGCTGGACAAGACCCAGGGGGGGAGGGTCCTCAATCTTGGAGAGCAGCCCTGATGTTTCCCTCCAGTTTCTTCCCCCAGCTCACCTCCCTGCACTGCCTGAGGGACTGAGGGGCCACGTGGGTGGTGGCTTCTCCAGCGCCCCACTTGTGTTCTCATTAGATCCTCCTACTACAGCTCTGCAGGGATGGCCTTGTCATCATGCCCATTTTACAGATGAGGAAACTGAGCCACGCAGGCGTCCCCCCCCTCTTTTATGTATGAGGAAGCTGAGGTTTAGAACAGTGGCATGACTGATCCATTCATCCATTGATTCATTAATTCCACACGTTTATTGAACACCTACTATGTGCCAAACAGTGTCCTGGCTGAACAAGACTCCCACCAGTGGAGGTTGTTCAAGGCAATGGGAATGATTGATACAAACCCCCATGGAGCTGGGAGTCCATGGGGGAGACAGGTAATCAACAAATAAATCCCTCTCAACTAGGGCTTGAAGGAAACTTAAGCTACACCAACGTGTAGGGTCTTTTCACCAGGGTGAGCTGATCTGTATTTAGCCTTCAGACCTCTGCAGGTGGTCAGCAGGACCAGTCGTCGGCTACCATGGCTCCCACTCGCTCTAGGTACCAAGAGGGAAGGAGCAGCCCAGAGTGGAGAGGGGACAGGACTTCCTCCCCAAGCCACCTGCTGAGACAGGGAAAGAGCTGTGGCAGGAGTCCCGACCCTTCCTCCCAAACACACACCTGCGGTTACAGAGGTGGGATGTATTACTGTTGTGGCCACGATGACCTCAGTCAGGTGTTAGAAAGGACCTCTCACGGGCTTTGGGCTGTGGCTGAGGCATTTGTGGGGGTCTAAGGAACCTTGCTCTAGATTGAATGATGCCAGAAATCGGGGGCAATTCTACGAGTAAAGAAGTAGCAGCCATTCAATTGGCAAGAGAGGAGGACGTTTGGCATTGTGTGGGTGGCAAGTGGCTTTGGGCTAAGACTAGATTATGAAGTGCCCTCGCTGTGTCTCATTTCGTCAGTCGCTTGCAGAGCAACTCTGTCTGATGTTGGTGACGTGTAAGATCATTTAGGTCCAGCAAGAGAACAACACGGCATATCTGGGTCCGACCAGTTCCAGACGTAGGGGGCCGCTTTCTTCTTTCTCAAGAGGAACCCACATTGACTAAATCCTTGCCAGTGTTCAGATTCCTGTTAAATTCTTTCAATGGCGAGTCTGACAAATGTTGGCCCACCAAATCTAGCCTGCTGCCTGCTTTTTGTGCAACCTGTGAGCTAAGCATAGTTTTTATATTTTTAAATGGCTGAATAAATCAAAAGAAGGATATGTTGTGACATGTGAAAATTATATGATCTTCAAATTTCGGTGTCCAAAAATAAAGGTTTAGCCACACGTATTCATTTCTGTATTGTCTATGGCTGCTTTCGTGGCAGAGTTGAGTACGACAGAGACCACAGGGCCCCAAAGACTAAGATATTTACTATCTGGTCTCTTACAGAAGAAATTTGCCAGTCCCTGCTTCAAATGGTGTCTTAATCCATTCAGTCTGCTATAACAAAAACAGCATAGATTGAGCATTTATTTTTCATAGTTCTGGAGGCTGGGAAGTCCAAGATCAAGGTGCCAGCAAATTTGCTGTCTGGTGAGGGACTGTTTCTCGGTTCATAGATGGCCATCTTCTTGCTGTGTCCACACATGGTGGGAGGATGGGTAAGGGAGCTTTGTGAGGCATCTTTTATAAAGGCACACCTCTCGAAGTCCCCACCTCCTAATACTATCACATTAGGGATTAGGTTTCCACATATGAATCTGGGGGGGACGCAAGCATTCCGCCGATAGCAAATGGGTCAACTCCTTAGTCCTCTTGACAACCCTAGGAGAATTATTACTTCCATTTTATGAATTAAAGAACTGAGGTACAGTGAGATTAAGGGATTTATCTAAACCTGAGAATAGGAACACTCCTATCCATTTGTTACATTACACTAAAGACACCATGCTCTTTCCTCCTAGCTGCTGTGCGGAGGAACGGCCTGCACCCCGTGCCCACGGAGATGCAATTTCTGGCCAGCCCAGAAGAGTGAGTTCCTGGTACCGAGGAGCGAGTGCTTGCCCCAAGGAGATGACAAGCAAGAATTCAGTGCTGCAAGCAATCCTCCCCCCACCCCCAGATTTTTCTCCAAATGACCTAACGCCCAGGTGTCTACCATCCATCCCTTTGGCTTGGGCATGGACGTACCCAGCCTCCTTAAAAAAACACACACGTGGCTAGCAAGGGCAGGGGAGCACATTAAGTCCCTCTGGTGAGGGGGAGGACCTGAGAGGAGGCCTCAGAGGAGCAGGAATGCTCAAACTAGGTGACGGTCAAGGAGGAGAGACATGCAGACAGGCATCCAGAGCCTCTAAAGACAAAAGCATCCTAAGAGACAATCACAATCCTTCACACTTGTGTGACTTAGGAAGCATCTTCACACTGATGGCACGTTTAGTGGCTGGTGTCCTTTGTCTTTGGCAGCGTGGTTAAGATCTTGGGGTTTGGAGCCCTGCAGACTTGACTTTGAACCTGGCTCTGCCACTTACCGGCTGTGTGATTTGGACAAGTCACTTAATCTCTCTGAGCCTCTGCTAGATTCACCCACCCAGTGGACATGATACTGGAACCCACCGTAGACGGTTATTTTGAGATTAAATGAGATAATGTTGAGCAAGCTGGATCATTGCTGGGCCCTACATGCACAGATGAGAGTGCTTGTTATTCATGGCTTTGTTACCTTGGGTGATAAAACAGCGGAAGTAAAGTCACCTGCTCAAGGCATTGCTGGGCATCAGTCAGGTCTGTTTTATTCATTCAACAAATATTTATAGATAGCTTACAATGAGCCAGGTACATCCCCAGGCGGGGATGCAGCAACGGACAAAAATCCAGCCCTTGTGGAGTTTACGTCTCAGTGACAAGAAACAAAACACATGAGTAAAATTCACCGTATGTCAGATGGTTGGTGAGAGCCATGTGGGAGAACAATGCAGGAAAGAAGGCTAAGGAAGGGGCCTGTAGGGTGTGAAAAGGCAGTTTTTAAAATGAGTGGTCAGGAAAGGCCTCTCTAAGAAGGTCAGGCTTAAGCAAGCACCTATAGGAGGTAAGGGTCAGGGGGATCTTTGGGAAGAGTGTTCTCAGCAGAGGGGCCAACCCATGCAGAGGTCCTGAGAGTCCAGAGCAGCCAGGAAGCCAGTACGGCTGGAGTTGGGTGAGTGTATGGTAGGAATTGGGGTCAGAGAAATTGCTTGCGTGGTGAGGGGTGGTGGTGGAGGGACAGAGCATGAGGAACCTCATAGGCCAATGATGTAGCCTTGACTATTAATGACATGGGATCCAGTGGACGCTTTTAGCAGAGGAGGGACATGATCTTATGTCTGATTGTCTTATTCCATTGTCTCTGCTCTTTCCTGGCACTGTATCTGGGGGCTTTTAGTCCAGCTTTGAGATACGGTGTCTGTGATTGGCCCAGCCACTCACTATCGCACAATCTAGGAATCTATTTGAACCACCTGCCCACGCAGAGCTTGTGCTGAATCTAGTGGAAAAGACCCAACCCTCATTCTCTAGAACTCCATGTCAACTGAATGCAAACCCCATTCATTGGATGGAGACTCTATGTCCATTGGAACGAAAGTCCCCTCTCTGGGCCTCAGTTTCCCCAACTGAACAAAGGGGCTTGCACTAGATGAGCTCTCAGGCCCCTTTTGTTCTCTCATTCTCATTGTGAGGCTCAGTCTGGTTGGGTCCCCAAGTCTGGGGGGGCCCACAGTTCCTGCCAGAACTTTCCCCCTGAGAAGTGACATCAGTCTCCAGCTGCTTTCAGTCCTTGTCTTCCTTCTAGACCCCAGGTCATATCCCAATTGCCTTCCAGATAAGGGGCCTCTCATGTAGTAATTAAGGCCAGAAGATATTTGAAGTGTCTTTGATTCTCTTAAAAAAATTAATTTGTTATACAGGGACAATTCTTAATTTCATTCACTTACAAAAATTTTGTAATTGCACAATTTAAAAGAATACTCTTAAACAAAAAGAAAAATGTACCTAGCATTTCACTCCCAAAACAGTTAAGTGAATACTATTCTAGATTATTTCTGGATTGATAATTTGATAACATTGATAATGCTGTATATGCTCTTCTGTAACCTGCTGTCTCTCTTAACGGAACATAGGGAACATCTTTTCACCTTAATAAATTTACAGCAATGTAATTATCTTTTAATTACAAAATTAACAATTCTTAATTTCATTCTTTCCCAATATTCTTTTAACTGCACCAGAAAGACCCAGAAAATACAAAGAAAGAAAAAAAGAAGGGAAAAAAATCCATATTTCCACCCCCAAGAAAGGCACCAAGACAACTTTGTGTACACCATTCTAAGTTTTTCTTAATACTCATATATTCATAAGTTATGTGAATATTTTAAAAATAAAAAAAATTGAGTAGTGCGGTAACCGACCCTTTTTCCCTTTACATAATGGCTATCTTTCATCTTAATTAACATCCATCTGGATCATCATTTTTAATAGCCGTGTTGGTGTTCAATCCAGAAAGAGGATCATTTTTATCTAGCCAACCCCTTTTTGATGGAGATTTAGGTTGTCTTCAATACAAACCATAGTTAGTGCCAATGCAAACTCTTACACCTACACCTGGGGCACCTGCCCAGAACACTTGAGCTGAAAGTTTGCACATCTTTAGAGGCTTTTGATGCCAGTGCTGAGCTGCCTTCCAGGAAGACCACTTAGTTTTCCCAGCCCATCCGGTGTGCTTCCCCACAAGGCCAGAAATTCTGAGTGTGTTCTGAATGGCTTCTCTTTGCGTTTGTTTAAAGCAAAGACTGCCCTGAGGCCGACGCTCCATTGGACATTCTGGCAGACTGCAAGAAGGAGGAGGAATATCGCAGAAACATCTGGAAGGGCTTTCTCATCTCCATCCCCTACTCGGCCAGCATTGGGGGCACTGCCACCCTCACGGGCACGGCCCCCAACCTCATCCTGCTTGGCCAGCTCAAAAGGTAAATGCAGGTGCGCCCCACCTAGCCCTGGAGTTTCTGCTTCTCCCACCCCTCTCCTTCTCCATTCCACGTTGGGGAAATCTGTACTGGATGCCTTCTCTTGGCCAGCCTCTGGGGACCCAGCAGGGTACAAACCCAGCAAAGTCCCTGCCCTGGGGAAGTTCCGTTTTGGTGGGGGAGACAAGCAATAAAGGAAAAGGGAAATGGATATATAATATGTCGGTGTGATAAGTTATGAAATAAAATAAAACAACGGAAGGCTATGGAAGGGACAGGAGTGGCTGCTATTTTATATAGATTGGCCAGGGATATGGGACCTCTCTAACAGAGTGACATCTGAGACCTAGAAGCTGTGTGAGCACAGGAGGGAAGAACATTCCAGATAGGGAATAGCCTGTTCAAAGGCGAGCAGCACAAAGACAGAGAGTCTGGGGTGTGGGGGGCAAAGGGAAGTATGGGAAGAGCTAAGGTAAGTTGTTAGGACCCCAGCTTTTCCTGCCAGTGAGATGGGGGGTCAATGGAAAGCTGGGAGCAAAGGAATGACATGATGTGACATCTGCTCTAAAAACGAACCCCAGCTGGAAGCTTTGGTCTGTGGCTGTGAGGTCCCGGGAGAAGCTTTGCAACCAGGCACACAGGCCAGCCGTGGGATGGGCTCTGCCAGGAGCTAAAGTCTCCCCAATGTTGAAGCTGCTCAAACAGTGTCTGGGAGTCCGTCCATCAGGGTGGGAGAATAAAAGAGATTCTTTTGAAGAAAGTCAGATGGCATGACTTGTCAATTCCCTTATCCCAAGTCTTCTTAGTTTGAAGATGTAAACAATTCCAGTATTTTGAGATTCTGTTCCTAAGATTTTCTGAGAGGTGGGGATTCTAAGATTCCTTTGCAGTGGAGATGCATCTGGCAAACAAACACAACAGAAGTATTTACTGTGCAACATGGCCCCAGGTGCTGGGCAACTTCTTTACCTGACAGTCAACCAAAGAAACAAGGACTTCCTAGGAGGATGGGGGAAAGCTGGTCTTCCTGAGAGCAGGTTTGCTATCACTTTTAATCAAAGTGATTTTCATGAGAAATTCTTTTTTTTTTTTTAAAGATTTTATTTATTTGACAGAGAGAGACACAGCGAGAGAGGGAACACAAGCAGGGGGAGTGGGAGAGGGAGAAGCAGGCTTCCCGCTGAGCAGGGAGCCCGATGTGGGACTCGATCCCAGGACCCTGGGATCATGACCTGAGCCGAAGGCAGACGCTTAACGACTGAGCCACCCAGGCGCCCTTCATGAGAAATTCTAAGTACACTCGTGTTTTGCTTCCTGAGCCGATTTTAAAACCTTAATCCTCCACTATATTCTCAGGTTCTAAAATCTTTTGATTTTCCAAGTTGATGATAGAAGCCAGTGATCCTCAGCCATGGGTGCATAGTAGAGTCAGCCGGGAGGGTGAGAAAAATATGCCTGGGTCTCCGTTGCAGAGATTCTGATTCAGGAGATGTGGATGGGGGCCAGGCATCAGCATTCCCTCCCGATTGACTTAAGCCCACTGCACACTTTTCATGTCTTTTCATCTTTGAGTAAGGCCTGGCTGTGCCTTGTGTTTTTTGCTTAAGGACTGAAAAACCAGAAGCCAAGATGGTCCTGCTTGAGACATGAGGACAACCTGGGTTTGGCCCCTTAGTGTCCTCACTTAGAAGGAAGTGCCAGCAAAGGGCCAGTCGGCCAGGAGGATGAAGCTGGAGCACATCCCCGGGGTTGGACAGGAAAGATGTGGGCTCTGGGGCCTTCTGGGGCAGGTACTGAGTTGGGGGATAGGGAGGAATGGGGCAGAGAAGGGGGCAGGTGCTGTCAGAGGGTTTTCGGGCTGCCTGCCCACCCTGATGCGAGCAGGACTTTGTTCCAACTTGAGAAGAAAATAAGGAAAAAATACTGGCGGTATAAGTAAAAATATCAAATGTGAAGGAATTTGAGTCAATTACATGCAAATCACATGCAAACCACACACAACATTTAATTGCATGAGCTTGGACCTTCTGGTCTAGAAGGAGGGGATTTAGAATGAATGCCAAGTAATACGGGGTTCTGATTCTCTAGCCAGGAGCACGAGGAGGTGGAGAAATGCCTGCCCTGAGTGTCCCCCTTGGCCTTTGCTCCCCAAATACATTTTATTACTTTACTCTGATTATGTAGGTACATTATAGAACATTCAGAAAAATGTAGGGGAAAAACTTGAAATACCTTCAATCCCACTGCTAATATTAAGCATACTCTAGTTTCTATATATAAACCTCAGGGTTCTAGCTAAGAAAGAGCTGCCTGTACGTATGAAGTATACATCGGCGTGGCTGACCTTGGCTGGATCTCATCCTCCCCTCCCCCCACTTCTTCCAGTTTCTTCCCACAGTGCGATGTGGTGAATTTCGGCTCCTGGTTCATTTTCGCCTTCCCTCTCATGGTGCTGTTCCTGTTGGTGGGCTGGCTGTGGATCTCCTTCCTCTACGGCGGAATGACCCTGAGGTACCCCTCATGCTTACTTCGAGCTTTGAGGCCAACTGGAGTTCCAGCTTCCTTCTCGTTGGGTAGAGAGTGGTCTTCTCAAGTCGAGTTTCCTCCTACGGAAACCGAGGATCATCCCTATAATCTCATGTTACCGTCTCATGCAGTGACTATAGGAGACCTCACCTCCCAGGGATGTGAGGGTTATGTGGTGTGACCTGCCTGCGACGCCCAGGCCCTCAGTTAATGTCCCCCATCATCGGTAATTACAGATAGCACTGCCCTTTAAGTAAGACAAACACTCCTACCAGAGGAGAGGGAAGTGCACTCTCTCCCATTTTATGGGGCGCTGGTACAGGAGATAACTTGGGGTGGCATGAGGACAAGGTATTAAATAACATCGACTCATAGAGTGAGAAAAAGAATCCTTTATCAACTTTCATAGAATGGAGCAAGTCTCAGTTGGGTGGTGGAGAAACCGTAATACTTCTCCAACATTCCCAAATCAGCTTTTTTTTTTTTTTTAAGATTTATTTTTTTGACAGAGAGAGACACAGCGAGAGAGGGAACACAAGCAGGGGGAATGGGAGAGGGAGAAGCAGGCTTCCCGCGGGGCAGGGAGCCCAACGTGGGGCTCGATCCCAGGACCCCGGGATCATGACCCGAGCCGAAGGCAGACGCTTAACGACTGAGCCACCCAGGCGCCCCCCAAATCAGCTTTTTAAACAAAGAGCAAGCGTCAGTTCCAGAGACCTAAGCCAGCAATGAAGTCTAGCCAGAGTGTAATAATTGCTTTGCTTTTGTGTTTTTATTTTTATGATTTTTTTTATGACAAGTGATTCTTGTTTTCCATTTATGGGAGTAATATAAAGTTTTCTATTTACATACATTTCTTTAATTGAAATGATGAGTCTATTCGGAGGAAAATATTAAGCAAATATGAGCCAGGTGGTATGTGGATATGGGAACATTTGTGAAGGTAGGTTACAGACGCCTGGAGTTGGGGACGTCCTAACATAGGAGTGACGGCTCAGGGCTGGGGGTAGCAGGCATGTCATAGAGTCGTTCTCCGACTCCATCCCCTCACCTCTTTGAGCCTTAATTTGCTCATCTGTAAAATGAAACCAGTAAAAGTTACTCTGGATTAAAGAAATGTGAAAATGTTTGAGACTAGGAAGGCTCTGATCATGGTGTTCCTTGACTCACGTGCCTTCCGGAACACCTCAGAGGAGAAACTTGGGGTTCAAAGCCCGCATTAGCCCGAAGAGGCAAGTCCTGACCTTGGACTCAGATAGACCAGAATTCTAATCACCCTTCCATGTGATCTTGAGCAATTTGGTAACCACCCTGAGGTTTGATGTCTTCATCTGTAGATTGGGGCTAAAAATTAGCCCCAGCTAAAGTAAAGGCTGAACAAGGCAGGGTGTGTAAACTGCCCAGGACAATGGTGGAAATAGAGCCTGTTTTTCCAGTCGACCTGTTTCAATCTAATAGGTATCTGCAGAACTTGGCCACGAGAGGATGGAGGAAATGCAGGTAGAGGGTGTTTCTGGGTAACAGAAGTTTCAGGCCAATGCCATGGACACCATCTTCACTCAGCAAATGTCTGCTGAGCACCCACTGGGTACCTGCCACTGTTACAGGTATTGAGCACGTAGCAGTGGGCAAGGCAGAGACCCTCCCTGCCCTTGGGGAGCTTACACTCAAGGTGGGGAAGACAGACAGGGAGCAGCCAAGTGCAGCAGGAATGCCATTCATAAGTGCTGTGAAGGAAAAGACTGTGAGATACAATGCTGTGCCCTGGAGGGCTCCCACCTGAATGGGAGGTCAGGAGAGCTTTCTTGGGGAAGGGACTTTTGAACTGGGATATGAAGAATGCATAGACTTAACTCAGTAAAGGGAGGGGAGGAAATGGGCACGATGAAGAGCATTCTAAGCAGATAGAACAGTAAGTGCAAAGGTCCTGAGGCTGAAGGTAGCAAGGGATGTTCTGGAACTCAAAGGTTAAAGTGACTGAGTTCAGGGGATAAGGGAAATTTATGGGAGATGAGGCCAGGGAATGAGGCAGGAGTTTTCACCTGGGAACGATTTTGTCCCCGGGGACGTTTAGCAATATCTTTAGACATTTTGGTTGTCACAACTGAGGAATTACTACTGGAATCTAGTGAGTAGAGGCCAGGGATGCTTCTAAACATTCTGCAATACACAAGTCAGCCTCCTGCAGCAGGGAATGATCCCACCCCACAACAGAGAAAGATCCTGCCCCAATATGTTAGTAGTTCCAATGTTGAGAAACTCTGGGCTAGATCATTGAGGGTCTTGTGGGAGTTTGATCTTCATACAAAAGAGCCATTGTGAGGATTTTTTAAAAAATATATTCATTTGTTGTTGCTGTTTTAATTTGGATAAACAACACATACACATGGTTCAAAAATCAAAACAATGCAAAGAGGTATGCAGTGAGAATGGTTCTTCCCAACCATGCCTTCATTTACTCAGTCACCCAATAATTCCCCCAAAAACAAGTTTCCTGGGTAATCTTTCAGGGTTTCCTTAAACAAATACAGGCAGATATAGTATATTTTCTGGTGACTAGTCTCCCTGACAGATATGATTTTGTATGTTCGCATGTATTTTTGTAAGGTAAATTTCCATAGGTTGAGATTTTGGAGTCAGAGAATAAACACCTTTTCCTTTTAATAGATTATCAAGTCATTCTCCATAGGACTCGTACGAATTTGTTCTCCCATTTATAATGTATGAGAGTGTCTGCTTCCCTGCAGCAGTGGATTTTTGCCGATCTGATAAGAGAAAAATAATTTGCATTCATTTTAAGAGCCATTTTGAGCACCTTTTCATATTGAGGGCAACATGAAAAACTTTCCTATCTTCATAAAAGCCACTGGTATTTTCTTTCCTGTGGCTTGTTAAACTGTGTTTCTATCCTTTGTACATTTTTCAAATGGATTATTGATCTTGGTCTTACTGATTTCTAGTACTCTTTATATATTAAAAGATTAGTGTTTACTCTTAATCCTTCTCATGTGGCTTCTGAATTTTCAATTATAGTTAGAAAGATTTTCCCATTACGGGAGTTGTAAAAAAAAATAATCTCATGTTTTTATCTAGTTTTTTTTTTTTTTTTTCGTCTGTTTGTTTTTACACTGAAATCTTTTACCTGTTTGGAGTTTGTCCTTAGGATGCAATGTGAGGTTTGGATCCAACTTCACTTTTTGTTCCAGATGGCCACCCAGCTGTCCAACGATATTTATGGACACACAAAAGTTTTTAAATTTGACAAAGTCTGATTTCTCTATCTTTGGTTGCTTGAGCTTTTGGTGTTATATCTTAAGAAATAGTTGCCTAACCCAAGGCCAGAAAACCCCTATGTTTTCTTCTAAGAATTTTATGCATCTAGCCCTTATATTTGGGTCTGACCCATTTTCGAGTTAAATTTTTTTATATGGTTTGAGGTAGGGGTCCACGTTCATTCTTTTGCATGTAGCTATCCAGTTGTCCTAGCATCATATGTTAAAAGGCTATTCTTTCCCCATCGAATGGTCTTGGTATCCTTGCCAAAACCCAATTGAGCATGGAAGTATGGGTTTATTTCTGAACTCACAATTCCATCCCATTGATCTACATGTTCAACACGACTGACTGAATAGCTCTTTTTCTACACCAGTCTGAGATACCAACTTGATCATAGACAAAATCCCCAGTCTATTTCTGGTCTTCCTATTTTGTTCCATTAATTTATTCAGGTGCCTGTTTGACCCTCTAAAGAATTGTAAGCCTGGGAGTCTTATGATCAGACTCACATTTTTAAAAGACCACCAAAGCTATAGGTGGGGAAGATGGGCAGGGAGGCCACTCAGCAGACTGTTGCAGTCTCCAGAATAGAGATAATGAGGCTTGGCCACAGGGTGGGGGGTGGGGGGGGGAGTTGAGGAGTTAGTCATACTTGCAGTGGCCACTCCTCACCTCCCTACTCTGTTTCAGGGGCTGGAGGGAGAAGAAATCTGAGATCAAAACTGATGCAGAAGACAGGGCTCGTGCTGTGATTCGGGAGGAATTCCAGAACCTGGGACCCATCAAGTGCGTGGTACTACGGGGGTTCCTGGGGTGGGGAGGGAGCCCAGCATAGACTTTCAGGAAACCTACCTCCTGGCCTGACCTCTGGACCCCTGGGGGCTGAGTTCCGGGGGAATTTCAGGACGATGGCCTAGAAGCCTGGAGATGGAGGGTAGGGGGGTGGCTTATACAGTCAGCCTCTTGCCCTGGTGCTGGGGTAAATACCCTGAGGACCAGGAAGCCCCTCAGGGTGCAGGTGGGGTGGGGCCTCCTGCCCTTCCAGCTAATGCACTCTTTCCCTCCTGGCACATGGGATACCCAACATTCCCTCGGGCAGCTTCCAGGACCTTTTTCAATGCACAGTTCCCATTCAGGGAAAGTACCTAGGAGTCAGGAGGTCTGCACCCAGGACCTGGCTCTGCCACTAACTCCTATGTAGCCTTGGGCAAAGCGCTAACCCTCTCTGGGCTCTGCTCCAGTCTGTGGAATGGGCACATTGGGTAGACATTTACTCCAACATTTGGGGATTCTGTGTGTCTGCCCCTCTCCCTGTCTGTCTGCCCTCTCAGTGCATCCATCTTCCTCTGAATGTATGACTGTCCCTCTGTCTCTTACCTACCTCTGTTTCTATCTGTTTCCTTTTTTTTCTGCTTTTCTGACTCCACCTCTGCTTTGCTTTTTCTTTCTCTCTGGTGATTCTCCTTAGGACCTTGGGAAATTCCCGGTGGGCATGATATAAATAACTTGGGGGGAAGATGGTGCCTGAATGCTCTGGAAGGATCCTGGGGGAGTGTGGAGGCCCCTGGACAGGAATCCCTTACACCCCAAGATACCCTTCCCCTCACTCCGAGGAGTGGATTACTTCTTGAAGCTTCTCATAGGCAGGGCCCGGGCCGGGTGACAGCCAGCAGGCACCCGCCCCAGGCCTTCCCACTCTGCAGTCCACCCAAAGCCCACCATCAGCATGGCGCCTGCCTATCTGTGCCACAGGTTTGCCGAACAGGCCGTGTTCACCCTTTTCTGCATGTTCGCCATCCTCCTCTTCTCCCGGGATCCGAAGTTCATCCCTGGCTGGGCCAGCCTCTTCACCCCTGGGTGAGACTCGGGGGACGTGGGGGGTGGAGCCCCACGGGGAAGATTCTGGGATGGGCCACCTGGAGCTGGAGACGCAGTGCACATGGAGGGGCCGGGCTAGGTGTACACCCTTGGTCCCGTGTGACTATAAACAGCGCCTTCCTTTACCCTCAAAAAAGCTTAGGTACAGATGATAGAACATTTTGGGTTCTCATGTGTTAGGAGCTTTGCCTTTGGAATCAGGCAAAACTAGGGTCAAACGTCAGCTCTGCCCCTTGTAAATGGTGGTGCAACGCTGAGCACATCATTCATTCATTCATGCACTCATTAGTTTGTTCGTTCAATCGGTCAACATCTATCGAGCGCCTATTATGTGCTCCACATTGTGCTAGATGCTGGGGACGCGGACAAAAGCAAGTAGCTCGACAACAAAACCCTGCAGATTGTAATGAGTGCAAAGAAAGAAAGAGCGAGAGGACTGTATTATGAAAGAATGGGCGGGGACATTGACTTTGGGTGGTTCTGGGAGGAAGTAAAGATCGGAAGAGGAGCGATGAGCGCTGGAGACCTGCTGGGAAGGTCTACTGAGAGCCACAGGCAGGACCTTACTTTAGCACATTTGGCAAATTGAAAGAAGCCCAGTGTGACCGAGGAGGCTCGGTAGGAAGGGAGGAAAGTCAGCACGACGTGGCTGAAAGGGTAGGCGAGAGCCAGATCCTGGAGAGTCTTGTTGGACACATAAAACATTTGTGTCTTTTCCGTGTGGGAGGCTCTGTGCCTCTGTTTTCTCATCTATGAAATGGTATTGTCATAGTACAGTTCTCACTGGATTGTTCCAAGGATCAGTGAGTTAGTTCATGTCAAGTGATTAGAAGGGCACATGGAAAGAACTCAGGAAAGTATTAACTCTACTTATTAGGGGATGGATGGGGGAAACAGGTAGGAAGGAGCTCTAACACCATCTAGATGAGACCCTGTCTTCTAGGACAGGGCCGGCAAACTAAGGCTCCTGGG
Organism: Mirounga leonina; assembly: GCF_011800145.1. Taxonomy (NCBI): domain Eukaryota; kingdom Metazoa; phylum Chordata; class Mammalia; order Carnivora; family Phocidae; genus Mirounga; species Mirounga leonina. The sequence continues at coordinate 36,465,628 of NW_023270374.1, read as the reverse complement.
CCAAATCTGGCCCCAGCACTTGTTTTTGAATGGCTTTTACCTTTTTAAATGGCTAAAAAATCAAAAGACAAATAATATTTGTGACACATGAAAATTATATGAAATTCAAAGGTCCATGTCTACAAATAAAGTTTCATGGAACTCAGCCACACCTGTTCACTTATGTATTGTCCTCAGCTGCTTTCATACTGCAACATCAAAGATGAGTCAGGACAGAGACCATATGGGCTGCAAAGTCAGGAGTGTTTACTATGTGGCCCTTTACAGAAGACGCTCACTGAGCCTTGGTCTAGGGGAAAGGCCTCGCTGGTGTGTGTCAAAGTGGTAACATTGGATAGGCAGCCATCAAGATCTGTTTGAAAGTTAGAAATGATAGTACCTGCCATCTGGTAGGATTTGGGGACACGAGGGTTGGAGCACCAGCACGAATGGTGGTTAGTTGGAGAAGAACATTCCCTAGGAGGCTGGGCTGTGGGTGGCTTATCAACAATTCGATTTTGGACTTGGGTTAGACTTGTCAAGTCAAATATGTCTTTCAAATCCTGCAAGGGAGAGTGTAGAAGCCTCTGAGGTCCCCAAACATTTGGGAGCTGTGTAGAGGAGAGAAATGGAAGAAGCAGGCTGTGTGGTAGGCAGGAAACCAGGAGCAACAAACAAGCAAAGGCCAAGATTGCGGAGCATTTTAAGAAAGAGCAAGTAGGCAACTGTGTCAGATTCTAGTGTGTCAAAATATGATTAGATAGGAAATATGTCCTCTGGCTTCAGTGAGATCTGATGATTTCCATCAGCACCATCCGGTAGAAATATAATGTGAGACACACACGTAATTTCCAAGTTTTAGTGGCCACATTTAAAAAGTCAAAAGAAACAATGAAATTAATTTTAGTAATATATTTCATTTAACCCAGCATATTATTTCAACATGTAATCGATATGAAAATTATTGAGCTATTTTACTTTTGTTCATACTCAGTCTTCAAAGTCTGGTGTGCATTTTATAAGGCAGCACACCTAAGTTTGGTATTGCCAGAATTCAAGTGTCCACTAGCCACATGTGGCCGGTGGCTGCCATATTGGATAGAGCAGCTCTATACTCTCGGAGTATAGTGACGCTCGGAGCCTCAAATGCCCCATGGTAAAATGGGTGATATAAGGTTCTGATCTCATGCGGGTTATTATGAGGAAGAAGCAATGTCATTTCACGGAGCCAAGAAGAGTGGCTCTTACTACCATTGTCTTGTTTTTCCAGAATGTAGATACTTTGTCTTTTTTTTTCAGATGAAAAGTGGGTGTTGCAGACATTCCAACAATACAAAGACAGTGAAAATCACCTAGAAACTCAGTCTCCAATTCTGATACACATCTTTCCTGACTTAAAAATGCCTATCCGGGAACGGTTCTATCTTAATCCCATGGGTGGTTACAAAACTGTATACATTAGCCAAAATGTAAACTATATCCTTTAAATGGGTGCATTTTATTGCATGTTAATTATATTTCGATAGATTTACCTGTAAAAATACATGCAAACTAGCTAAAAAGAAACCTATCTAAACAGAAGATTTTTTAACAGAAATGTGATTACAGCAGACATATTATTTGTGATCTGCTTTTTCCTTTTTTGTTTAATTATAAAAGTTATGCATACTCATTATAAAAAACTTCAAATAATGCTGAATTTACCTTTGGTAAATGAAGAGATTATCCAATTAAAAGTTTGGTGTCTAACAGATCTGATAGACACAGGCACACATAATAATACATACACAAAGACATATATACATGTATACATGTTACAAAAAATCAGAAAGTTTATAGTTTATTAGAAAGAATATAATCACGGGCAACTTACTATTTCTGACCTACTTCATTCTTTTTACACCCTCCATAGTATTCTACAGAATGATAGCACCTTAATCTATTAATCAATTCCCTTTGGATTGTGTCTCATACTGCAAATAAAAACTTTTCTTTTGATTTACAAAATATCTTGGTTGCACTTCTATGTCAATGCATAAACATTGATGTTATCTTTTATCTTTAAAAAACAGATACAGGGTATTTCATTATAGATATACTATTATATATACATGTATAATATACATATTTATTACATAATAATATACATATTACATGTATATGTAATATACATATATACATACATTTATATATATACATCATATACACAAGTTATTTACACCTGTCTGTATTAAAAATCTTCCATTTTTCCCCCTCTTATCCATATTGAATATCCCTATACATAATCTGTGTACAAGAGCCCAGTTTTCTTGATAACTGGAAGTACGATAACTGGACAAGGGGTACTCACATGTAAAGGATTGAAACCTGTTGTCAGCTGCCCTCCAGAAGGTTAAACCAGTTTCTTTTCACACTGCCAGTATGTTTTCCAACGTCACCATTAGGTACTATCATCATGCTTTCAAGTTTTGCCTGTTAGCTGATGAATGATACTCCATTAGCGTGGAGTTTCTATTTCTCTAATGCAGTGATATTGACCATCTTTTCTAGGTTCTTGGCCATTTGAATACTGTTCTTCCCAAATGTGTGGGATCAAAGGGCTTTTGTGGACATTTGGCTCTATGCTTCATTGAGCTGGGAGCCAGGCAAATCTGGGTTCAGTGCCCATCTCCTGCCTGGCCTTGAGCAAGTTGCTTCTGCTCACTGAGCCTCAGATTCCTCATCTGAGATGGAAGCTGCCTGCCCCAGAGGGCTGTTTCTGAGACTTCTGTGAGTTTAATGCCTCCACAAGACATGCAGTGGATCCTTGAAAGGCAGTAATTAGATTGTGAGGGGCTGTGAGGCTGCTTCCACCTGCTTTCTGCTGGTGCGAATGGGCTGCATCTCTGAGTAGTAAGCTGCCCATCCCAGGAGGAAAGCAAGCTGAACAAATGCATACAAGCCCTTAGAGAAGCCCTGGTTCTGGTGATTCGCGGGAGTTCCACAGATCCCATATTTGATGGTGCTCAGATTCTTCCCTCCTCTTTGGCCAAGTCTGTCTTCCTAGGAGGATAAGCATTTGTCTCCTGTGGCCTCAAAGGCCCCAGGGAGCCATGGGCAGAGAGAGGGCTTCAGCATACCAGGCAGTTGCATCCACGCTGAGCGCAGGCAGGGCGGCATCCAGTGGCCTCCAACAACGCTCCCTTCACAGCAAGTGCCTAATTCCCTCCCACAAGTCCTCATTTGCAAATCTGCCAAACTGGTGGCCCCGCTGCGATGCCCAGGGTCACATGCTTTGGGGCCTTGTCATTGTAGGTTTCTTTCTGATGCTGTCACCGGAGTGGCCATTGTCACCATCTTGTTCTTCTTCCCGTCCCAAAGGCCCTCTTTCAAGTGGTGGTTTGACTTTAAAGGTAAGGTGTCAGGGCTGGGGTCTCAGTGGGCTCAGTGAGGCTGTGACTCGGAGTGTGGTGATCATGGCCTCGAGGCAGGGCCCACGCCCGGGACCTGACCCCCACTGTACCAACCGTGTGGTCCCACTTCTTCCCTTTTCTCCGTCTGAGGCCTTAGCTGGTCCGGGCACTCGGGGCTGCCAGAGGTGACGGCCGAGGGTGGGAGTTAGCAACTAGAGTTGGCCAGATCCAGCCGGCTGTCTGCTTTGTACAGCGCAGGGGTGAAGAATAGCTTTTACATTTTTGTAATGGTTGAAAAGAGTCAAAAGAAAAATATCTCATGACACAGGAACATCACATGAAATTCAGATTTCAGTGTCCAGAAATAAAGTTTATTTCTTCAGTAAGAAATTTGTGGACATTTATTTAGTTAGTTACACAAGTACCTACACAATAGCCTCAATTTTGCCTCTTGGCTCACAGAACCCAGAATATTTACTTGCTGACCCTTTTACAGAAACACTCTGCTGCCTCTGGGTCTAAGGCTGGAGTTGGGACCCTCACTCCGGTGCCCAAGGGGCCAGACGTGCAAATCTCAAGCTAGGTTGAACCGGATAGGAAGTGGTGGGGGCCGAGGCACAACAGCCTAGCAGCGTCCCAGGTCCATTTAAAAGGATCACTGAGCCACCCAAACCAAAACCTCTGCAGGCTGGCCTTCAGATGGGTTCCCAGCAGGTGTCTGTCGGAACAAGGTGCCGCCACCTCGCACCCGTGACAAGCTTAATCCAGCTGGGGCAGTGGGATGAGCTCTGCACTGGGAGTCAGAAGTGGGGTTGTCACCTAGAGTCACAGGCAGGTTAGCGCCATTGTGGAGGAGTGGTCTGAGCGTGGGGCATAACGGAGGGATCAGCAGGGAGACGATATCACAGGGCCCCAGAAACAGTTATTGCTGCTGAGCGAACACCGGGTCCCAGGAGCCGTGGGCAAAGACTCTGCAATCCAGGCAGGATTTGTCTCTGCTCCTCGGGCTGGCTTCCAGCTGGCTTTCTTCATCACGCACTCCGGGGACCATGTCCTGGCCTCTCCGTAGTTTCTACTGCTTCTAAGCTTTGGCCTCTTTATCACTTCTGCTGCTGTACAGTTCCTGACTCTTTTTTAGAACTTGGGTTCCCTAAGCGCGTCTTCTCCGTCGTAATGCCCACATTCTCACGGCACCCACTCCCACAGCCGGCCGGCTCACACCCCTCCCTGTAGCACACGGCCTCCCTTGCTCTCTGTCCTTTCATCTTCAGCTACACATCTGTGCATCTGCTGTCCCTCTACCTCCCGTGGAATCTGCTTCGTCTGGCTTGATATTTGGGCAGCTCTCCCACCAGGCCACCTCATAGCCTCGTAGATTCCCAGCCAGCCTGGGGATCGGCTGCCCTTGGTTGGGTCCCGTCCGTGGTTCCGTCACCTGTGGGCAGGCTCCAAAAGCCCAGAGCTTCCTCTCAGCCCGGGCTGTGGGGAGGGCCTGTGATGTCCATGTTCGGTATCCCAGCTGTGTTACCGAATTTGCTGGGTGACCCTGAGTAAGTTCCGAGGTTGTCTGGGCCTTGCTTTCCCACTGAACGAGAATGAACATGTCCCTTAGATACTCTGCACCCCTGGCCTTAGTAGTTTTATAGAACAGAGGTTGCAAACTCAAATGCCCACAGGGAGGGAACAGTGTTGAGTGCAGCAGACTGGGTGCAGGAAAATGTGTTTCGTGACACAAGGCCCTCCCCGCCCGGCTTTCCTTTTACATTGTTGACACAGAGAACAATGTCTATATGAGGACAACAGCCGCCGAGGATGCTCGTGAGTGGCAAGACCCCTTGCGTCAGGGCACCCCCCTCGTGTCATGGGGTCTGTGGAAAACTGGCAAGCCAATAGCCTTTAGATAAAAGGGCAGCTGTGACTCCATTTCCACCGAGTGTCACCGTGCAGGAAAGCAGGACTCGTCTTGCCAGATTTGCTGGTTTTTCAAGAGAAGCAAAAAAATTGTATGCAATCTCCCTGATTTTAAACGTTGGCCACGAATCTGAATTGAAAAACACCGTGTGGGCCAGCAACAGCCGCGTGAGAACACATCTGGTGGCTGGGTCTGGTCTGCCCATGGAGTACAGCATGCCACTTCCGCGGAGGGCTCTTTGGGCTGGGGATTCGGGGGTTGCCTGGTGGATGGGGAAACAGGGGCCTCCGTGAGCACCACCTGTCCTTTGGCCACCAGTGGGCCTGCGCAGACTGGGCTGAAAAGATGCGTTCTCATGGGGCGCCTGGGTGGCTCAGTTGGTTAAGCGACTGCCTTCGGCTAAGGTCATGATCCTGGAGTCCCAGGATCGAGTCCCACATCAAGCTCCCTGCTCAGCAGGGAGTCTGCTTCTCCCTCTGACCCTCCTCCCTCTCATGCTCTCTCTCTATCATTCTCTCTCCCTCTCAATAAATAAATAAATAACTTAAAAAAAAAAAAAAAGATGCGTTCTCACACTCAGCACCCAGGACTTACATGAAGCCTGAGAGAGTGGCCAGTTTCCACGGAGAGAAAGTGACCTGATCAGGGTCACACAGCTAGCTAAACAGAGACAGAGGGTAGAACCCAGGCATCCAAGCCAACCTTGATTTTCTTATTGTACCCGCTGCCTTCCATTCTTCCTTGGGTGGGAGTCACACTTGCATTTCTGTCCCTTTATGTCACTCAGCAAGTATCAACACAGTGCCCACTATATGTTGGGCACTGTGCCCATGGATGATGATGGGGATGATAATGATGACTTCCATTTCCTCTCTGTCCACCAAGCTCTTCCTCCAGATATCGTGTGGTTCACTCCCATCACTATACTCAGACTCTGTCCAAATGTCACCTCCCCAGAGAAGCCTCCCTGACTACACTTTCCAGAAAAGCATCCCTCCCTTGTCACTCTCCACCCCTCTACCCTATTTTCTTTCCTTCCTAACACATTAAATTTCCTGACATTATATATTTTTTGGTTTCTCACCTACCTCCCTTACTGGAAATGTAAGTTCTCCAACGGGAGGGATTTTCTCTGGTTTTGGCCATTTCTGAATCCCCAGTGCCGAGAGGAGTGGTAGGTCCTCGACATCTATTTGTGAAATTGAATAACCAAGGACTTGCTCTGGGCCACACCCAGAGCTGAACCCTTTGCCCCCACGGGCCCATGTCATCTCCCCAGTGGGTCTTTGAGGAGCTACAATTGCTCCCTTTTGTAGATGAGCACGCTGAGGCTCAGAGAAGTAGAGTCACTAGCTCAAAGCACACAGCCGAAGGGCAGAGCTGGGATTCAAATGTAGTTCAGCTTCAGAGCCTTTGCTCTTAGCCTCTGCTGCAGACAGCTCGCGGGAGGAACGCGGGGCTGGACTGTGAGAGGCCCATAGTTAGAGGCTGTGCTTTTTTATTTTTAAAGATTTTATTTATTTGACAGAGAGAGACACAGCGAGAGAGGGAACGCAAGCAGGGGGAATGGGAGAAGGAGAAGCAGGCTTCCCGCTGAGCAGGGAGCCCGATGCGGGGCTTGATCCCAGGACCCTGGGATCATGACCTGAGCCGAAGGCAGCCGCTCAACGACTGAGCCCCCCAGGCACCTCGAGGCTGTGCTTTGAAGAAACAGCAGCAAGGGCATGGTAGGATGGGACCATAATGAAGACGATCAGAGTGTAGGCTGTGTGCCTATCGTGACGCAGGGGGCCTCATTAGCACTTACCGTGTCACTCATTTAATCTGCGGGATGTTAAACCCATGGTCAGGGCCTTCTCCTATGTGGGGCAAGTCCCTTTCCTTTTTCAGACCTTGCCTGCCTCTTCAGTGAAATGATACTTCGTTGCCTAAAGGCAGAGGGCTGAGCCACCCAACATCTCCAGCTTTCATTTCAGATAACGAAATACGGAAAAAGCTGAGAGAGAGAAACAAAATGTCAACGGTTGTGTGACCAGGAATTGTCCTGGAAAGTAGGGCACCACCATGCATGAGCCAGACCTGTCCTCCCCGCCTCCCTGCTGGCCGCCTGCAGGGACAGTTCCATTTCAAGAGTGTTCACTCTGCACCAGGCATCGGGCGATGCATCTGGCATCCCACTCGCCGACAAGTGTTTTGGAGTACCCACCAGGTGCTAGGCAGTGACGCAGGGATGCGGCTGTGAGCTGACCAGGACCGTGTGTCTCTCCACCAGCAGCTCCCTCATTGCCTCGTCAGTGTTCACGAGCACCCTCCAGGGACTGTTTCTGTGCTGCGGGCCAGCCGAGGAAATGGGGGCTCAGGCAGGCCAGGTCATGTTCAAGGGCGTGCGGTGAGCCACCACCCAGGAGGGTCTGTCTCCAGGCCTGTGCTCCCAACACGGGGGTGGCAGATTTCAGCCCGCGGCCCAAATGCACCCCTCCTTGGTCGGTAGGGTTCCCGGGGAGCCACACCCGCTCACGTATGTCCTTTCTCTGGCTGCTCACGCACTACAGTGGCGGCCTGGTTCCCCAGAGGCTTGCAGAGCCTGGAGTATCCACTCCCTGACCCTTTCCAGAAGTTTGCTGGTTCCCGTTCTAACCACTGCGCGCGGACACTGCTGCCTTTTGGGACATAAAAATCCTCCCATAATTCCGTGAACCAAAGATACTCTTCGTTTCTCTTTTCCTGAATTTCCTTCCACTTTTTCCCTCTCTGTACACATTCAATTACAAAGAGAGCCTTTTCTCTTGTAAATGAGGGTGAAAGCAGCACTGCCCAGAAGGGGTTTTGGGAAATTGAAAGGATGTCCTGCATGGAGGTGGGGTGCCTGGTTCCAGGAGGTTCTCACGCTCTGGGAGCCATGACAATTATTTTCGTTCTGAGTAGAGCAGACGCCCCTCATGATGCTCGCGGGGTTTTCCCCTGAAGCCCCAAAATCAGATGCTGCAGCCAGACTGTGGCTTCCGGGAGACCCCCCTCAAGTGTCCCCACAAAGATGGGGCTGCAGGGGCTGGTGACCCTTCCCCAGGCTGAGTGTCCTGGGTATGTGTCAGGTCCCCCTCTGCCCCGGGGGGACCGGTGTCCCCTCTTCAGGCTAAATGTCTTCTCTCCACCCAGCTTCCAATGCAGAGACAGAGCCCTTGCTGACGTGGAAGAAGGTCCAGGACACGGTGCCTTGGAACATCATCCTTCTCCTGGGCGGGGGCTTCGCCATGGCCAAAGGCTGTGAGGTAAGAGCCGCAAGCGGGAGGCAGGCCTGGGGAGGGGGGCGCAGGTTCCAGTCCCGGCTGCTCAGGGTCACCCCAGCCACCACCAGATCCCCCAGTTGCCAGATTGGGATCATCATGGCTCCATCCTCAGCAGCCGGTGCTGTGAAAGAAAGGAGTAAGGTCTGATCCAGACTCTCAAGGAGCTCATGATGAGCACACTACCACTAAATACTACTATCATGGCTCGAGGGGTCCCGTGGGCACAGAGGAATAACCCTACGCTCACCCCCACCCCCGGGCCAGGCACTGTTCTGCGTGCTTTACACACATTAACTCATTTAAACTTCCCAACAAGCCTATGAGGTAGATGCCATTATTATCCCCATTCTCCAGATTAAGAAACTGAGGCACAAAGAAGTAAAGTGATTTGCCCAAGGTCACACAGCTACGTACTCAGGATTAGAATCCAGGTAGTTTGACGCCACGGCCTATACTCTTAACCACCGTGATATAAATATTAGAGATTATTAATATTAATCAGTTAGTGTTATTATGAATATTGTTCTAGAGGGCTCTTTGAGCTCAGAGGCAGGACTGGGACTAGAGTGAGGGGAGCGGGGCACAGAATTTCAGGAGGCTCTGGCTCTCAGCACTCTGCAGGTGCAGTGTCAGCAGGCCCTGCTCAGAACAGGTGCATCCTCAGTGTTACCCTTCAAACATTCACGCTGACCCTAGGGGCTGGGTAATATTTGTATCCCCATTTTACAGATAGGAAAACCGAGGCACAGAGAAGTTAGTTAAGCAACTCTCTGAAGGTCGTACAATTGCACTCTGCTCAGGAGCTGGGGTTCCAACTCCAGTCAGACTGCTTTCAGAGTCCAGCCTCCTAACGGCTCACTAGCAAGAACTTCCCAAGTGCTGGCATCATGTGGAGCACTTTGCAAACAGGGACTCGGTTCGTCTTCATCAACACCACCGAAGTAGATGCGATTGCTGTCCGCACTTCAAAGATGAGGGAACAGAGGTTACTCGAGGCTAAATAGCTTGCCTATGTTTGTGCAGCTAGGAGCTTGTTGGAGCCGGGATTTGAACCCCCAGGTCATGATGCTGGGCTCCACCTCACCCCTAAACCTCTCCTTGTAAGCCAAGGCATTTAAAACCACAACCAATTAAGCGTTAATCTGAAATTAAGGTGAAGGAAACCTGAAATTGCTTCTCAGATTGCTTTCTTTCTTTTATTCAGTTCTAATTTTCAGGTTCCAACAATGATACGATGTAAGACATCCCTAAAGTGTATATGAGTAAGAAGCCCAGGCTTGAGAATCAGAGTATCTGGATTCAAATCCCAGCTCTACCACTCCTCACTGGGGCACTTTGGGCAAGTTTCTAAACCTCCCTGGGTGCCAGTTTTCTCATCTATGAATTGGATCAAAGTTCCCACTCTTTGGGGTTGGTGGAAGTAATTAGAGAATGTAATAGCTGGTGTAATACATAGCAAATGGGGAGCATGAGGAACTCCCTGTTCACTCTCTAAATCCTCATTCTGTGGTCTTGTGGGTTCTGCTTCCAGGGAGCAGACTCTGAGATGCAGGCGAGGGAGCAGGGGTGTTAGGTTGTGCCCCTGAGGTTCCTCCCTGTGGACGGGGGGAGGAAGGAAGCAGGAGAGGGCAGGGGGAGAAGCACAATCGTGAGCAGACCCCACGACACCTTCACCAACCCCACAGGGAGCATGGTGCTGAGCTGGCCCTTCAGAAATGTCCCAACTGGTCTGAGATGGCCAGGCCATACCCCGGCATCCCTGCACCAGTCTGTGCATGTGAGCCGCCCCAAGAGTGAGTGTGACCTCGACCAAGACGACTCTCAGGTCTGAGACAGCCCCTCAGGGGCTGACAGTGAAGGCCCTGGTTCCCTGCACTGGGACATGCAGGCCTTCAGAGTCCGGAGTGCTAAGCCATTACACCAGGTTACTCACAAGGCCTTCACTGAAGGTGGTCTGGGTGGCACATTCAGGTTCTCAACCCAACGACTCCTTTTTCTGACATATATTTTTATTTTGCTCATTTTTCCCCAACAAATAACACATACAAATACAATAGTATAGACTTCAAAATGAGCAAAAGGCAGCCTGCCCCAGCAGGGACCAGGGTGCTCATGAGCAACAGTACTGTTTTTGTCTCCGTTTTAGGAATCTCGAGGACCAGAGAGGTTAATTGACTGATCCTAGGTAACAGAGCTCATAGGTAGCAGAGCTGGGATTTGAACTCCTGTCTGACTTTTCTCACTACTGCGTCCTATTGGGGATGTATCGGGGAAGGCTTCCCAAAGGAAGTGACATGTTATCCAGTCCTGAAGAGGCCATGCAACACAATGGTAAAAAGCATGGGCTGTCGAACCCAGACTGTCTGGGTTGGAGTTGTGGGTCTTGTACCTCTTCACTGTGTGGTTCGGTTTCCTCATCTGTAAAATGGGAATAATAACGGTGCCAAGTCATAGACTTGTTACAGTTATGAAATGAGCCGATGCATGTGGGGAACTTAGAACAGAGCCGACATGGTTGGTTATTATAATTGAATGCAGGGGCAAGAGGGAAATCAGAATCAGGGATGACATGGAGGTTCTTGCCTGAGCAACTCAGTGGAAAGGGTGCCATTTATCCAGATGGTACGAACCTTGCCTGACCCTGAGGCAGGGGGTAGAGGAGATGGCCCTGTACCCTGGAGGCTTCTCCGAGTTCAGGATGTGGTGGGAAAAGTCTCGGCGCTCAGTGGGGGCTGGGCTGCAGGACCACTGGGCACGCTAGGAGGCCGGTCTGGCTCCTGGCCCAGCTCTGGGCCGCTGCTGGAGTTTCTGTTTAACAAGGGCTTTGTCTGGCAGCTGCCCCCTTCCCCCCACCCCTGCTGGTACCGGCTCCTCCCCAGGCCAGCACAGCCTGCCCCAGGAGGGACCAGAGCGCTCATGGCACATCCTGCTTCGTGGCCCCGGCCCAGTGCCCTCACCAGGCCACTGCCAGGCTTCCTGGGGCTTACAGGTCCTCGGATGGGGTCCAGGGTGAGCCTGGATGTGTGGACTCCCTAGTGCTGGTTTGGGAGGGCTGGAAGCAGATCCCAGGGCTTGCTCTGAGCTTGGCAACTCACTTAAACTTTACCGCTTAGTGTCCTCAGTGCATTTTTCTCCTGCTGTAAAACTATCCACGACTCCCCATATATTTAGACTCTAGTCTGAAGGCTTCCTTGGCCTACGCACAGGGCCCAGCGTGACCTGGCCCCTGCCCACCTCCCTGGTGTCAGCTCCTACCTCTCTCTCCTCGTTGGCTCCCCTCCAATCCCACTGGCCCCTTAATGTCAGCCACACTAGACTCATTTGCACCCCTGGACCTTTGCATCTGCTTTCTTTCTGCCTAAGGCTCTTCCCTGAGATCTTGAGTCCTGGCCCTTCAGGTCAGCTCCAAGGTCACCTGGTACCATGTCTAAAGTAGCCTCCCCTCCAGCCACTCTCCCTATAACACCCCACTATTTCCTTCCCCTAAATTTCCTGCTCATTTGTTTGCTTGTTGGTGTCTCTCTTACTGGAGCGTAAGCTCCATGAGGGCAGGGGTAGTATCTGTCTTATTCACTACTGTTCCGGCATCGAGAAGAGTCCTGGTACATAACATGTTCAATAAACATTTGTTGGACATGACCCATGAAGCGGGCTGTTTTGAGGGTTGATGCCGTGAGGCGTGGAAAGTGCCCAGAACGGGGCTGATACATACCAGGTGCTAAAACCAGAGCCACCTTCAACCTCACTACTGTTATTGTTACTATAGTTTTACTATCTCGTGGATTGAAAAATTGGTCTTCTTCTGGCACCTTCATGTATATCTCATTTAATCTCCACCAAAGTAAACTTATCTACAAATATATTGGGGTTATAGGAGCTTGAGAGTAAGTCAGAAGGGAGCAAACCCTGTAGGCAAGTAGAAACGTGTATATTTTCCCCATCCCTCATTTCCTGCTGGAGAGTCACCTGAATGAGGATGGTGGTGGTGGTGGTGATGATGATGGTGGTGATGCTGATGGTGGTAGTGATGATGGTGGTGATGGTGGTAGTGATGATGGTGATGATGGTGGTGGTGATGATGGTGATGATGGTGATGGTGGTGGTGGTGATGATGGTGATGGTGGTGATGGTGGTGGTGGTGATGATGGTGTTGATGATGGTGGTGGTAGTGATGGTGGTGATGGTGATGATGGTGGTGGTGGTGATGATGGTGATGGTGGTGGTGGTGATGATGGTGGTGGTGGTGATGATGGTGGTGGTGGTGGTGGTGGTGATGGTGATGGTGGTGGTGGTGATGATGGTGGTGGTGGTGGTGGTGATGATGGTGGTAGTGATGATGATGATGATGGTGGTGGTGGTGATGATGGTGGTGGTGATGATGGTGATGATGGTGATGGTGGTGGTGGTGATGATGGTGATAATGGTGATGGTGGTGGTGGTGATGATGGTGGTAGTGATGATGGTGATGGTGATGATGGTGATGGTGGTGGTGGTGATGATGGTGATGATGATGATGATGATTGGCATTATTTTATTGGGGAGGTAGCCTAATGAAGTAAGAGCTAGATTCTAAGCTCAAAATTCCAACCCTAGGGCAAGTCATTTCACTTATTCAGGCAAATCACCACCTCTTTGTGCCTCAGTTTCTTCAGCCATAAAATGGAGATAATTATACAACTTACCTCATGGAGTTGTTATAGAGATTAAATATGTTAATATTAGCCAAGTCTTCAGAAGACTGCCCAGCACAGAGTAAACTCTACATGAAGTGCTTGTCAGATAAATAGTAATGACTCCTATTCCGTGCTATGTAGAGGGACTGTGTTTTGCATGCATTTGTTTAATCCTTACCACAACTCCTTGAAGAAATCAAGGAACAGAGATGTTCATCAATTTGCCCGAAGTCAACAGCTTGTAAGCAGTATGGTTGTCCGAATGCTCACACATGTGCATGAAGTCCTCTCTTTTTGCTTCCCTTGAACCAAATTCACTGGCTCTCTCTCCCTAGGAATTATTATACAGAGTTGTATACACACAGCCAAGCCTACTGTGTTTTACGAGTCTCTTAAAGATTGTCAAGCCTCTCCCCTCCCATCCTGCAATGTGGCCTCAGGCACCTCTTGACATCTTTGGGGGCCATAAGGAACACAGTTTGACAACCACCGCCCTGGGCAATTTCTGAGTGTTTCGCCACCTCTGGCTTCTTGTGACTTGAAGCTAATAATGACAACTGGCGTGTTGGGGGGAGTCACCAGGTACCGGGGCATTTTCCAACTGCTTTGTAGATTTGCTCCTTTTCTCCCAGTTATAACCTTCGGGGATAGGCACTGTTATATCCGGGTTTACAGATGAGAACACTGAGGCACAGAGAGGTTAAGTTACTTGCCCAGGATGACACGGCTCGGAAGGATTAAGGTGGGAAACAAGCTTACGCTGACTCTGGGGCCCTTTCTCCTCATCCTCTGGCCACACGGCGTCCAACCTTGCCTGTTGCTGGTTCTAGAGTCCCTGGAACACTGTGGGGCGGTGTGTTTCCAAGGAAACGGAGCTTCCAATACCTAAGGGAATGGGAAAGGGCAGGTGAAGCCCTTGGGAGTCCCCAAGAGAACCCCAGGCAGCAGGGGGTTCTCTCCCCTGACGCCGCCAGACCTCCCTCTGGTTGCGGTTGCGGAAGCTGAGCCAAGGACCCGAGTGTGCTGGGACGTTGGTTGGAAGCCCGCCACCCAGAGGCCTGGCCACAGGGGAGCTCTTGGCTTCTCATTCACCAAAGTCATTAATATTCCCTCTCTCCAGCCCCTCTCCCTTAAATCGCACACAACTGCCATCAGTCTCTAAGCCAGAGCTGTGGCCTCTGGGAAAAAACAGTGGCCCCATTTTCCCCTTGAAAGATTCCCTGGATGGGGAAGGGCTGGGGCCTTGACTCTGCCATGCACCATCATTTCTAGGCTATCAGACAAACAAAGAAGCGTCTAAATTTTACAAAGACTCTTCTAGGGAAAAATATCTTTAAGCATTTATTATTCGTTCCTTGAAGGTAACTTTTAAGTCAAATTATGGGGACCGGTGTAGTATTTTATTTTATTTATTTATTTATTTTTAAAGATTTTATTTATTTATTTGACAGAGAGAGACACAGCGAGAGAGGGAACACAAGCAGGGGGAGTGGGAGAGGGAGAAGCAGGCTTCCCGCGGAGCAGGGAGCCCAATGCGGGGCTCGATCCCAGGACCCGATCCCAGGACCCTGGGACCATGACCTGAGCCGAAGGCAGACACATAACGACTGAGCCATCCAGGCGCCCCCAGGTGTAGTATTTTATTTATGTAAAAACAGTATGCTGTGTTCTAGAATCCATTATGAAATTTTAAGTTCTAGATAAGCAGTAACATTTCTATCAAACATAAAAGAAATGTATAAAGTTTCTTTGAAAAACCCAAGTGTATCAGGATCAAAGGATACTGGGTTGCTAAAAGGGCTATGGTAAGCACACACTTGATTAAGTATTTAAATACTCCTACGTAGAGTAACTCCTGGAGAAGTCAGCAGAGAGAGCATGGAGAGAATTCTGCAACACTGATGGGGGGGTAGAGTCCGGAGCCAGGGAGGGAACGATCTAACCTGTCTTTCTCTGTCCTGGAGGGCTGTCGTCGGCTCTGGGCATCACCCTTCATTAAGGGGGGCAGTGACAGACTGGTGCATCCAGAGGATGGTGCCCAAGTGATCAGGAGCTTTGCAGGCCCATGTTTGCTTACAGAAGTTCATGGCACTGGGGCGCCCTGGGTGGCTCAGTTGGTTAAGCGTCTGCCTTCGGCTCAGGTCATGATCCCGGGGTTCTGGGATCGAGCCCCGTGTTGGGCTCAGTGGGGCATCTGCTTCTCCCTCTGCCTCTCCCCCGCCCATGCTTTTTCTCTCTCAAATAAATAAATACAATCTAAAAAAAAGAAGTACATGGCCCTCAGTGTGAAATATATCTCAGATTATTACTTTTGGGGGCCATAGGCAAGTCACAAAAACTTTGCCAGTCTCAGTTTCCTTCCCTGTAACACAGAGACAAATGTCTGCCTTCCAGAACGGCTGGGAAGGGTTTAGGAGGTAATGCATGCAGGAGCCAAGCAACCTGTAAAGCCTCAGGGGTGATGATTCTTACGATAAAATAAGTAATAATACAATGTTGCATTATCATTGTAATAATCATCCTTATCATTACTCACAAATATCTTTATTGTTGATAATCATTTTGATAGTGCTGTATTTAACGTATATCTGATAAAGGTTTTATAGATGATATATAGTATATCTTGTATATATTATTATATGATAATGATCAGATTACTAATGAATATTTTGTATACACAATTGTGTTAATATTTTTGTCATTCATCACCACCCACGGAGGGTCCGGTTTTCCTCTCTCACTCAAGTTGGAGCTTAGGGGTGCTAGAGCCAATTGGATTATTTGGGGAACAAAGAGGTTTGGGTCCTGGCCCTACAGAGTTGGAGTAGAGAGCAGTTCAAGAAGCAGAGAAGCTGACGCCAGTTGGCTGAATGTGTGGCCTTGGACCTGTCACTGACCCTCTCTGAGCCTCAGTCTCCCCATCTGTGAAGGAGTATGGTTGTCACTGTTGTCTTCATGGTGGACCATCCTAACCTCCCCCCTGGACCCAGCCCCTGGGGATGGCGGCTGGGGCCGGGCGCGGGTGTGAACAGATGCCCCCCCCCCCGCAGGAGTCGGGGCTGTCGGCGTGGATCGGTG
The DNA here is from genome assembly GCF_011800145.1 of Mirounga leonina. Taxonomy (NCBI): domain Eukaryota; kingdom Metazoa; phylum Chordata; class Mammalia; order Carnivora; family Phocidae; genus Mirounga; species Mirounga leonina. The sequence continues at coordinate 36,449,307 of NW_023270374.1, read as the reverse complement.
GGCAGCTGCACCCCCTGGAGAACATGCCCCCGGCCCTGGCCGTGCTGCTCATCACTGTTGTCATCGCCTTCTTCACCGAGTTTGCCAGCAACACGGCCACTATCATCATCTTCCTGCCTGTCCTGGCAGAGCTGGTGAGAGTGGGAAGCGGGGGGGAGGCTTCAGAAATCTCTCCCCCGCCACGAGGAGCTCCGTCCCGGCTACAGGGGCCTTTGCTCTCTTCCAAAATGCACGCAAGTGTCAGACCCTGATTTTTTTCTTTAAGAAATACGCAGAGTAAATACTTCCAAAGTGTACCAAATTTTCTTCCTTTGGGGGCTTTCCAAGGAAAATACAAATTTTCAAATGTGGATTAAGACAAAGTAGGAAATCTGAGTAGACAAATAACCACAGGAGAAATTCTAATGGTAGATGAAGTTCTAAGCTCCCTCTAAAGAAGGGTTTCTCAGCGCTATTGGCATTTGGGGCCAAAAAATTATCGGAAGGGGGGCTGTCCTGTACGTTGTAGGATGTTCAGCAAATGTCCCCTGGTGGGGGAGACAAAACCATCCCCCGTTGAGACCACCACGCTAAAAATCACTAGCCAGTCCTCAGAGGGTGGGCGAGGTGAGAATTAGCAAACCTGCAAAGAACAGCTAGCTCCCACCTTACTCACACTATTTCAGAGCACAGAATAATGGAGAAATAATAATGGAGAAAGCCATCCAATCCAGGAGTAAGGCGAACAAAACCCAGACGCCAAAACCAAAGCAGGACAGCAAAGGGGGAAAAAAGTCACAACTCCATCTCACACATGAACAAAGATGCAAATAAATAAAATGCAAAATAAATCTAAGAATCATGTGAAAAGAACAATATATCATGATCAAATAGAGTTTGTGTTCAGAATTTCAAAGCCGATTAACACTAGGAGCGATCAGCAGAGGTCTATATTTAAATAGATTAAAGAAGACCAAGCCATATGATTGTCTTAATAGAATCCAGAACTGATCACATTAAATCAGTGTGGCAACTACACGCTTTGTATGTCAACGGTGATATACCAGGCCCACTTATCTGAGCCACTTTTTTTGGTTTCAGTTGGCTTATTTTTGCATGAATTTGTAATGGCGATCACACTGTGTTAGCATACAGAGATGTACTTTATCCTTTTTCAGTGGCTAGAGGATATTCTGTTACGAGTGGATAGCGGTGGGTCTATTTAAGATCTCTCCTGAGGGACACGTAGGTCGCTTCCAACTTTGCTGTCACCAGCAAAACCTCCTGGACCCTTTGTTGTCTGTGCACCTTTGCTTACATGCCTGGATGAGATCCCTGGATTGAAGAGCATGTGCATTTATAATTCTGCTAGATGTGGGCAAATTGTCCTAAAGTGGGCATGCCATTTTACACCCCCACCAGTAGCGTGGGGTGGGGGGTCCCCAAATCTTGCCAAGTGTGATTTGATTGACTCACACCCTTCCCCAGGATCTGAGGGAGCAGATGATTGAGAGAGATGGGGGCGCTGGGGGGTGTCGGGGAGGAGAAGCGTGGACCCAGCCAGGTCTGTTGGGGCAACTTTTGCTGGAGAAGACACTAGTGAATGGCACAGTGTTCTAAATGGTGCTTATCATCAAAACCAAAACGTTTTACATGTCAGGGAGTGAATTTAGCACTTTTTGAGAAAATGTATATCCTTTGGGTTATCAAAATTCCCTCGAGGGGCCAAAAAATGTCCTATCTTAAATACAGTAGTAGAGAGGAGAACAAAATGAATTGTAGATGAATACATCATTTGGGAGAGGTGACAAACCAGCCCACTGAATGAGGCCAACACACAGATGCATTTGATTCACACAGTCTTAGAAATTGGGAAAAGCTTCTCAACAGATGCAATCTCGAACTCTCTGTGTCTCCAAAATCTGGTGATGCCCCAACTAAAGGTGCCCGGGGACTGGCTATGGGGACTGTTTGGCTGAGGGAAGGACCAGACAGGGGACTCGGTATGTTAGAGCCTCAGCTGGGAACTTATGAGGAATGCAGGCTCCTGGGGTGACCCCAGACCTGCCGAATCAGAAACTCTGGGGGAAGTGGGGCCAGCAAGCTGTGTTTTAGCGAGTCCTCCAGGTCTGATGATACACTCTCAGGCTGGAGAAGGTGTGTTCTAGAAAAATCTCCCCAGCCTAAGCTTGTGGCCCCGGAATGTCACTAACCTTGGGAATGTCTTCTCTGTGTGTCTCTTGGTTTGGGTTCTCTTCGTTTCTGTCTCTGCTTTTGCCTGTGGATCTGCGTTTCTGGCTGCATGTCTCTCTGTGTGTCCCTAAACCTGTCTCCTCGTCCGCTGCAATTGTTCTTGGCCGCTCTGCCCATCTCTGTCTGTACGTCTCTATCGTCGTGTCTCTGTCTGTGGTTGTGGCTTTCAACCATCTCCATCTGTTGCGGTGGCTTCTCTCTGTTTCCCTGTCGTGGTCTCTCCTGCACCCGGACCAGGCCATCCGCCTGAGAGTGCACCCCCTGTACCTGATGATCCCCGGCACAGTCGGCTGCTCCTATGCCTTCATGCTCCCGGTCTCAACACCGCCCAACTCCATTGCCTTCGCCTCCGGACACTTGCTGGTCAAAGACATGGTGAGTCGGGGCTCGACCTAGCAGAGGCCTGAGAGGGGGCGGCCAGCAGGTGCTGGGCAAGACACCTGGGCAGGGCCCCTGCTCCTCCACCACCCCCCCCCCCCCCAGTCTCTGAATAAGTCATTTGGAGTGGGGGCCGGACTATCTAGGTTGGTTTTAGCAAACACTCTGGGGTGATTCTTATGCTTCGACAATTTCGGGAAACACTGCCTTAGTGATGACTTTCCAGAGTCCACTTCAGGGACAAGGGACTTCCTTCTCTCTCTGGGCACTGCTCTCTTTTCTTATTTGTTCAGCCAACGGCTCCGTGCCTGGAATCTGTAGGAGAGACGAGCAGCAGTTCGCACCCTGGGGGGCCTGGAGAGGTCCCTCTCCCCTCACTCGCCTGCTGAACCTGCTCCTCCCTCCCTCCTCCTGCCTTCCCCTGCCACTTCCCCTCCACTGGCTGCCTGGGGGCACTCAGGGAATGCAAATCTTAAGCTGGTGTAAACCATTTCCTGGTCCAGTCTCTCCAGGCTCAGAGACTCAAGCAGGATAAACCGGAGGGGAAGGGAGGGAGGCGGTGGGCAAGAATGAGAGACAGAAAGAGGTCACAGAGCAAACAGAGAGAGAAGGAGGAGGCTGGTGTGCCTGGAGCGGAGTTGGGAGGATGAGGCCAGAGGCCTGGGGGAGGGGAAGGGTGCAGAGCATGCCGGGCACAGACTTGGGATCTTATGCGGCTCACAGTGGAAAGACTTAAAAGGTATTTGAGCAGGGCCATCCATGCAGGCAGGCGGGGTCCGAGAACCCAGGGGAAGGTCCCACAGGACCAGCCAAGAGGGTCCTTGGCTTCACGCAGGACAGAAATCAAACGTGAGCCAGAGAAAGTGAAAACGGAGTTTATTGAATAGCGTGAGTGACAGACAGAGAGTAGTAGATGGAGTGTCTGGGAGACTCGGAGAGGAGAGAATGAGTCTCATCCTTGCTTGGTGTTAGGGGTTCACATTGGGAAAGGGTCTAAGGAACATCGTTTGCCTTCAGGAATCCACGGTAGGGTCCCATCAAAGGGAGAGTCAGGTGAACCATAGGCTATTCCAGAAATCACTGGAGGTCGGGGTATGGATGCCACCGTCAGCCGGGGTTTGTTGGAAGCTGATGTCCTGGAATGTGTTTGGGATCTGGCTCTTCTTAGATGTTATCAGGTGTTTAGGGGCTAGGACAGAACTCAGAGACTAATTCACTTTCTTGCTTCCCCCTCGAAGTGGGAACACAGCTTCTTTGGCTTATTCAGGGGCAAAGTATGGAACAAGAGTAAACGGGGCCTGGCAGGAAAACAGCCGAGGCGGAGCCTTTCTAAAATGGAGTCCCTTCAGCTTCCCTACTTCCCAGTGACGTGGTTTGACTCCTGCCTTTCCAAGATCACTGTGGCTGCAGGGTGAAGTGGATCGCTGGGGGCTGGGGCTGAGTGTGGAACGGGGAGGCCGCTTAGGGAAGGCAGCAAGAGGGCAGAGATGCGACCTAAGGCCCGTCCTGAGAACAAGGGGACAGTGAGAGAAATGGAGAGACCTCGCGAGGGACGGGAAGAGGCCGAGGGATACAAGGGGGCACAGAGGGGCAGACGTGTCAGAGCCAGGCTGGATCCACGTGCCCGCCTGTAGGCTCTGCTCCCAAGAGTGATGGTGGAGGTCGTTGACATGACGAATGTGGGACAAAGCAGGCGTTTGGAGCCAGGCTCCCAGGAGCCCAGCCCTCCTCCCAGGCACCCCAAAGCTTTGGCCAGGCCCCTTCCGATCCCCCGAAGTCACCAGGGCTCTTCTGCAGAGGCAGGTCAGCATAAGGCAGCTGGACCTTGTCACTGGGCGTACTCCCTTCACGACTGACGCCCTTTCTGCGGGCCATCCGTGGCAATATTGATGTAACAATTCTCCTAAATCAACTCACATTTTTTTTTTTTTTAAGATTTTATTTATTTATTTGACAGAGAGAGACACAGCGAGAGAGGGAACACAAGCAGTGGGAGTGGGAGAGGGAGAAGAAGGCTTCCCGCGGAGCAGGGAGCCCGATGCGGGGCTCGATCCCAGGACTCTGGGATCATGACCTGAGCCGAAGGCAGACGCTTAACGACTGAGCCACCCAGGCGCCCCACAACTCACATTTTTTTAAAAAAGATTTTTATTTATTTACATGACACAGAGAGAATACAAGCAGGCGGAGAGGGGGAGGGAGAAGCAGGCTCCTTGCTGAGCAGGGAGCCCGATGCAGGGCTCGATCCCAGGACCCTGGGATCATGACCTGAGCCGAAGGCAGATGCTTAACTGACTGAGCCACCCAGGCGCCCCTCAACTTACATTTTTTAAAACACTTTAAATAAGAGTATTTAAAGAGAAGAGTTTCTGACGCATCTGGGCATGGAAAACTGGTATTGTACGCCGTAGAAGGTAAGTCTAAAAAAAAGGCACAGACAAAAAAAGCAAAATGATTACATTTGCCCTGAAACCGATGACCTGGAGAAGGTTCTGAACCCCTGCTTGCTCAGGAGGGCAATTGGCAAGGAAGAGAGAAGTGTTAAGGGCATGACAGCACCTAAGGGAGACCTTCTGTGGGAGGAATAGATTCAAAAAGGGATTGAAAAGGGAGTGACTCTCTCACCACGCAGTTCACAGCTGAGCAATGCTAAGGTCAAACAACCAGAAAACCCGGATGAGAAACAGATTTTCAGCCCAAGTTTGGACTGAATGGCGCAAGAGGTTAGCCTGGGGAAAAAGCAAACAGGCAGACTTGTTCTAGCTACTTAAAAAGGTCAGAATTCCCGTAAGACAAATTCCTCACAACAAAAAAGTATAGCCTTAAGTAGACACGGAGTGTGGATAGGTGTGAGTGAGTGTGTATGAGTGTGTGTGTGAGTGTGTACGTGTGTTATCGATCAAACCAGATTATTTTCAAGCTGTGTGACCTGGGTAAGCCCACTTCTCGGAGCCTCGTTTTCCTCGTCCGTAAAGGGGAAGTAATGATAATCCCCCTTCGAGGGTGTCATAGGGATGGCATGTCTCTACGACACCTACGCAGCACAGTGCCTGGCCCCTAGAACCACTCGGCGGATGGGGACATTTTAGCTCTCCAAGGGGCAGCCTAGGGTGCGTAAAGATGGAAGGGTCTTGGGCATACACCAGCCTGGATCTGTGTCTTGGAACCATCACTTCGCAGCTGGGAGATCTTGAGTGAGTGAGTTCCTGATTCTGGGCGTGGGTTTTCCCATCTGTACAATGGGCTCTGAGCTGATCCCTCCCTTCACCTGGGCTCCATTTCAGGTGCGGACAGGCCTCCTGATGAACCTGATGGGTGTCCTGCTGCTCAGCTTGGCCATGAATACTTGGGCACAGACCATCTTCCAGCTGGGCACCTTCCCGGACTGGGCCGACATCCACTCAGCCAACATCACAGCACTGCCATCCACTTTGGCCAACGACACATTTCGGACCCTCTGAGTGCCCCCTCCGGGACTCTCTCTGGGCCGGGCCCTCCCAGAAGGCTTCTGCCATCACCTGCTGCTAGGACTCTACAGGACAATCGAGCCGTTCTTTTCTGTGATCCAGTGTGCAGCAAGCAAGAGTGACCTCCAGTGGTCCACTTGGGCCCACAGGCTCATTATCTAGGACACCTTCTCCTTCTCTTTCATGGAGGTCAGGGCCCAGATATCTCCCAGATCTGCTGCCAGAAAAACAAGCTCCTTTATCTCTGAGCTGTTCTATGGCTAGGATGCAAGAGAGCCCTATTTCAGCAACAGGAAGCAAATCTGGAATATGGCATTTGACTTAAACAGTTGGAATGGGGGGGCATCAATTCCTGTGGGCACTGCTAACATCCCCCATGGCCTACTTTAGGTTACACTCTGGAGAGATCATCTTGCCTTTAGATGTCACCTTCCTCGGGGAGGCTTTTGGGGACGCAGCGTACCAGCTGTTTGCAACCACGGTGCGTCCTGCTCGGTCGGCGCCCATTCTGTGCCCGTTGTTTGAATATGACCCCTATCGGTACACCGCAGCCGGGGTTACTTTCAATCCCTGGAGACAGGGGAGGGACAGATGACCTCCTGAGGACAGGGAGGCTGTGCAAATCCTCCTTGCTGCGCTTCTGGGGGCCTGAGTACACCAGGGGAGTTCTAGAAACCCCCAGCTGACATCTCTACCTAAGCTTTTTAGGATTTTCCTGTTTAATCTGATTCCGTTTGACCATAATTCTGGGGTCAGGCCAAGCCCTGGCCTTACCGTCCTTTCAGCAAGGACTCTCCTACGTGTGGCCCGCGGGGGCCTTTGTGGTTGCCCGCTACTCCTTATTCCAGCAGCTGGTCTTTACCTCCCTACCCATACCCCGAGGGGTAAGCATGTTTAATTAGCAAAGGCCACATTTTTCAGGAATGAGGAAAAAAAAAAAAAAGTCAGAAGATACATTGAGGCCTCATAAAAGGCCAGGGTAAAATTTCTCAGGCAGACAAAATATCGTAACCTTCTTCTGCAGAGGGGGCCAACGGAGACTTCCCCTGAGCCAGTGGCTGGTGGGGGCTGTCCTAGAAGATCTGATCCCTCCTTGTTTCCAGCAGAAGCATCTGGGCATCCCCAGTGAACAGCACAGTATCAGGCCCAGCAGGAGCTCAGGATATGGAATGAGTGACCCAGCATCAGCTAAGGTGCCCGTGGGGGGTCTGGAAGCCTCATGTCTGCCCTTCCTGCGTATCTGAGGGATGAAGTTCCCTGGGCAGTAGGGGCTGGGACGGCGGCACCCAGAGACTGAACTCGTCCTCAGAATGGCACGAGTGAGTCATGGATGTTTCCCTGGGAGCAGCGGGGAGGAGAGAGGAGGAGCCCCCAAGTTGGAGGATGGGCTTCACCTCTTCCCACGTGAGTACTTTAGAATTCAATCAGAGTTGCAGCCCATGGCGGTTGGGAGCAGCACTCGTGGAGAACAGGGGATGGGAGAAGTCCATCCGCAGAGAAACCCACGCTACTTGTAACCAGATGAATCGTGATTTCAAATAGTTCTGATTGAAAATGCTATAAAATAAAGAGTGTTAATCAATACTGGGCCTACAGATTATTTGCTTTCTGGGCATAAAAGAGCTTTTTTTTTTTTAAGATTTAATTAATTTATTTATTTGACAGAGAGAGACACAGCAAGAGAGGGAACACAAGCAGGCAGAGTAGGAGAGGGAGAAGCAGGCCTCCCGCAGAACAGGGAGCCCAATGCAGGGCTCAATCCCAGGACCTGGGGATCATGACCTGAGCCAAAGGCAGACGGTTAACGACTGAGCCACCCAGGCACCCCAGCATAAGAGAGCCTTAAGGTGCCAAATTCCTGAGCTGGGGGTTCCACGGAACTGACCTCCCTGACTTCACTTCCCTACTGCTCTCCCCTCTGCACTCCAACCACATGCTTATACTGCCCTGCCTCAGGGCCTTTGCACATGCTGTTCCCATTACCAAGAACACTTTGCTTCCAATTATGAGCTTATTTCCTCACTTTATTCAGTTCTCTGCTCAAATGTCACCTCCCTAGAGACTCTTCCCTGACCATCTGGTGTAAAATCTTGCTCTCATTACTCTCCATCTCCTTACTCCACTATATTTTCCTTCTTAGTGTTAAACCAGGCCACTGGATCATGTATTTTCTTGTTTATTAACTTTCTCTCCCTCTAGAATACCAACTTATCAGAATACAAACTTTATTTTGTTGAGTGCCATAACTCTCGTACCTAGAATGGTTTCTTTTTTTTTTTTTTTTTAAAGATTTTATTTATTTATTTGACAGAGAAAGACACAGCGAGAGAGGGAACACAAACGGGGAGTGGGAGAGGGAGAAGCAGACTCCCTGCCGAGCAGGGAGCCCGATGCGGGACTCGATCCCAGGACTCCAGGATCATGACCTGAGCCGAAGGCAGTCGCTTAACCAACTGAGCCACCCAGGCGCCCCTAGAATGGTTTCTGACACATAACAGGTGCTCAGTAAATATTTGATAAGTGAATCTATACTAAAATTTATGAGAAAGCAATCTTGCCCTCTGGTCCATGGTCTGTCCCATTCATTTCTTTGCTCACTCCTTCTTCCATTTATTCATTCAACAATATTTATTAAAACCTGATTATGTGTTCATTCACTGTCCACATCCACATGGAACTTACATGCTAGCTGAGGAGATAGGCAGTGGGCAGGTAAACAAATAAAATGACTCTGGGTCATGATATGGGCTAAGAAGAAGATGAAATTGGACAATGTGACAAACTGACTCAGAAGTTACTTCAACCAGGGTGGTCAGGGAGGACTTCTCTGAGGAGGTGGTATTAGAATGAGACCAGAAGGAGTCAGTCACGTGCTCACGGTGGCATGGGAGGAAGCTGGGTGGCATGGGTGGTAAGGATCATTGGAAATATATATGAGACTCATGTCTGGAATACAAGAGGAACATCCAGAAGTCAGAAAGAACAAACACAAAGCAAAATACCTGTTTTAGTTACTGTGGTTATATAACAAACCATCCAACACTCAGGCCCTAGAACACAGCAACTTATCGGCTTATGTTTCTGCATTTTAAATTTTTTTTAGAGAGAGAGAGAGACTTTGAGCAGGGGAGGGGAACAAAGGGAGAGGGAGGAGTGGGAGAGAGAATCTTTAGCAGGCTCCATGCCCAGTGCAGATCCTGACTCGAGGCTCGATCTCATGACCCTGAGATCATGACCTGAGCTGAAATCGAGAGTCATACGTTTTACCCACTGAGCCACCCAGGCATGCCATGTTTCTGCATTTAGACAGAGCTCTGCAGGGATTGTTTTGTCTCTGCTCTACATGGTGTGGCCGGGGTCACTCAGCGGGGAGTTTAGCTGGAACTTGAACGTCCATGATGACTGTGGAGCCTCCAGGGAGTCTAACCCAAACCTCTGAACCCAACAGTGGGCTTCTCAGAAGGCAAAAGCAGAAGCTTAAAATCTGGGCTTGAGAGTTTAAGAATTCAACTCTGCCACATTCTATTGATCAAAGCAAGTCAAAAGTTGGCCTGGTTCAAGGGGAGGGAACTAGGTTCCACTCCTTCGTGGGAAGAGTGACATCCTCATACAGAGATGGGAAGAGGCTTGGTCACTCTCTTTGGAAGGCTCGTACCGTAACACCTGCGAGCAGGATGAGGGCGAGATACAGCCGTGCCATTTTAAAGCAGGCTGTCAAGATGGCCAGAGCTTGATAAAGACATGCTCGAATCCACTCGTCATCAGATAAATGCAAGTTCAACCAAGATGCAACAACACACCAGTCCAACCAGCAGAAACTAGGCAAGCGGACAAGAAGTGATGATGGAACAGGAGAAGACAGACACCCTCTTGTGCTGCCGGGGAGACTGTTACTTCCGACGGTCAGCCTGGCAAGCGACATGGCAGTAATTAGGAGAATTCATTGCCTGCATTCCTACTTCTGGGTTCATATCCCAGCAAAATTGTCCCATAGTCCCTACGGAGACGATGTAGGAGGATATTTGGGCCACTGCTGTTGGAGGTACCCAGGAGCTGGAGGCCACTAGGTGACCTTCAGGGGGTGGGAGTGATGGCATTTAAGTGAAACATGGGGAAGCTCACTATGGAAAACACAGCAACACACAGAAGTGATGAACAACAGGTATACGGAAGGTTCGGATACACACATACATAGTCTGGCACATAGATCAAGAACTTACAGAGTCAAGCGGGCAGAGGGTTGGAAGCAGTGATGGCAGATGAAAAACAAGATGAATAAAAGCCACTGAACGAGGGGTTCAGTGAGACACTTTGGACTCCTTGCTCTACCCGTAACATGCTGTGTCACCTTAGGCAGGTCCTTTATGTCTTGGACTTTGGAGAGATAAGGGTGCATAGAGTCAGGGTCCCGGTCTCAGAAGGCAATAGTAAGCACACAGACTAGTTATTTGAGGACAGCTTAGTAATGGGTCTAGTTCCAAGGTGTGGGCAGAGGGTAAGGGAAACCACGAGGGAAAATGTGAGTCCTCGGTGGAGGGAGGGAGGAGCACCTCCCAGCCGAGGCTCTGAGGGACAGAGGCCCATGTGGGGCTGGCACCTTTATTCCTTACAAGACAGCCCCTGATGACTCTGAAAGGGGAAAGCTGCCCTGGATCTTTCTCTACATCCTCCTTCGGCTCTCCTGCCGGCACTCTCCATGACCAAACCCAACCTTATTGGTCAGGGTTCTCCAGAGAAACAGAACCAACAGGATGGAATATATATGTATGTATGCCCAGGCAAGAGTCCAAAGGCAATCTGCCGGCAGAATTCCCTCTTGCTCAGGGGAAGTCAGTCTTTTGTTCTATTCGGACCTTCAACTGATTGGATGAGGCCCACCACATTATGAGGCAGCAATCTGATTCACTTAAACTCCATTAATCTAAATGTAAATCTCATCCAAAAACACCCTCACAGAAACATCCAGAATAATGTTTGACCAAATAGCTGGAGGCTGCGGCCCAGCCATGTTGACACTGAAAGCTAATCATCACACCCACAGAAGCCAGAATATAGGAGAGTTCTTTGAGGCTGCGCATCCAGGTCTAACCCCAGGGCTCAGGGCAGGGAGGAGAAGAGTGGAGACAGGGTCTGCAGGGGCAAACTGAGAAAACATAGCAGGGAAGGTTTAGACCAAATCAGAGCTTGTAATCTAGTGGTCCCCAGGTCTGCATCCATCTCACAATCAGGATTTTTGGGACACCTTTCATGAGTTTTAAACTTTTTTTAAAATTATTTATTTATTTGACAGAGAGAGAGATAGCGAGAGCAAGAACACAAGCAGGGGGAGAGGGAGAGGGAGAAGCAGGCTTCCTGCTGAGCTGGGAGCCCGATGTGGGACTTGATCCCAGTACCCTGGGATCATGACCTGAGCTGAAGGCAGATGCTTAATGGCTGAGCCACCCAGGCACCCGAGTTTTAAACTATTAATTGATTGCTAATATTCTTTTTTTTTTTTTTAAGATTTTATTTATTTATTTGAGAGAGCGAGAATGAGAGAGAGTACATGAGAGGGGGGAGAGTCAGAGGGAGAAGCAGGCTCCTCGCCGAGCAGGGAGCCCGATGCGGGACTCGATCCCGGGACTCCAGGATCATGACCTGAGCCGAAGGCAGTCGCTCAACCGACTGAGCCACCCAGGTGCCCTGCTAATATTCTTAAATTCAGAAAATTTCACATTAAAACTCTGATTTGTGCTTCTCTTGGAAAAGAAAAGACCAGAAGTTCTGGCAACATGGGACCCTATCGTTACCTGGCAACAATTGTTTGGAGCTGAGTAGTGGTGAAGGGAAAACTCAAACTGATAGGTGAACTCTCTTGTTTGCCACAGTCCCCACCCTTCCTTAATGCCTTATACTGACTCTCTTCATTTTAAAAATACCAGGTTTTTATTTTTATTTTTTATTTTTTAATTTTTTTTAAAGATTTTTTATTTATTTATTTGAGAGAGAGAGAATGAGAGAGAGCACATGAGAGGGGGGAGGGTCAGAGGGAGAAGCAGACTCCCTGCCGAGCAGGGAGCCCGATGCGGGACTCGATCCAGGGACTCTAGGATCATGACCTGAGCCGAAGGCAGTCGCTTAACCAACTGAACTACCCAGGCACCCAAAACACCAGGTTTTTAAAACTGAGTACAAAAAATAAAGAAAAAATATCCCCTTAGTAAATTTTATATTGATTACATTTTGAGAGGATACTGTTTGGGATATATTAAGTTGAATAAAACTTTTATTAAAAGTTGAATAAAAATTTTATTAAAATAAATTTCACTTTTTTATGTGGCTACTAGAAAATTTTTAATTATATACATGGCTCGCATTCTGTTTCTATTGGGTAGCATCGTCTATTTGGTAAGATTTTAGCCAACTCTCCATATTCTCAGGCTGAGTGGATGGTGGCAATATTCTATGCCCACGGGCTATAAAATTCAATGACTCCAATATTCTTTGGACCTCCGATGCTGATCGTAGATCTGAAGGCTTACCACTTCCTCTTCCTATACTGTCTTATGGTTCTGAATCCTCTACCCAGAAATTCCCCTCAAAAAGCTGATTCTATTTTGGATGATTCAGAAGACCCTTCCGGATGTTGTGGGATTTAGAGCCAGGCCAGCTTTATGTAGGCAGAAGTGACTGCCTACATGTGCTGAGAAAAGCCAAAAATATCTTCTGCCCTTTCCTTCCCTATACCACCAAACTCCCAAATCCTACACATTTACCAGAGGTCTTCAGGAAATGACCAACATGGTCCTTAACCAGTCTTGGGGCCACTGCAGAAACTAGGCAAAGCCTGGTGGGTGCCTGCCGGGCCCGCTCCCCTCTGACCGGCACAATGCCCTAAAGTTCCCTATGTGATGGGGACCCTGGCCAGGGATCTGGCCCAGTGGGCGTCACAGAAGCCTCTATAATCAGGTCTAAACAGCCTGGGGCTCACTTAGGCAGAGCTGTCAGCCCAGGCGGGAGAGGGCAGGAGCGTGTATCTATCTACTGGATGCTCTACATACATTATTCCACTGAATGCTCAAGCAACCCTAAGGAGATATTAGTAGTCTCATGATAGCAAAGCCCACACAAGTTCAGAAAAGGACAGTGTCTTGTCCGTAAGTGGCAAAGCTGGCTTTCCCGTGCAGATCTTCGACCCCCAGCCCAGAGCCCCCACGGTGCAGACGGACATCTAGGCAGCTCCCGCACCAGCCCTGCTGAGGCTTCCTGCAGAGGCTGGAAGTCGGGGGCCCTCGTGCTGGCTTTGGCCCACAGACTTGGTAAGATTGGCCGGCCCAGAGGCCTTTTTTTTTTTTTTTAATGCTGGCTTTAAAAACTTGGAGACTTTTACATAAAAAAGGGAATGACTGGCATTTTTGGAATAATTGGAAAATCTGGTAATGTCGGACCTCTTTTCAAGGGACTTCAACCCTCAACCGGAGCAGGGCCGAAGCTGTCCTTTCCGAGTAGGTCTACACGCGGCAGTTTACGCTGTTTCCATCCCGGTCTGCTCTGCTCCTTTGCCTCGGCTGGCTGGTCTCTGCAGGCGCCCGGGGCTCCTGCTCCCCGTCTACTCTGGGCTCAGTTCTCTGCAGACGCTCTGTGCCTGGCCTGGCTTCCTGGAGGGGCCTGAGATCTGGGAAGGGTGTCAGGCTCTCTGAGGGCCCCAAGTGTCTCATTCGATTGTGTGACCATGAGAATGTCACTTCCCCTATCTGAGCCACAGAACACCCTCCTTCAGGCCTGAGCAAGTGACCCAGGCAACATGTCCTTATAACGGAAAAGGATGGGGAGTCTGGAGCACCACCTAGGTGTGCCCTTCCTCACTGGCCCCTCCATCCTGCAGGGTGGAGGCCTGGGGGCACAGCGGAGGGCTCCTGGAGGAGGCAGCCTACTGGCAGAGATAAAGCACAGAGAGGAGGGGGGCGGGGGGGAGGGTCTGCTTCCAGAGAGGGACTGGCTTTCCAATCAGCCTGGAAGTGTACCTGCCAGGCACATGCTGCAGCAGGGTGTGTGGACCTCACACTTATTAAATGCCTACTGTTTGCAGTGCCAGATGCATCTGAAGGTAACACGAGTCTTGTGAACCCTTCCCTCCACACCAGTAGAGCCCAGTGGCTGACCAGTTGACTCTGGAGCAGGACCGTTGGCTGTAAGTCATGGCTCTACCTCTTACTAGCTGAGTGGCTTGGTCAAGGGACTTAATTCTCTGGGTCTCAGTGTTCTGAACCGAAGAATGGAAATAACAGTACCTACCACAAAGGGTTGTTGGAAATAAGCATTCAGGGAATTCAAAAAGAACTATTGAGAAGCGTGGGGCACCTGGGTGGCTCAGTCGGTTAAGCCACTGCCTTTGGCCCAGGTCATGATCCCAGAGTCCTGGGATCAAGCCCTGCATTGGGCTCCTACTTCTCCCACTCCTCCCCACTCCTGCTCTCTCTCTCAAATAAATAAATAAAATCTTAAAAAAAAAGAACAAGAAGTGTGTCTGATACTTAGCAAGTACTCCATAAATGTTAACTGTTACTATCATTTCTCTCTTTTAAAAGGAGGAAACTGATGGGGTTACCTGCTCAAGGTCACACAGGTAGGGAGGGACAAAGCTAAAGACAGAAAGCCAGCTAGAAAGGAGATGGGAGCCACTACGCTTGAAAGAGAGTCTCAGCGAGGTCCAACTGTCTCCTATGGGTTCCCACTGCTCACAGCTGGGGATCAGGCTCCTCTAGGGGCCCACAACTGTGGAGGGGGAGGGCAAGGGGAAGCCAAGCAGAGTTCTAGTCCTGGCACTATCACTAATGAGCGGTATGGCTTTTCTGAACCTCAGTTTCTTCCTCTGTGAAATGGGAGCAGTTCTACCTTCCTGCTCTCAGGATCACAGATAACTGCTTGGAAAACGCTCTTTCCTCCGACACCTTGCACCCACTTGCACCCACCCCTGCTTGCCGGAAGAGGATGAGGCAGCTTGCCCAACCCCCTGGGAAGTGGGCCCAGGCAGGGGCGGGACAAAGCCAGCAGGAGGGCTTAGTTAAGAGCCAGAAAGCAGAAGCAAGAGGGTTTTTCCCAAGTTCTAGAGAATACAGTTCTCCCCATTTCCTGCCCACCTGCCCGCACTGCCTCAGCCTGCCTGCCCTGATCCAGACCCACAGCTATTCGGGAAGCATGAGGGCTCCACGTGGGACCGCCGAGCACCACGCCAGGACCAGGTAGGTCTGGAGACCCTGGACACTGGGACCACAGGCAAGAAAACAGTCCTTGGTCAGGCACGATGGGTATGAGCTTAGCCTCAGGCTCTGCCATTCCTCAGCTGCGTGACCTTGGGTAAACTCCACCTCTTTGAGCCTCAGTTTCCCCATCTGTGAAGGAGAGTAGTAATAATTCTTACAAGATAGCTGTAAGAATTGAGGGGCACCTGGGTGGCTCAGTCGTTAAGTGTCTGCCTTCGGCTCAGGTCATGATCCCAGGGTCCTGGGATCAAGCCCCGCATCGGGCTCCCCCCTCTCCCGCTCCCCCTGCTTGTGCTCTCTATCTCTCTCTAACAAATAAATAAAACCTTAAAAAAAAAAAAAAGAATTGAATGAGAAAATGCACACACAGGGCTTGCCATCGTGCTCGGCTTGGAGTAAGCCCTCAGCAGATGGCAGCCACTTTCCATGTCATTCCCAACACTCCCCCACGCCTTGGCCTCCAGCATGACTTAGAGCTGGCTTCCCTTCCCCTATCATTTGTATTATTCGCTCTTCTTTTAACGGCTACCATGCATGCCCCGAATACTCATTATTACAATAGCAGGAGGTTTAGTCCTAAATGAAAATGCCCTCAGGGGCCAGAAAGGCCCTCATTCATCATCTCTGACGCAAGTGGGTCCTTGGTGTTGTCCAGCTTGGATAGCATTGCCCTGGTTCGTTAACTCTCCCAACCTCCTGCCCAGCTAGTTTCCCCCCTCTCTTTCCTCTTCAAGCTCCCACTGCCTCCTCCAGCACGCTCTCCATCAACGCTGACCTCGCTTTCCTGCCACCCTGAGCAAACAGAAGCAATCCTAGGACAGCCTACAAACATTTAGGGAGCTACATGCCAGACACCATTCCAGGCACTTGGGCTACCTCAGTGAGCACAAGAGACCAAGGCCCTCCCCTGGTGGTATTGATGCTCTCGTGACAGATAACAGGTGACTTGCTCCTTACTCTGTCCCAGACACAAAGTGACCCTACGAGATGCTACTTCTATTCCGCCATGTTACAGACATGAGTTACAGGTCTTATAGAAATAAGAAAACTGAGGCACAGAGAGATTAAGAAACTTGACCAAGGTCACACAGATGGTGAGTGGTGAAGCAGGGATTTGAGCCCAGGCAGTCTGGAGGCCATGCCCTTAACCACTTCTCAGTTGTGCACCAGAGGAACTGAGACTTGGCACCCACACTTTGCCCGTCACCCACCCCTCCTTTTGTGCTGTCCATCTTACCGGCTACCACCACCACCGAAAAGATGGCTCCAGGGGGCCTCCCCTTCATCCAAGCCCCCCTCTTGATTGGCTCTCCCATCTTCAAACCTGTTAGAGTCTCTCCCATCTCGGCGCCCTCCACCCCGCCCAGCGGCCGAGGCACCCTGTCTGTGCACCTTTACTGCAAACATGGTTCAGCACGCTCCTGTCTCACGTTCTACTCCTTCCAGTCTCTCCCAGGCCCCCTCTAGTTAGGTTTTGGCCCAAGATGCCACGAAGCTACCCTTGGGCAGTTTCCAGGCCAACGGTCATTGCTCGGTCCTCAGCCTTGTTGATCCATCAGCAGCACTTGACATATGTGGTGACCCCCCTCTTGGAACATTGTACTGGCCGGCTTCCCCAGCCTCCTTCTCACCTCCCAGCCTGGGGCGAGGGTTCTGGTCCTTGAGTGCCTCTCCTCCCCACCAACGCACCGTCCCGGGGAGTCTCCTGTCCTGCCCCATGGCTTTAAATGTCATCTATAAATCAATGATTTTACGTGTCATTTATTTCCCATCTCGGACAACACCTGGGTGCTTTCAGTTGCTCAGGCACCAAACCTCAAGGTCATCCTTGATCTCCCTCTTCCTCTCAGACTGCCTGTTGTGTTGGCTCCTCCAACAGAATGTATCCTGAACCCAACCTCTTCTCACGAATTCCTCTGCCATCACTTTTTAACGCAGGCTCTAGGAGGGCAGGGATTCTTGTCTGTTTCATTCATTCCTGTTTCTCTAATAGTAAGCATATAGTAGTTGCTTAATGAATATAAGGACAACAGAGTAGAAAAGCTCCCGAGTGGTCAACGGATCCACTCCCCATGCCTCCAAATTATAGAGGAGACCCTGAGGTCCACAGAGAAGGAACGTCCAGAATGACACAGGAAGCCAACCAAGACTGTGAATTCAGGGGAAACAGTGTCTCTCTCTCTCTCTCTCTCCTGAAGTTTGTCTCTTTCTTATTCTCTCTCATCTGCGCTTCTCTCTCCATGACTCTTTCATTCCCTGGGGCAAGGCACCCTCCCAAACCTGGAATTACAGACCCAGGCAGCCCAGACATCCATCCGCACATCCCCAGGAACTGGGCTCTTCCCTGACAAGTCCAGTGAGGATAATCCTAGGGCAGCCTCTGACTAGTTCCGCTTGGGTCCTGTGGCTTTAGGGTGAGTTACTGGGATTGGCCCACAGGGGAAGACTGCCAACCCCTGTGGCTCAGGGGGAGCCCGTTAACGATTGAAGGGTTTGTGGATCAGGGGCATTGGGCTGCCATCCAACCCGTCATCCTCCTGAAAGAGCACCCCCCCATTTCCTTGTGTGCAGGTGGAGGTTCTGGCACTTGGGGCTCTGCAAGGCCCTCGGCCCCCTGCAGGCCGCCTGGGTCGCCTTCTCTCAGCCGGTCCCAACCAGCTGTGGCCAGCTGCTGACCCAGCTCTTCCTGTGCGGTTGCTTGGCTGTCACTGCTGCAGGTCTGACGCACCACTGGCTCGTGTCCTCGCTGCTTTATCCTCTGGGACCCTCGGCCACAGTGGCCACTGTCTGGGGCCTCCTGGTCTTCCTGGTGCTGGGCTTGGTGCCCCCTGCCCGCTGCCTGTTTGCACTCAGCGCCCCTACCCTGGGCACGGAGCAGGGCCGCTGCCTGCTCTTGTCCTGGAGCACCACCACGCTGGGCGTCACCGTGGTGCCCAACGTCTTGGCCAATATGGGCGCAGCGGGGCAGGTGCTGAGATGTGTCACAGAGGGCTCCCTGGAGAGTCTGCTCAACACCACTCACCGGCTGCACGCGGCGTCCCGGGCTCTGGGCGCTGCTGGCCCAGCGGGCAGCCAGGGCTGGACACTGCAGGCCCAGGGCAACGGCTCAGTGTTCCGCCTTCACATGCTCAGGGTCACCCAGCAGGTGCTGGAGGACTTCTCTGGCCTGGAGTCCCTGGCCCGGGCGGCCGTGCTGGGGACCCAGCAGGTGGTCGCAGGGCTCTTTATGCTGGGCCTCCTGGTGGACTCGGGCTGGTACCTCCATCGCTACCTGACTGACCTGCGGTTTGACAATATCTACGTGAGCCGGCAGCTGGCTTGGCAGCTGGCGGAGGCCCAGGCCACACACCTGGTGGCCTCCCCACCAGCCTGGCTGCTCTGGGCTGCCCGGCCGAGGCTGTCCCAGGGGGAGCTGCTGAGTTGCCTCCTGAGGCTGGGGCTGCTCACCCTGTTCCTGATGGCCACAGCCGTGATGGTGGCCACAGACCACGTGGCCTTTCTGCTAGCTCAGGCAGCCGTGGACTGGGCTCAGAAGCTGCCGGCCGTGCCCATCACGCTCACGGTCAAGTATGATGTAAGTGCGGTGATGGGACTAGAGTCATTTCCTTGTAGGAGGGGGCGGGGTGTGTTAACCACTCGATTTGCAATTGTTTCAAGACCCTGCCCTTGGAGAAGCTAGGAGATCCTGGAGCATTTGCAGACAGACTCGCTCAATGTAGTGGGTTCTATTCTCACCCCCGTGGCAGATGAGGATCCAGATACCCAACAACTTGAAAATAATTTGACACCCTCCCACGCACCCCCCCGCCCAGGTCACTCTTTTCCTAAGTGGCAAGGTGTCCTAGCTTCATTTTCTTCACTTGTACAAACTGGATCCATCCTCCTCACCCTGCCGGGTTATTGTGAGTCTTAACATGTGGTCCTCTGTAAAAGTATGCAGGGAGCTCCATGCCACACGGGAGAGGTCCAGTCAGTAGTGGTTATCACGAACAGCTCACAGCTGCATGTATCAGACTGGAGGAGGGCTTACGAATGATCTAGATCAGGCGTCTGCCAACTATGTTCCCCAGGGCCAAACCCTGTGGGCTTCCTGGCTTTGTAAATTAAGTTTTATTAGAACATAGCCGTGTCATTTGTTTAGGTATCGGCCCCTGGCTGCTCTTGATAGTCGCATCAGGGACAGTGTGATCTATGAAGTGAAACGTATTCTTCAACTTAAAAGTTCGTTTTCATTCTGATTTTTTTTAAAGATTTTATTTATTTATTTATTAGAGAGCGAGCGAGAGAGAAACAGCATGAGAGGGGATAGGGTCAGAGGGAGAAGCAGACTCCCTGCCGAGCCGGGAGCCCGATGTGGGACCCGATCCCGGGACTCCAGGATCATGACCTGAGCCGAAGGCAGTCACTTAACCAACTGAGCCACCCAGGCGCCCCTTCATTCTGATTTTAAAAGATACCCCAAGGGAATTGTAGAGCCTAATTCTTGGGAGCAGGGTGTTGGGACACACCTTGGCTGGGACTGACCCCCCGGGGTTGGCCACATCCTAGTGTGACCTTAGGCTTCCCATCTTTTCAGTGGGGCTCATTCTGGGCTCAAACTCAGAGGATCGTGTGTATTTGATGAAAAAGACATCTAAGGTATTCACTAAGGGCTTAGCAGAGAGTAAATGCCCGTAGCACTGTTTGTTTTCTCTAAAGCGTTGTGTTCCGAATGTAATAGCACTGTGCTTTTTGTTTGTCAGAAGGCCTGCTTCAGACTCCTGATGTCATTTGCTACTCCTCGGTGCCCAGGAGGCAGGAGGCTGGGTTACTTCTGTGCCCATCTTACAGAGGGGGGCCAGCGGCCGCGAGTGGTGGGGGGCAGGGAATGGCTGCAGTGTCTGTCTGTTCACTTGGCCTTTTCCCCATCTTTGAAGGCCTCATACACGGTCCTGGGCTTCATCCCCTTCCTCTTCAACCAGCCGCCTCTGGAGAGCCCTTTCCTCTCGGCTCACAACGCCTTCCAGTGGGAGCTCCGCTTCACCTCCCCGGGCTGCCCACTGCTGCCCGCCCGGCGCCCCCACACGGCCGCCCCCCTGGCCGCCGGGGCCCTGCAGCTGGCGGCTGGCGCCACCGTCCTGCTGGAGACCTACGCCCGGCGCCTGCGACACACCATCGCCGCCTCCTTCTTCTCCGCCCAGGAGGCTAGGAGGGTCCGCCACCTGCACGCCCGGCTCCAGCGTAGATACGACAGGCACGGAGGCCGGCGGCTGCCCCTGGGGCGCCCGTCCTGCTCCCGAGACCCGAGTCTGTGAGCGCCCACCCAGCGCGGATAGACAGGCCTACGGCACGCTGGCCGCTGGGCAGAAGAGAGAGCAGCAAGGCAGAGGGGGAGGAGCTTGGGAGCCGTGCAGACCGTGGTCCTCCTGCTGCCTTCCTGTGTGACCTCGGGTAGATTGCTTCACCTCTCTGAGCCTCCGTTTCTACACCTGCAGGATGACTGCGTCATAACAACCCATGTGACCTACTTTCCACGTGGGGGTGTGGAAAGGAAGGACTGCCGATATTGGGCATAAGAGGCCTCAAGAAGCAGGAAAGGCCTCGGCACAGTGAAGACAAGCAAGTGCAGAGACAACTCGAGGTTCCCCCTGGCCAGTTGGGGGTCAGCCCGGGCTCTCATCTGCATCCACTGCTTTCCCTGGTGGATGGAAACTTCACGTGGTGAATGTGTTTAAATTTTCCCGGAACTTATTTATATGTCCCCTGAATCCTCTTACATTTAGCCATCTAAAATTTTCTTGATTTTTATAAGCAAAGTATTTATTAAATCCTAAATTAGATTATGTTACTCTTTGGTTTCAAATTCCTTTGGGGATTTCCCATCCAGGGTCACCAGGGTTTAGCAAATAAAAATACATGACACCCGGTTCCATTTGAATTTCAGATAAATAACAAATATGGGTTTAGTCTAAGTACGTCCTTAGGACATTCTTATACTAAACATACTTATACTAAACCTATATTTGTTGCTTATCTGAAATTCAAATGGAACTGAGTAATCCATATTTTATCTGGCAACTGCATCCGCATCGAAGTTCTAGTAAAACCCCAGCTCTCTCCCCTGTGGGCTTAGTATTCCCTGTTGTCCCCTCCAGATCATTCTCTGCCCTTCTCTTTCCCAGGAATTCGTACCTCCATGAATTGTATCACCCTGGCTCCCCTGGCCTCTGACTTCTAGTCGGGCTCAGCCAATGGGAGGCACTGGCCTGCAAGCCAAAGTGGGAGAGGAGAGAGATGTCAGGATATTTGTTCCTGCAGCCGTCTGGGCTACTTGGCGGAGGCTACATTCCATTACCAGCAGCCACAGCTCCTGTCTGGCTGGGTGGCCCCCTCATGGTGGCTGTAGATGTCCCCGGGTTCTAGAACGGTACAGCTTCCAAGGGTGGTAGTTTCTGAGAGCCTCACCATCCTTCCCTTTACCAAGTCCCCACCTCTGTACCTTCATTAAACTCTCTTTCGTTTCCCCTGTAAGACTACCATCTCTTTCCTGCCAGGACCCTGATTGATGATGTGCCCTGGGTCACAAAGCCAACCTCTCCCTCCCTCACTATGCCCGCTCTGCATGGGCTTAACCTCCTCAGATGCACCAGGCTGGTTTGCACCTTGGGGCAATGCTCTTGCTGTTCCCACATCCTGGAACACACTTCCTTCAAGTCTTGGCATGGAGAGCTTCTTTGCATCCTTTAGGGATGAGCTCAAATGTCACCTCCTCAGAGAAGCCTTTCCTGACCACCTTACCTCATATTGTCCCATCCCAGCCAGTTTCACTCCATCTCAGGAGTGGACAAGCTTCAATCTGTGAGCCAAATCTGGCCTGCTGCCTGGTTTTATGAGAAGAATTTTACTGGAACATTGCCATGCCTGTTAGTTTAAGTATTGTCTCTGATGGCAGATTTGAGTAGTTGAGGCAAGGGACTGCGTGGCCCACAAAAATCTGAAATATTTACTATCTGGCTCTTTAACTAAAATGTTTGCTGACCCCTGATCTATCATATCAAGTTGTTATCTAGCCTCTGTAAATACTCTTATCAATATCCTTTATTCGCTTACCTATGCATTTATAGATTTAGCTGTCTCTTTGTTACTTGCAGTGTGTTTCATATGGTCCCCGCAAGAATGTGAACTCCATACTATGTGTCTGGTCCTCCACAGGTATTTCCAGTGCCTGAAGCAGTGCCTGGCACAGAGTAAGCACTCGGTAAAAATCCGTTCAATGACCGGGTCTCTGGAGGTAGGACTGTGCACTCTCTGTTCTTGGCTCCTTCCTGAAGATTTGGGGCTTGCAGAAGGGAACGGGTAGGTGCTGGGAGCAGCCTGCTCTGGGCCAGACTGGTAGCCAAAGGGAAAGCCACAAAGCAGGAAGAGATACATTCCCAGGCCAAGTGTTTCAACTTAAGCAGCCGGGGTGTGTGAGTCACCAGCTGCGTGGAGCGGACCCACACTCCCGCCGCCTCTCCACCCGCTCCCCAAAGGTGTTTGCGCTCGTCCCCAAGGGCCATCACCGGCCTCACCCATCACCCAGTCCCACCCCGGCTCCCTTTTCCACACACAGAGCTGCCTTGTGGCGTTAGGCAGTGACTCACCCCCACGTTTTCTTAAATTGCACAAGTAACACGTGAATCCTTGTCCTTACGAAAATTAGAGCAGAGAAGATAAGAACAGCTAGTGTCTGTTGGGTGCCTGTGATGTGCTGGGAGTGTCCTGGGAGTGGGGCAGAGAGGCCCGCAATTGGCTCTTTGGAGCTGGAGTGGGCTGGCTCTAGAACACCATTAGATGTGCCCCAAACTCTCTGAAAGCTTTATGCACATCATCTTATTTAAACCTCACAAAAGGGGGCACCTGGGTGTGGCAGTCGGTTAAGCGCCTGACTCTTGGTTTCAGCTCAGGTGGTGATCTCAGGGTTCTGGGATCGAGCCCTGCATCGGGCTCTGTGCTCCATGGGGAGTCTGCTTGAGCTTCTCTCTCTCCCTCTGCCCCTCCCCCTGCTTGCACTCTCTCTATCTCTCTCTCTAAATAAGTAATTATTCTTCTTCTTTAAAGAAGAATAAACTTCACAAAAGTATACGAGATAGATGGTATTATTCTTCTGCTTTTAGAGGTGATGAAATGGAGATTCAGAGAGGTTAAGTGTTTTGCCCAAAGTCACACAGCTAATAAGCTGCAGAGCCAGAACTTAAATCCAGGTGGTCTGGCTTCCAGAGCCTATGATCTTAACAAATAAGAGTAACATCTCCTTTGACCACCACACATATATCTGCCTCCCTGCCCCATAGATACAACCACAGTTATCAGTTGGGTGGGTACCATTCGGATATTTGTCTACACACGTAAATATATGTAAATAGAACATGGAAATATATAAGGTTGTGTGTTGTTCTGGGTGGCACAGTGTGGTATGTATAGTTCTGCAGCCTGTGTTTTCATTCAGCAATATGTCTCGGCCCTACCTCATTCTTTCTCACTGTTGGATGGCATTGACATGCCATGAATTGTTTAGCATTTCCCCCATTGGTGGATGATCAGGACGTTTCCAATTTTTGTTATTGTGAACAACGCTGCCATGGACATCCTTGGCCGTGCTTCCTGGTGTACATCAGAGAGCTTCCTGGACTAGATGTAGAACTTCCCGAATTACATGGGAACTTACTTATTAACTTATTCATGAGGTTGTAGCTTTTAGGTGCATGCTAGCTGGTATGACAGACAGATATCCAAGATGGCCCCCAGTGACTCCCAGTGAATCATGGCATTCATACCCTTGTGTGATTCTCCCCTTGAACTTGCTTCCAGCTGACAGAATATGGTAAAAGTGGTGGGGTCTCATTCCTGTGGTCAGGTTCCCTGAGACTGCAATTCCCATCTTGCTAGCGGGCTCTCTCTCCTGCCTTCTCGGCTTGCCTGCTTCGATGAAGCGAGCTGCCATGTTGGAGAGGCCCACATAGAAGGATCTGAGGGTGACCTCTGGCGATAGCCAGCTGGAAACTGAGGCCTTCAGTCCAACAGGCCCCAACTCTGACAGCGGTGAGAAGATCCTTGGGCCTTCAGGTGAGGCTCCAGCCACCGCCCATACCTCGATTGTAACCCGTCAGAGACTCTGAAGCAGAGAAGTCGGAGGATCCATATCCAGCCTCCTGACCCACAAAAACCATGAGATCAGAAATGTGTGTTGTTTTAAGCCACTTCATGTGTGGTCATTTGTTATGTAGCAATACTGCTGGGATGAAGCCAAGGCTGAGAGGGATTTAAGTGTGGTGATGTATGGGAGGTGATCCCAGGAAGCACCAATAGGGGCGTGGGGAAGCTAGAGAAGAAAGGGGAAGAAGCCGATTCAGGTGCATCAGTAAGCACATACGGCTGCTGCGGAACTCCTGGAAGATGGTGAAGAACACGCCTCAGGGTCTCCCCTACCCCCACCCCGAGGAAGTCTGGGTGTTTCTCCTCTGCTGTCAGCTGTCACTGGCGGAGGGCTGCTCCTTCCCTTAGAGCCTCCAGCCTGCCTCCTGCTTGGGCTGAGGGGGGAATGCCTTCAGGTATTCACAGTGGGTGCTCACGGTGGGACACCAGCAACCTTTATGGGTACCCCTAGTGCCCAGGGAATGCAAGTGGGACATACTGGAAAGAACAGACACCTGGACGCCAGAAAGATCTATGTTTCCGTTCTGATTCCACCACTTAGTAGCTGTGTGACATCAAACAAATCCCTAAGTCTCCCTGCACTTCGTTTTTCTTTTCCTTTCAAGGGGAATAACAGAACTTTCCTCACTCCATGTGAGAGACACATGGAAGAAGCGTCCAGCTCCATTTTGATACGTCCTTATTTCTCGCCGACATTTCATTCATGTACTCAACAAATATTTACCAAGCACGTCCTACACGACAAGCCCTGTGCTGGGCTCTGGTAAGTATAGTGGTGAAAGGGACACACGAGCTCCTCATGGAGCTTACATTCTAGAAACAAGTTAATAAATAAACAAGATAATTTCACGTAGAGATGGGGTGGCCAGAGGAGACCTCTCTAAGGAGATGTCATTTGAACGGAGACCCAAAAGATGAGCAGGAGCCAGGCGTGCAAAGAGAAAGGGAAAGAACATTCCAGGCCAGAGAAATTGTAAGTGCAAAGGCACTGGGGTAGGGACAAATTTGATATTTTTGAAGGACAGAAAAGAGGATGGAGAGGTTGTTAGTTTCTCTGAGGCCCAGACTCTTTTCTGGAACCCATCACCAGATTACCTGGTGGGGGCCAGGTCTAAAAGGACAGAAAAAAGACTAATTCCAGCCCTGCTGACAATCCCACACTTAGCCTCAGGATCCTTTTACTCTTTGGTCTAGAGACTGAAAAACATGCAGCTGGAACCTCTACATGGTGGTACCTGCTCCCCGCTTCTATCTCAGGAGCCCTGTTGATGTAGGCAAAGGGATCATTATTATGCCCATTTTACAGATGAGAAACCTGAGGTTCAGAGAGGACTATGGGATTTTCCCAGAGTCAGAAATATTAACGTTGACTTTTCTCCTACCCAAGAAAGATTCCACAACTTCAAAGAAGAGAGATGGGGAAGGGGGAGTGCTAATTTCCCTTGACCCAGGCCCTGGGGTCATGTTGTCAAAGGCCTTAGAAACTTGGCAGTATCAGACGCCCTCTGCTGGCTGTCACAGGCCCAGCCTGGGAATGAGCGCCAAGAGAGAAAGGTTCCAGGTATGGAGAAGGCCATGTCCCCTGCTGCTCCCTCTCACTGCCCACCTGGAAATGCCAACATGACCCTGGAAAGGAGTTCAATGCTGAGTTCCAGTCCCCACTCTAGCACTTGCTGGCTCCAGTATGAAGGGGAAGGAAAACAAAATCAAAATATTTTTAAATTGGGAGACAGAGTCCCTGAATTCTAATCTCTTCTATTACACTCACCTTGTTGTAGGGTGGGTGTTCTTGGTTATCTATCGCTGTGGAGCAAACCACCCCCAAACGTAGGGACCTAAAGCAAAGATTTATTACTATCTCGCACCGTTCTGTGGGTTGACTGGGCTCAGCAGGGTGGTTCCCGCGTGCAGTCTCTTTTATCAGTACAGGTGGAAGGGGACAGGGGCTGGGGTCCTTTGAAGGCTCGACCAGACTGGCCATCCACAGTGGCCTCTCCACTCAGTGTCTGGGGCCACAGTGCTCCTTACGTGGCCTGGACAGAGCAGCCTGAACATCTTACCAGCAACTTGGGGCTCAGAGAGGTGGGAAGCAGAACCTGCCAGGCCAGTTAGGGGTTACCCGTTCAACTGGTGAGCGTCACTTCCACCAAAAGACTCACAGAGCCCACCCAGACTCCAGGGAGTGGAGAAATGGACCCCACCTCTTGACCAGAAGTGGCCAGGTCACATTGCAAAAGAGCACATGGGCCACCTCCCTGGAGCACCCTCAGAAAACACAATCTGCTGCCGTGGAACACGAGGAGCCAGGTGAAGCCTTCGGCTTTTAAAGAGCAGGAGCAAATCTGATTTCAGCTGGGAAGGACCTGGAGGAAGAGGCTGCATTCTCTGGATGCTACTCCAGGAAGAAGGGGAAGGAGAAACGGCAATAATCTCTACAGCATGGCAATGTTATTTTGAATCAGCCAGCTACATGCAGCTCTCAGCTCTCTCACTGAGGACTGGGTGACTTGGTGGCACCCCATCACCTCTTCACTCTCCATCTGAAGGAAGCCGGGGGCTGGAAGCACTCTGTGGGGCTGCCCACCCACAGACCCATGCCCGGTCCTCACTCTTTCCCTGTCCTGG
The DNA here is from genome assembly GCF_011800145.1 of Mirounga leonina. NCBI lineage: Eukaryota > Metazoa > Chordata > Mammalia > Carnivora > Phocidae > Mirounga > Mirounga leonina. The sequence goes on along the minus strand of NW_023270374.1, from coordinate 36,422,189 downwards.
TCATCACAGGACAGGGAAAGAGTTTCCTCCTGGTGACAGCACGGCCACCATCTGGCTGCAGAGGGTTTTGTGTACATCTGTGATGACTCCTGGGAGGTCAGGGCCAGGTCCCAGGCACCTGCAGCCAAAGTCACCCAACCTGCTTCCTCTGGAGCTGCCCTTGAGGTGTTGGGAGCAGACTCCACCTGGGAGCCCTTCCCTGAGAGTGGCGTGGATGGTGCTCCCTATCTCCTCCACCTAAGATCGGGAGGCAGATGAGGTGAGAAAGCAGCTAGAGCCCAAAATTTCAGGAGGCCCTCCCTCAGGGCCGTGTGTGTTTGTGTAGGATCTCTCTGTCTCTTTCCCTCTCTCCCTCTCCCTCCCTCTAGGACTGGTTATATAAGCATATAACCTTCCCAGAAGCCCCCCAGCAACAGCCATTCATGACTCATTAACTGGAATTAGTCACTTGCTTATTCCAGCCCAATCACGGGTAAAGCTGTTGGGATTACGAAGGCTGGGTGAGATGTTTTCCAAACCGTGGGTCACCACTGTGGATCAGGAACCAAATTAGCAGAGTGTAACCAGTATTTCTAAAAAACAGGAAAATGTAATAGAATAGAAAAAAACAGCATACATCGCTCATAGTAAGCATAAGCATGATTTTGTAGACCTTGTTTCAGCTGTGTGTGTGTGTGTGTGTGTGTGTCCTGGGGTGCCATCTGAAATGTACTTTTTGTGGGTACTGGGCAAAAAGGAAAACTGGTAGCTTAAGTTAATTGTTTGGGACAAAATTAATGTTGGGCCAACAGAACGAGCATCCCAGCAGCTCTGCTGACATGTCACTTTCTTGGGGAGGCAGTCCCAGAATTCTGTACCCCGCCCTCACCGCAGACTACACCTGGCTCTCCAATACGCACTGCTGTACCACCTCCAAAACTCTTACGGCAAGTCTAATGGTCTATTTGTTTGCTGCCTTCCTCCCTTACTGGACTGTAAGTGCTGGGAGGCCAGGCGCCGAGTCGTTTGTGTTCACAGCTGTCTCCTAACGGAAGTGTCTCCCAAAGGACAGGGTCTGGCGGAGGGTTTTACTGCACAGATGTGGTTCCAATACCTACTTGACCCCTTGTTGTTCATGGGACACCAAGTAGATCACTTCATCTCTTTTCGTCCCTCCACCTCCATTTATTTGTCTGTAAAATGGGAACCATCATGCCCACTCCGCCTAATTCACAGGGCTGGCTATTTGTTCCGATGACCCAGATCAGTCCTTAACACAGAATCAGTTGAGTGGGTTTCGCTTCGCACGTTGATAGTCTTTGCTTCCTGACAATTGCTGACAGTCACGATTCACAGGTGTCCCAGTGTTATCTATTGTTATGTAACAACCACCCTGAACTTAGTGACAAAAACCAACAACCCATGTTATAATGCTCATGGATTGTGTTAGGAAATGGAACGGGACGATGGGGATGGATGTCTTTGCTCCACGATGTCTTGGGCCTCAGCGGGCAGTGATTCAAGCGGCTGGGGGCTGGAATCCCGGGGTTTCTTCACTGACATGTCTGATGTCTGAGCTGAGATATCACGTCTGAACTGTTGACCAAAGTACTTATACATGGCTGCTTTTGTGGCTTGAACTTCTTGTAGCATCTGGGTACCGAGAAAGAGCACCCCAAAGCAAGCATCCAGGAATTAGTGTTTCAGGAGAATGGAGTAGAAACTGGTGGCCTTTTAAGACCTAGTCTCAAAGTCACACAGCATTGCTTCTGTCATGCCCTATTTGTTGAAGAAGTCACAAGTCCACCTAGATCCAAGGGAAGGGAACACAGACCCTACCTCCCATGGAAGCAATGACAAACAATCCAGACCATTATTAGAAACTTCCACAATGTGTCTAGGCCCCCAGCAATATGTGTTGAATGAATGAATGCATGAGTAGGAAACGAATGAATGTGTGAGTGAACAAGTCAGTGGCTATCTTGTTCATTGTCGTATCCCCAGCATCCAGCATGGAGCAGGTGCTCTGTGGGTGTTCATTGAGTGACTGAGGGAGCAGAGCCTCTCCTACCCCACCAGCCAGCATCACCCTCCCTCCCACCGTAGGAATCACATGCCCATGACTGGGGGCATCTGGGCTGGGCACTGAGCTGAAGGAAATCGTGTACAGAGTACAAAGGATAAAGGCTCCAAGGCAGGAAGGTCCTTGCCATGTACATTAGCTTTCCCAGGCCGCCGTCACAAAGCACCACAAACCGGGGGGCTTAAAATAACAGAAGTTTATTCTCTCACAGTTTGTGGAGGCTAGAAGTTGGCAGCCCCGGTGTCCACAAGGCCATGCTCTTCTGCAGCTCAAGGGAAGAACTTTCCCTTGCCTCTCCCCAGCTTTTTCCCTGGCCCGTAGCTGCCGCACTCCAATCTCTGCCTCTGTCTTCCCATGGCTTCTCCTCTGTGTCTGAATCTCCCTCTCCTTTCTCTTATGACGACATCAGACATTGGATTTAGGGCCACCCTAATCCAGGATGACCTCATTTTCACTAATGACACATGCAAAGACCCTATGTCCAAATAAGGTCACTTTCGGGGTTCTGGGTAGACATGAACTTTGGGGGGACACTATCCAACCATCACACCATGTTAAACAGATAGAAGGATGGAGGCTCTAGCGGAGGCATCATGAGTAAGAGGGGGAGGGGGGAGGGGCCGCATCCTGCAGGGCATTCTGGGGCTTGTGGAAAGAGTTTGGATTCATTTCAAGTGCAAAACAATGCCATTGAAGGGTGTCAGCGGGAGAGTGGCTTACATTTTTAAGAGCCCACTTGATACTGTATGAAGAATGGGCCATAGAGTGAAGAGCAAGAACATAGCAGAGAACCTGGGAAGCGACTGCAGTTGTCCTATCAAGAGGTTCGGGATGGAGGAAAATGCCAGTCCAGGGCGTAGTGCGGAAAGGTGCATTAATTTGAGGTACGTTTTGGAGGTAGGACTGAGGGACTTCCTTAAGTATTGGATGTCAGCAGTGAGGGAGAGAGAGTCATGATTCCTGAATATTTGGTTTTAACAAACGGGTGGAGGTTTTAGCAATCGGTGGCATTACCAAGATGCCTTTACTAAGATGAGGAAGACTAGAGATAAGGTAGGGTATGGGAAAATAAAGAATGCCACTTGAGATGTACTTAGTTCATTGCCAAGTACTGCCCTTTGCTGCTGGCAAGTGAACAGCTCAATTAGGCAGGAGAGAGAGCTGAGTTGGCAGGCTTAGAGGGAGAGAAGCCCAAGGAGCCGCTTGCATTTAATATGGCTAAAAGGATTGCTCTGGACCACACTCAGGGAGGAGGAGGAAAGACTGGGGAGGAGGAACCTGGGCTTAAGTGGCATTTGGTGCCTTGGAAAGAGCTGAGTAAGGGACAGCTGGGGTGGGGACAAGGATTCTTCTGAGATTCTTCTCCAGCTGTGCTCTAGCATTTCTACCTGGGTGATACACACACTATGGCCGATTTGAATCATCGTCCTCCTCCCCAGATCACTTCCTCCCCACTCCTGAGCCAAAACCCTTGAGTCATCCCACTTCTGTCCCCTTCTCCCTTCCGATCCAAACAGTTAGTGATGGGAGAAAGCCTCCTTTCATCTCCACTCCTATGTCTTGCTGGACCATTGCCTCAGCCTCTCGCTGACCTGCCTTCAGCCTCTCCTGCTCGCCTCCGTTTCTCCACAGACTGCTCACATCGGAGGGCACCTGTGGGGTGGTCACTGTGTACATGAACTTTGGAGTGAAACTAGATCTGGAGTCAGTATTCACCCCACCACTCCCTAAAGTGTGACCTTAGCAGAGTTATTCATTAGAACTACAACTTGTCTGTGTTTATTAGAACTACAACTTGTCTGTGTTTGCCCAGGACTGCCCCAGTTTTAGTATTTAAAGTTCCAGGTCCTGGCAAAAACCCTATTTATATTTATAAATTATTAATGATATATCTTTCTATTTTGTGTAGGTTTTATTTTCGCATCTGTGAAATAGGACCTACAGTCGGACTTAAGCTGCAGCATTGTTCGAGGGATCGTTAGGAAGTGTAGAAAGTGCTTGCACTTCCAAGCCTAAAATAAAATGCTGTCTACTTAAAAATATCTTCCACACATATATATATACAATGGAATATTATGCAGCCATCAAAAGGAATGAGATCTTGCCATTTGTAACGACGTGGATGGAACTGGAGGGTATTATGCTGAGCGAAATAAGTCAAACAGAGAAAGACATGTATCATATGACCTCACTGATATGAGGAATTCTTGATCTCAGGAAACAAACCGAGAGTTGCTGGAGTGGGGGGTGGGGGGGAGGGATGGGGTGACTGGGTGATGGACACTGGGGAGGGTATGTGCTCTGGTAAGCGCTGTGAATTGTGCAAGACTGTTGAATCTCAGATCTGTACCTCTGAAACAAATAATGCAATATATGTTAAAAAAAAAAGAAGAAGAAGAATGTAGCAGGAGGGGAAGAATGAAGGGGGGAAATTGGAGGGGTAGACAAACCATGAGAGACGATGGACTCTGAAAAACAAACTGAGGGTTCTAGAGGGGAGGTGGGTGGGAGGATGGGTTAGCCTGGTGATGGGTATTGAGGAGGGCACGTTCTGCATGGAGCACTGGGTGTTATGCACAAACAATGAATCATGGAACACTACATCTAAAAACTAATGATGTAATGTATGGGGATTAACATAACAATAAAAAAATTAAAAAAAAAATCTTCCACACAGCGTTCCATTCTTTTTCCTCACAGAGCTCCTTACAATTTGGAATTCTATAGCTATTTGAAATGGTATAGCTACTTGTGGCTGATAAATCCTGTGGTCTTCCTCACCAGATTCTGAATAGGCAGATCCCATGAAGGCAGGGACCGTGTTGGGCTTTTTTACTCTTGTTTCCCAGAGCCTAGAACAGTGCCTGGAACATAGCAGGTATCCAGAAATAATTGTTGGGTGACTAAATGATGGATAACGAACAAAGACTAGCTTTAGTTTTAACACTCAAGACCCTCTGCTGTGATTTGGCTTCCAGTTTGAAAAAGGCTTGAGGTGTGGATTGTGACTTATTGGAGTTCTTTGTTGGCAACACAAAGTATCTCTGAATAGCTACATAAAAAAGGAATTTGTTGGAGTTGGTAAGAACCAGAACCAGGATAACTCCAGAGATCTACACAACAGGAATGGGCAATTGCTTTAAGGCTTCCATATCAGACAGACTCGGCTCCACCTAGGCCAGGAGTGGGATGGGCAACTTACTGGCCCATCATTCAATGGCTGCCATTGACAGTTGTATAGGTTTGGCACTGCTCAATTTCAGCAGGTGCTATTCAGCAATCTAAATGGATGAATCCTCTGGAGTTGTGCAGTGTGCCTATGCAAGTGTATGTGGCAGACCTTAATGGAAGTGTGGTAGTTCTCCTGAGGAAAAATGAAGTGATGTTAAGGTAGTATGGATGTAAGGTGGACCAAGAAAACCAACAGATGTCCACCACAGATTAGATGACCAGTTAACAGCAGATGGCAAGATGGCAGAAAGAATGATTTGAGGAAAGACAGAAGTTACTGAGACATTAAGGAAATTTCTAAAAAGAAAAATACTTAATATCAAAAATAAAAATTCCGTATCAACCTGAACCTGTACCTATAAGTAGTGAACATTTAATATTTTCAATTCCAGGGCTTATCTCAATAAAGATCTATTTGTATGTGTGTGTGTATTCTATTCTCTCTCTTTACACAGACACACACATTTGAAATTCAAATTAATAGGCCATTAATATAAAGAATGCCTTTATATTTCCATTTCACTTTGTCTATCTTTCATACACAAAATGGCAAAATCATCCATTTTACTTATTCATAGAAAAAATATATATATGCACAAGGGAAAGTCCCTCTTCCTCCTAAATAATCTCATGGATTACCATTGTTAATTTTGGAGCATATCTTTCTAAATTTTATCTAAATGAATACCTACTTAAATGTGCATATCTTTATCTAAACATGTATATGTAAAAGATAAAATTATGCTTCATATATGTTTGCCTATTGTTTTATTTAAGAGTATATCATACTTTTTTTTATTACTACACTCCCCACTGATAAATTTTCTTTCAGCATGAATTCTTGGATAGATAATGTCTGAATTCCACAATGCTTTCACACATTCAACATGTTTATATGGATCCACCCAAATAGGTGAAGTCTTTCCGGTATTGGTTACATTCTTCTGATTGCTCCCCTACGAGATCTCAGATATAAAGAAGGCTTTCTCACATTTAGAATGTTTGCAGCGTTATTCCCCAGTGTGTTTTCTGATGCTCAGAGGGGAAAAACAGTAGAAAGAATAAGATAAACGGCTCTGGTGCTCTTTAGGGAAGTTTAGGAGGAAGATAAAGATTTTGGAATCATTAACATGTGGGTGGACATTTCATAGTCTGTAATCTTCGCTTCTCAGCTATAGTCTTCGATGAAGTTAATAGGCAACTTTTCTTCTTGTATGAATGGTTCATAGCAATTCATCAAGCCCGGTAATCAAAGCAGACGCTCCTTGAAGAATTCCTAAGCAGGCGGCGGGGACCGCGGCGCCTTATGGGAAATGTAGTTCAAAAAGGCGCCGACCGCCCCTTGGGGAACCCTGGGAAGGGCGGCCCGGGGCCTGCTTCTGCGCGTGTGCGGATGCTGGCGTTCCGCCTGGCGCCGTTTCTCATTCTCCAGGTTCTTCCGGGGGCGCGTCCTGCAGTCTCCAGTTGGTCGGGTTCCACGCTCACCTGTGCTTGGTGCAAAGTGGAGGCGCAGCGGGTGCAACCGCGAGTTAGAAGAAGGACTGGCAGGGGGCTCCGGGCCCTCGGGGGTCGGAGGGAAGGGCGGGGCGGAGCTGGCCCCGGTCCGCGGAGGGTGGACGCGCGCTCTCCTCCATCCCTCGGGAGGGAGTCTCCAAGCGGCTTTCCGCTGGTCCCGGAGAAGAGCGGCGAGAGCCAGGCGGCCTCCTGTCCCGCAGGCCTCAGGGCGGGCGCGCTCTGCAGCCTTTCTTTGCCTGAAGAAGGGGCTTTGTGAGGGTGAAAGGTTTGTGCATCCAAATGGCTAAAGTCTGATTCCCGAAGCTTCGCTGATGCACTTGGATCTGCAGCCTGCCGGGCTGGGTTGAAAAGTGCTAGAGGGCAGCAGGGAAGTGAGCAAATACTCATTATGAGAAATAAATACTATTATTATTATGTTAGTTATTTTACACTAAGTATTTGTTAGGAGAAAGATGCGAGCTGCAGTTGAAGGGAAGGGCCAGGGTGCAGAATTGACTGGACGAGAAAGAGTTCAGTGAGGGGCTTGCGGGTCGGGGCGGAGATGTCGGCAGCATTGCATTAGGTTTTAAGAGCGTGGTGTTTGGGTTCAGATCAGGTCCTGTCACAAAACAGCACTGCATCCTCGGGCATGTTATTTAGACGAATCATGTTTCCTCACCTGTAAAATGAGCATAGTAATCATATTTGCCTCACAAGGGTTGTTCCGAGGTACAGTGATCCGAGGGTCAAGCCAAAAATATAGTATGTCCTGGATGAGTATTCCCTGCTATCGTTTTACAAAGAATTTTAGACATTTCATTCAATCTTCCCAACCACGCTGTGGGGACAGCATTACTTCCCCTGTTGGAGCACATTTAAAAACCTCATTTGCAGAAAAGTGAATGGGTTGAGCTTTCAAACTAGTCTATTTTACTCCTGGTCTCATCATCTCTGCAGTATGCGTTTTCCTCTACCTACACCCATTGAGTTTTCTCTGGCACAGGGACTTGTCCTGTGTGTGTCCTAAGAAGCAACTGTGCCATATGTTTTGATAGACCGTTTGACTTGTTTTCCTTAGGTCACAAGGCGTAATTGAGGCTTCTAGGCTCTTCCTGCTCCTGAAGCATCGTCTCACTTTTCAGCAGCCCTGATTAGATTCTAGAAAAAGTCCAGCTCGCCAGGCACTTGACCCTTGGGAGTCCAAGTGTAGGTTCCAGCTAATGGAAATGCGGTTCCAAGGTCCAGGTTGAAACAAAGCCATTCCTGTGAAGTAAAAAGCAGCAGTCCCCAGGAACAGAAAGCCCACCTGGGAGAACATATTCCTGAACGGAAACCTCTCCCTAGAATTTCAGCGTGGAAGCAGAAGAATCCTTGAAAGGAATGTATTCAAGTTACTGGGCAGAATTTTCCTCTCCAGTGTGAGCAAAGTCTGGATGATAACACCATATCAGAGACCATGGATATTGTAGCTCAGCAAAACTTTCAGTTCAAGTTTCAAAAGAAGGGAAAGAGCAGGGTACAGATGGGACAGGAAAAGACGCTTCCCTGAAGTATTTGTGGGGGTGTGGGTTGGAGGGAAGAGGTACCAGCCATAGCTAAGGAAATAATTTCTCATCACTTTCCAAGCACATACGTGTCATTCCCTGTAATCTCCACTCTTTCTGTTTATTCTTAGCCACTCAAACCACGTCCACCACCAAACCTGGGATTCATCAACTGTCCCCCTTGTAGAATCACAAGTGGAGGTAAAGAGAAGGTTTTTTAAAACTGTGTAACTTTGCTTTATTTTAAAATTAGGACTCAGGAGGCCAATATCTTCTTCAGTTATGCAGTTTGCTAGTGATAGCCAAGAACTGAATTCACATTTCGGTTTCCAGGTCAGGGCTCTGTCCCCTACCACATTTAAGTTAAAACAAGTTTCTTAGCAAAAGATCCTCTGGTGAAACTGCATCTGAGGGAGGCCAGACAAAAAGGCAAACATCTTAAAGCACATGCATTCCTTTCTGAGCTTCTCCTGGATTCTCTGCTCTCAAATGGCTAAAAAATATTAGTAGGAAAATAGGTAAATGACATAATTTCAACATTTTCTGTGCCAATAGGTATTGTAATCCTAGTATTATTTTTAATGTTGGAATCATGTTCCAAACTTTGTATATCCTGAATTTTATTGATCCAATCTATTACTGCACTCAGGTTAGTTTTAATTTTTTCCAAGGCCTAAGTTGACAGTAATTCCATAAAAAAAATAATTGTTTATATTCACTCAGTAAGAAAAGTTCTCTATTATCATTTCAGAATTATAAATGGACAAGTGGATATTCCTTCACCGGATTGGTCATAAGACCATTTTCTTGATAGGTAATCCTAAGAGCTGCTGAGTTAGCCAGACCTCTCATGACTATATTCCTTTTCTTCCTTACCCAGGTCTGGTATCCCAACTCCTGGCCCTTTCTCAAGAGCATCCGAAAATGAACAAATCCCAGGTAAGTTGTTTAGGGATTTAGTTCCCACATTTTACAGTGGATTTCAAAGACATTTCTAGTAATGTTCATTCAAATGAAATGGTAGAAATATGTAAAATAAAGCATTAGAAAAAAGAGTATCAGATCACTGCTGGAAAAATTGACATAAATATACAGAAATCATATGTTCCTATAGACTTATCCAGAAGGGCCCAGACAATATGAGATAGGTCTTACATTGGCTATTTGAATGGTTTTCCTGTCATTTATATCTAAACATTTTCTTAGATGATCTTTGAATAAATGACACAGGGGCCAGTCTTGCCAAGAACATCGTGAAAGAAATGCAGTGGGTTTCCCGTGACTTTCATATGCAGGCAAAGCTCAGTTATTGGAGGGGGACCAATTCATTGTCCTCTGAGTAGACACCATTCAGATGATTCTCTATGATCCAGGGATAAAAATGAGAATAAATGGATCACCTATTCATCAAATAGTGTCCTATAACTATTTCTTTCAGCTCTACTTTTGAAACAGGTTGTAGAGGGAACAATTCAGTCTTCTATCCTGTGGGTAAAACTTCCTCATTTGCTGGTCTCACTTCAACTCACTTCATGCAGTCTTGGATCTGCCCCCCCCCCGCCCCCCCGCTCCCATGGATCTGTCCTGGTAAAACTTAGCAGTAGCCTAAATATTTCCAAACCCAATGGGTATTTTCCAGTCTGTGCTTTACTGAACTCTGTGTTGCATTTGACAGTATGGCCGTCCCCTCCCTGACATGCACCTCTGATGATCTCTGATATCATCCACATGGTTCTCTTCTTGGCTCTCTTTATATCTTTTATAGAATCTTTTCCCTACATTACTAGCCCATTATTCTTCCTGGGTTTTTTTCATCCCCTTTGTGGTTTTGACATGCAGCTTTTTATGCTCCGAAGTCTTTTTCCACCTCAGCTTGAGACTTGCTGAGCGTCTCTATAAGCACGTCCAGAAGGCCTTTGGAGTCCTCATGTTCAAAATGGAAATAACATTTCCAGTCTTTTCAGTTTGCTTCTTCCTCTTCATTCCCTATCAGTGCCCCTACTATCTGGAAGGTTAGACAGGCCAGATAATGGGGCCCAGCTCAAGCTCTCCTTTTTCTCACCTCCTATAGCCAGTTATCAAGTCTTGCGAATGTTGTCTCGTAAACGTTTCTGGAATTTGTTCTTTGTCCTCCATCCCCTCTTCCCCTGCCTCAGGTTTTCTCTCCTGGATTATCATAACTCTCCGTTTGCCTGCCTCCTTCCCTTCCCTACGAGAAGACTTGTTCACGCTGAGTGATCCCCCTAAAATGCCAATCTAGTCATGTCTCTTAATACAGAAATTGCTGCAGTGGTTCCACACCACTCCCAGGCTCTTCCGGTCATTGGTATGACTGATAAGGCTATTCATGTCATGACCTGTTTTTTCTTCTTTTTAATTCCTACCACTACGAACCTTTCATTCCACAGCCACATATAGATCAAGCCAGTATATGCCAAACACTATGCACGGCACGATGCTCTTGATACAGCTTGAATAAAAGAGATCTTGTCCCTGTCCTCGGGGAGCTCAGAAGCTGGTGAAGGAGCTAGACATTACACAGACAACACAAAGCATGGTGGGGGGTTCTCACCACCGTCAGACCCAGGACACTTTCTATAATGTCTCTTAGGACACAAACCTCATGTTCACCCATCTCCTTTATCTCTCTGTCAATACTCCACCCATGCCGGGCTGCCCCTCCTATAGACCCAGATAAAACAACACAGGAAGTAGGGTATCTGGAAGTCATCTCAGGGTGAACCTTGACTGAAGGGAAGTGGGAAATGAGAAGCAAGTGGACAGATACGTTCTCACTCCTTTCACTCCTCCACGTACTATCCATGTGGCCCTTGTGGAGAGGTCCCGCGTTGGCTGAATGCTCCTGCTCAGAGACCTGCTGCCTGTCTGGGCGTGTAGTGAAGTGGTGGGCAGGGTGGTGCCGCCTGTCACCCCTCGTTGCTTACATCCTTTCTTTCCACCCTCACTGCTCTGGCTGGAGCCCCCCATATAAGAGTCAGCTCTGTTTCCTAGACATCCTAGCTAAAACCCATCTTCCCTTCATCTTATTTTGGAAATCATGGGTAGTAGAACCTACTTGCATAATTTTTTAAAATCAGTAAAATTCCCTGATGTAAAGGGATAAAAGCAAACTAATTGAATTAATTAATTAAAAAAGGAGTTAGTATGTATTTTAGTATGGAACACTCACATACAACTATACTAAGTCAGAGAGGTAGTCTGATGTGTGTACCTGTAGGTAGAATCACTGTGAATGTGACAGTTAAAAATTCCCACAGATGTGGGTGCGATGTTTCATGATTCAAGTCCCGTGAGCAGGATGGCCATTAGCAGTATTTTTCAAAAGAAGTGGAAATCCCTGAAGTTCTAATCTGAACTAAATACAGTGTTCCCTGTATAAAAAGTATAAAAATACTGTGTGTTCAAATGTAAAATGGAGTATGGTAATATGCTCAGATCATTTTTTTTTAAGATTTTATTTATTTAGACTTACAAAAGAATTAGAAAAATCGTACACAAAGCACACATACCCTTCACTCTGCTTCTCCTGATCTTTGAAAACCACAGCACAGCGATCAAAACCAGGGAAATGACATTAATACAGTGCTACTCTCCATCTTACTGAAATTTTGCCAGTTGTCTCAGGAATGTCCTTTTCAGCTCAGGGATCCAACCTAGGATCCCCCATTGCATTCGGTTGTCATGTCTCCTTAGCCTCCTGCAATCTCGAATAGTCTTTCTCTGTCTCTCGTGACCTTGACACTTTACTGGCCAGTCGTTTTCTTGGGTTCATTCTAGCCTTTTCTTTTTCTTATTTATAACCTCTTTGTCTGACAGGGAGAAACCTGGCTGTCACAATCTACGTTATATTTACTTATTTGCTCATTCAAGTATACACATGAGGTTGTTAAAGAATCGCTGATCCACACCCCATGTGAAAAACGAATTTCCCAACTAGAATGTCACTGCATACAGTTCTTTAGCCTTACACAATGTAGTCAAAACCCTCTTCTCCAAAGTTGCTTACTTTCTTTCTCAAACCCCTTCACTGTAGCTACTTAATTTTATTATAGTTAGGTTCATTTGTTACTGTTTATATTCCATATGGGGCCTCGACTCCACATCCTGGTTGATTATATTATTTTGGGGGTGTGTGCTATTACCATAGTTCTAAGAATCAGAACTATATGGAAAGATATACTTAGAAAACTGTCACCTCCCCGCATCCATCTCCCCATTCCTGCTCCTCTATTCTTCCCATCTGTTCCCACCTACCTCTGGAAGGTAACCCATTCATTGGTTTCCGGTTTATCTTTTTGTTTATCTTTGTTACACACAAGTGGCTACGTGTACAGTTGACCTTTGAACAACATGGATTTGAACTGTGTGGATCCACTTCTATGCAGTTTTTTTTTTAATTTTATTATGTTAGTCACCATACAGTACATCATTAGTTTTTGATGTGGTGATCCACGATCCATTGTTTTTGCATAACACCCAGTGCTCCATGCAGAGTTTTTTTTTTTTATAAATACAGTACAGTATTATAAATGTATTTTCTCTTCCTTATATTTCTTAATAACATTTTTTTTTCCTCTAGCTTAGTTTATTTTATTCAAGGATACAGTATAAAATACATATAACATACAAAGTATGTGTTAATCAGCTGTTTATGTAATCAGTAAGGCTCTGGATGAACAGTGGGCTGTTAGTAGTTAAGTTTTTGGGGAGAGTCAAAAGTTACACATGGATTTTCGATTGTGCAGGGGATGAGTGCCCCTAATTCCCACGTTGTTCAAGGGTCAGCTGTACATTTTCTTATATCCCCTTCTTTCTTACATTAAAGGTAGCATACTATAGATATTCTTCCACACTTTGCTTTCTTCACTTAACAATATAGCCCGAAAATCACTCCGTATTGGTTTATAGAGGTCTTCTCTGTTATTTACGCCTTCAGTGTGGCTTTTGCTACCACTCTGTCTTCTCCGTCTTCTGAGCTCAGAACCAAATATCCAGCTGGACATCTCTACTTGTATGCTCCACAGACCCAAGCGTAACATTCTAAATAGCAATGCACTAGCTTTCTGTAGTCAGTTCTTTTTTGGTTTTGTCTTCCTAATCTCAGCATACAGTACTACCAGCTGATCATGCAAAATAATCTGGACATTACATTTCCCACAACCAGTTAGAGGCCAAATCCCCTTGTTCCTCATCGTGTAGGGTCTATTCCCTCCTTCCCACCCCCACTAGAACTACCCGTGGGCATGACTCACAGTGCGGTCCTAGCTTTCTTTCCCTCTAATTTGACCTTTAAGCCATTTGCCATTTTTCTAGGGTTGGGGACAGCACACATTGTTTCAAAGGGCCACATGGTCTCTGTCACATCCACTCAACACAGTCACTGTGGTGTGAAGGCAGGTTGGTAATGTGTCGACCAATGGGCATGGCCTAATTTGGTTCCCAGTGGGCTGGATTTGACCCACAGACTAGTTTGCTGACCCCTGTGCTCTAGAGCATTGCTTCTAAAATATAAATTTGATCGTAAGACTCCAGTTCTTGCTAACAAATACCTCTATGGATTTCCACTATTCACAACAGCAGTCTCCAAAGTGAAGGGTAGGGAGCACCCCAAGAATCCACTGGGATTCTATTCACCTTGGATTGAACATATTCTTTCAGAGATCAGTTTCATCCAAGGACCTGACTGTGGACTTCACCCGGGAGGAGTGGCAGCAACTGTGTCCTGCTCGGAGGCTCCTGGACAGGGCTGTGATTCTGGAAAACTACAGACAGCTGGTCTCCGTGGGTGAGTGCAGCTTCCCTGTTTAGCTCCCAAGAGCATGCATTTGCTCTGTGTCACAAAAACATGTTGAATTTAATTATTTAGCCTTGAGCATCAGGAAGAAAGATGATTTAGGCAGTAGAACTGTGTGTGTGTATCCACTGCCCCTCCCAACCTTCCTCCAAATGTTCCAGCTTTATTAATGAATTGCTGGGCATCCTCATCACGTAGCTTCTAAAGCTGTGCTCTCTTCATCCTTCAGAGTCCCTGAAGTCCGAAGAGCTTAGTCCAAGTTCTGTGTTATTTCCCATTAACAGGGTATCATGTTAGCAAACCAGATGTGATCTTCAAACTGGGGCAGGGAGAAGAGCCATGGATAGTGGAGGAATTCTCAGGTCAGAACTACCCAGGTGAGTAACTGATCAGAGTAGGTGGAAACCAGTGGAAAGGAGAGTTCCAAAGCCGTTACTGATCATAGTTGGCATCTTTGTAATGTTTCTCAGGAATCTCTTTTTATAGGCCCCAGACCTTGGGAGGTAATGGAGGATTAGATCATTGTCATGCTGCAGATACATAAAACATCATCCCCAAATAAATGTAGTCTTCTCTTTAATTGAAAAATTTATAAAGATTTTTGCCACTAAGTTACGTATCCCCAGAACCCAGTCCCTCCTTCACCGTACCTTGCACATTATTTCTGTGGCATTCTCTGTTGCCTACCTGACCACCCCCCCACCGACCATTGTCATAGACTTGTTGTATATTCAGACATTCATAGATCTATCTTGAGAGAAATAAATCTTGGGGCGCCTGGGTGGTTCAGTCGGTGAAGCGTCCGACTTTCGATTTCAGCTCAGGTCACGATCTCTGGGTTGTGAGATCAAGCTCCACGTTGGGCTCCACGCTCTGCACAGAGTCTGCTTAAGGTTCTCTCTGTCCTTTTGCCCCTCCCCGCCTCTAAAAAAGAAAAAGAAATCTTGCTTGATTTACATGATCTGACTAGTTACTTTCCATTTTTCTCTCTATCCTTTAACTGAGAAATTGCAGTTTCACTTTCCTTTCTCAGCCCCACGAGGGTGGGGACTGTGGTGAGGCAAACAAGGTGTCTCGGGCACAAATTTAAGAAAACACTCACTCTCAGGGTCATGCAGGTGCTCTAGACGTCATGCTTGCCTCACTGTAGTCCCCGCCCTGCTCAGCCCACATTCTCCTTTTTATTTGTGCAAATTCCAGAGTTCCCATGTCACTGCCAAAATTTCAGATTCACACCTGCTTTTTGTTTCTTTGACAAGGGTCAGTGAGGTCTGTGTGTCCAGGTCTCACTGTCTCCCTGTCTTCTCCAAGTGCTTCCTCGACTCCTGCCTATCTTACTCAGGCCTCTGTCAGCCTTACCCGCAGTTTGCATTGTGCTCACTGTTCCCTGTGACTGTCTTACTCTTGCCAAAGGTAGTTTCCTCTTCCCTTCACCCTATGAAACAGGCTGGGGGGTTGAGTGGGGGTTTGGTTTTGGTTTGGTTTTCCCCTAAATCAACCACAGAGGAGATTTTGCCCTTGAAATGTCCTTAATTCTGGGAGGCTGGGCCTGAAGTCGAATCCCCCACTGCAAGGCAGTTGTAACTCTTATTTCATAGCAAATGTGTAAGGGCTCACAAGTTACTGTTAATTGTGCTCTTTCCTAGAAGTTGGTGATGTCTTAGAGAAAGACAAGGAAATCCAAAGCAGCATTTGAGGCAAATTTTATGCCTCAATAATAAAACACTGATTACAGAAAGAAATAATGTATTTGGGAAAATATTTAATCTGGGCATGAATATTGTTCCCTCAAGAAAAATATCCTACAAATATGATCCCTGTGGAGCCAATTTGAAAACTAATTCAGAAGTAATTGTTGCAATGAAAAGCTATTTAAAAAATTTTTTAAATTGTTTGTTTTTAACATTCTATTTATTTATTTGAGACAGAGAGGGAGAGAGAACACAAGTGGTGGGGAGGGGCAGAGGGAGAGGCAGACTCCTCACTAAGCAAAGAGCCCGACGTGGAGCTCGATCCCAGGACCCCAAGATCATGACCCAAGTGGAAGGCAGACGCCTAAGCAACTGAGCCACCCAGGCACCCCAGAAAAGCTATTTTAAAAAGATTCCTGATGAATACAGTGGATATAGGAAACTACCACTCTAAGTGTGAGAAAAGTCATTCTGGAGTAAAAAAACAAAACAAAACAAAAACCACAAATATGATCCAGTTAGGAAAGCCAAAAGTCAAAATGAAGACTTTATTCTGCACCAGAACATTCAGACTTTGAAATAACAACCTCTTGACTGTCATAAATGGGGGGAAACCTTCTTCAGAAGGGCAGCTCATTACACAGAAGAACAATTACACAATTGTTCCTACTGATAATTAATTTACAGTCTTTCAATTTATGGTGTTTTCAATGCTCAGATTAGACAGGTTGGTTTTGTCTTCCCGGACTCCTTAGCCTTTTAGTAACAGATTCTTACCCCTTTCTTTACCCAGAAGAGGGTGCGTGCAGAAAGGAAATCAAATGAATTCAGTGAATGTAGCAAAACCTTTTCTAAGAAGCCCACCCTAGTTGTACATAGAGAACTCATACAGGGGAGAAACCCTATGAATGCAGTCAATGTGGAAAATTTCTGTGCGCTAAATTGGCCTTCCTTGCACATCAGATAACTCACAGAGGAGAGAAATCTTCCATATGTAATGAATGTGGGACATTTCTCTGTCATGAGTCCACCCTCACTATACATCAGAGAACTCACAGAGGAGTTGTGTTTAATAAATGTGGTAGAACATTCATGGTGAAGTCAGACCGCAACAAACATAAGAGAACACACACAAAGGAGAATCTCTTTGAGTGTAATGAACGTGGGGATGCCATCAGCAAAAACTCACACCTTGTTGAACACGGAAGAGACCGTACGCGTGTGTTGAATGTGTGAGAACCTGCTGCCAGAAGTCAGCCCTCACTCACCATCAGAGGACACACACAGGAGAGAGACCCGAGGAGTGTAACGAATGCGGGAAAACCTTCTCCCAGAACCTTCATTGAATATCAGTGAACTCACACTGGGGAGAAACTACATGGTTGTAACAAATGTGGGAAATCCTCCTGCCGTAAGTCAGCCTTTAGAGTACATCGGAGAATTCACACAGGAGAGAAACCCTATGAATGGAGTGAATGTGGAAAAACCTACCGTCGGCTGAGGACTCTTACTGAACATCAGAAAATACACACAGGGGAGGAACCCTATGAATGTAATAAATGCAAGAGAACATTGTGCCACAAATCAAACTTCCTTTTACATCAGAAAGCTCCTAAGGGGTAAATTCCGGAGAAGCAATGACCAACAAAGTAACACATCAAATAATTTACAGAATGCTAAAGCCTTATAAAAATGCACAGAGGAGCGAAATCTTATAAATGCAATTAATGTGAGACATTTTTCTGCCATATATCAGCCCTTATTACAACATCAGAGAACTCACACAGGAGAGAAATAGAGTGTGTTTAATCCATGTGGTGAAACATTCGGTGTGAGTTATGAAAACATTCCACAATCAGACTTTATGCCAAGTGTGCCTCCCTTTTAAAATAATGAAACATTATTTAAGTGAAATTAGTCAAGTCTTCCCCACACTGTTACTTGACAATATATGTGATGAGGTGTGAGGATCTAACCTTATTTCATTACAAATCGGTATCAATTGTTCCTACGATAATTAATTTACAGTCTTTCAATTTATGGTGTTTTCAATGCTCAGATTAGACAGGTTGGTTTTGTCTTCCCGGACTCCTTAGCCTTTTAGTAACAGATTCTTACCCCTTTATCTGCAGAGGCGCCAACTAAGAGGACTTACTGGTACTCCACCCCCCAGGCCCCACAGTGGGAATGCCACTGGTAAGCATTTGATAAAGCCGAGCTCACCAAAGCCCTCGTGGGACTTTTGTGATGAGAGATAGACACAGGACAGCTAATATGTGATCCTGAAGCTCCCTGCAGCCAAGTCAAGAAAAGAGCAATTGCACTAGGAAAAGAAAAATGCAGAGAGAAGCAGATTTGAGTAGTAAAGAGAATGCTGATGGTGTTTGAATCCAGAAAGGGTTGGTCCCCCTGGTGTTGGTGTTGCTTGGTATCCACTCACCCCTATTCTGTCAGTGGTTTGAATATGTCAACAGACAGGGTTCCTGTTTCTGTTTCTTTTTTCTAGTAAATGTGTTCATTGAAGTGTTCTTTAGAATTCGCTTACCAAATTCTGAGGGGAAAAAAAGGCCTCTGTAATGCCAATTAGAATTACGTTGGATGTATACATGCAGGAAGGCAGGATTGCCATTAAGTTAGTAGGAGATGTTTTTCCTTCAAATCCTCATGTCTGTGAGTGGGATTTTTCCCTAAGCCCGTTCCTGGCCTCTGCCACATTGTGCATTCTGCCCCAGGGAAGATGAAGCGGGTTTATCCAAGTGGTAAAATTGGCATATATATACATCTGCAGGTGTGTAGGCATGTATTATGAATATGTACATACATGTAAATGTACGTGTGTCTATATGTGTGTGTGTTGCTCTTTTTCTTGAAACTTACTCATAGTGACTTCAAAGCCTTGGTTGCTATTGAGAATGGATTTTATTATCTTTCACTTTAAAACTATATTCTTGGGGTGCCCGGGTGGCTCAGTTGGTTAAACATCTGACTCTTGATCTCAGCTTGGGTCTTAATATCACGGTCATGAGTTTGAGCCCCACACTGGGCTCCATGCTGGGCAAGGGGCCTACTTAAAAAAAAACAAAAAAACTATATTCTTTATTAATGGAATTTTTTCTTAAATTCTACCAAAGTTGTCTATATTTTCCCCTCAGTTCTAGTACTTTCTTGCTTTGTATGTTTCAGAAATTTTCATGTGCTAAAGGTCTGCATGTTAGCTGTCTGTCCAGTTATGCCTTCTGCTTCCCTACTTGCTTTGGGTTCTGTGGCAACACAAGATTCTGCCCATTACTGTATTGTTTTTCTTTATTGTTTATATTTAACATTATACAGATGGAAAAACTATGTGTTGGGAAGAATGTTTTTCAAATCTGATAGAAACGGTAAATCTACAAATCCAAGAAATTCATTGAACCCCAAGCAGGGTAAAAACAAAACCACAAGGCACATCAAAGTCAAATTTAAAGACATGTAAAAATCAAAGCCAAATTTAATAAAGAGAAAAATCTTAAAAGTAGCCAAAGGCAAAAAAAGGACATTGCATAGAGGGTATATTTGTTTTCTACAGGGGCCATAACAAGTACCATAAACTGGGTGGTTTGGAACAACAGGAATCTATTGTACCACAGTTCTGAAGTCTAGAAGTCTGAGGACGAGGGATCGCAGGGCCTTGCTCCCTTCTGAAGGTTCTTGGGAAGAATGTGCCCCAGGCCTCTCTCCTGTATTCTGGTAGTTCTGTGGCTCATGAGAGCATCACCCAGTCTTCACGTGGCATTCTCCCTTCCTGCACGTCTGTGTCCAAATTTCCCCTTTATGTAAAGATACTAGTCGCATTGGACCAGGTCCCACTCTACTCCAGTATGACCTCATCTTAACTAATTAAGCTGCAAATAAGGTCACATCCTGAGGTGTTGGGGGTTAGTGCTTCAACCCATAACGTAGGGTAATATATTAGTTACCTATTGCTGTGTAACGAATTGCCCCCAATCTTAGCAACTTAAAGACAGCAACCAACATTGATTATCTCACTGAGTTTCTGTAGTTCAGGAATCTGGAAGCAACGGAGGTGGTTCTGGCTCAGGGTCTTTCATGAGTTAGCCATCAAGATGTTGATCGGAGTCGTAGTCATTTCCAGACTGGACTGGGGCTGAAGGGTCCACTTCCAAGAGGGCTCCCTTGCATGGCTGTTAGCTGGAGGCCTCCGTTCTTCGTCACTTGACCTCTTCATAGAGCTTCTTTAGTAGCCTCACCACATGATGACTGGCAATCCCCAGAGTGAGGGACCCAAGAGAGAGCAAGGCAGAAGCCACAGTTTCCCTTTAGCCTGGCTGTGGAAGTGATAACTATCATAATCCCCGGGTTGTATTGGTCACACAGACCCACCTTGATATTAGGTGGGAGGGGACCCCACAAAGGCAGGAAAGCAGGAGATGGGGACTACTGGGGCCATCTTAGAGGCTGGCTACCACAGGTAACCACAGCACAAATGGATTGGTTTCAAGAACGATGGGAGGAGACACACGGGGAGCAATGAATACAAACAACTCTTTCAAGAAGTTGTACTAAAGGTAAGAGAAATGGCCTGGTAGCTCGAGGGAGGGGTGTACTGGGGAAGGTAGAGCAGCCTGTCTACTGACTCATGCCAGCAAGGAGAGCCAGCAGATAAGCAACAACATATGTGAGCTACAGAAGCCTTTCTGAGCAAAAAAACCAAATGACAGCTGCTATGATGTGAATGCATCCTCCCCAAATTTATATGCTGAATCCTTGCCCACAAAGGTGATGGTATTAGGAAGTAGGGCCTTTGGGAGATAATGTGGGATCCGTGTTCCTACGGAAGAGACCCCTGGGATCGAGCCCCGTGTCTGTTGCCCTGCTCAGTGAGGAGTCTGCTTCTCCCTCTCCCTCTGCCCCTCCCCCCCACTCGTGCTCATTCTCTCTCTCTCTCACCTCTCAAATAAATAAATAAAATCTTTTTTAAAAAATTTAAAATTTTTCAGAAAAAGAAAGAGACCCCCACAGAGACCCTTCTCCCCTTCCACCATGTGAGGACACAGTGGGAAGGCCCCAGCTGTGAACCAGGAAGAGAGCCCTCACCAGAAGAACCTTCATCTTGGACTTCTCAGCCTCCAGAACTTGGAGAAATAAATTTCTGTGGCTTGTAAGCTACCCAGTCTGTGACATTTTGTCACAGCGGCTCAAATGGACTCTGATAACTACTTCTCCACCTCCACCCTTCCAAATTTCACCTAAGACCTCACTGGAAATGTACAGGGAAGGGAATTCTGGGGAATATAGCTCAGCCAAGCCAACGTGACACATTACAAAGTCATTACATTCCCCTGTCCTCTTCAAGGTAGGAACAGTGGACACTTCCCCCTGTTGCTAGCTAGCCCTGTGTGTCCCCCACCATCCTTGTCAGTTTCCCCCAGCCCTGCCCACACTTGTAAAGAATCTCTTCATCCCATTTTCTTTCATGCCTTTTGAATGCACTGCTTCCTAACAGGACTGATTGCATATTTGGTGCCAGAAGTGGCCCCAGGAAACAGACTGTCAGAATGGAAATAATAAGATCCTGGAGTGGCAGAGGCCAGGTGTCAGCACCCAACCCTTGGAGACACAGTGGACAGTGATCATAACATGCCTTAGGGCAGAGTGGTAATCAGAGGATTTTGGCCTGCTGGTGACGGCTAATTGGTCATGGAGCCTCGAATATGGGCAGCCTTCTAAGGTATAGCTTGACATACAAGTGGAAAATGTCTGGGTCTCCCGGACAGAAGCCTGATGAGTGATTATAGTGGAGACTCACTGTACCTTCTTCAGTTCCCAAACCTAAGTCCACTCCTAGGCCCAAAGTAGCTTCAGGGAGGACCTTTGAATAAGGGCCTGCAATGTACCCACAGGAGACCGTGTGAGTCTTCCTCCAGGCCTTCCCAGAGGGAGATGTGGTTATTTACCAGCGTAACTATGCCCTGGAGAAAGGGAAATACTCGGACCTCCAAGGGTCATTAGGTGTTGGCTCCAATATAATGCTATTTCTTTGATTCCCAAACACCGCCATGTCAGAGTAGGGACTTCTGTAATGGTCACGAGACAGATGGAGTTTGGTCCTGAGTCTACCTCGCAAAGGATTTATTTCCATCAGTTGAACCACAGGCCCATCCTGTGGTTATTTCCTCAGAATGTGTAATAGAGACAGACTTAGCAGCCGGCAGATTTCCTGTCTATGAAGGTATTACATTGATACTCCTGTAGCCCATGATAATCTAGTTTGGTAATTTTTAAATTTAGACCCTCCCCACCCGAATCCCCAAATCGTCTGAGAGGTAGCAACTGATTTCATGTAAATATCCATGTAAATATCCAACATTGCTTGTATGGTGTACAGAGATTACAGTATGCTGTGTACTTCAATTTTGCATTCTGCGCAATTATCACAGAGATAATTTAATCTTTAATAAAGTTAAAACATTCATCTAATAGTAATTATCATTGACTGGCTTTTGACCTCATCTTGGTTATATCTGCAAAGGTTTTATTCCTAAATAAGGTCACATTTGCAGGTACCAGGGTGTGAGAGAATAGAAAAGATGTATATTGATTTCTGCTCCCAGTTCCTGGCACAGAGCTCCTAAATCCTTTAGAGTCTCATAGCTGACAGTGGTGTCTTTTCTTTTAATGAGGGGGCTCTTGGCGGGCTCCTGGTTGGGGGATAGTCACCAGAAAGACTAAGCCAGGGCGCCTGGGTGGCTCAGTTGGTTAAGTGACTGCCTTCGGCTTAGGTCATGATCCCGGGGTCCTGGGATCGAGTCCCACATCGGGCTCCCGGCTCAGCGGGGAGCCTGCTTCTCCCTCTGACCCTCTCCTCTCTCATGCTGTTTCTCTCTCTCTCGCTCTCTAATAAATAAATAAATAAAATCTTTAAAAAAAAAAAAGAAAGACTAAGCCATGGTTAGAAGCTTGGAATTTTCAGCCCACACCTCATTCTCCAGAGAGGGGAGAGGGGCTGAAAATTGAGTTAAAGATCCATCACGCCTACACAATGAGGCCTCCTTAAAAATCCCAATCGCATGGGCTTTGGAGACCTTCCAGGTTGATGAACATATGGGGGTGCTGGGAGAGTGGTGCCCCCGGACAGGACATGGAAGCCCCATACCTCTTCTCTCACATACTTGGTCCTACACCTCTCTTCCAGTAGGATGTTCATCTGTACCCTTTGTTATTTTTATTTATTATTTTTTTCTTTTTTAAATATTTTATTTATTCATGAGAGACAGAGAGAGAGAGAGAGAA
The DNA here is from genome assembly GCF_011800145.1 of Mirounga leonina. NCBI lineage: Eukaryota > Metazoa > Chordata > Mammalia > Carnivora > Phocidae > Mirounga > Mirounga leonina. The sequence continues at coordinate 36,399,062 of NW_023270374.1, read as the reverse complement.
GCAGGCTCCCCGCGGAGCAGGGAGCCCGATGTGGGACTCGATCCCAGGACCCTGGGACCGTGACCCGAGCCGAAGGCAGACGCTTAACCATCGGAGCCACCCAGGCGCCCCCTTTGTTATTTTTTTATAATAAACTGGTAAGCAGCAGTAAACTTTTCCTGGGTTTTATGACCTGTGCTACCAAATTCATCAAACTGTAGAAGGGGCCGTAGACCTCTGATTCATAGCTGATGGGTCAGCACAGGTGACAACCTGGACTTGTGATTGGCCCCCCCGGGGGGGGGGGGCAGTCCTGTGGGACTGAGCCCTTAACCCGTAGGATCTGACACTATCTTATCTCCAGGTAAATAGCATCAGAATTGAGCGAAATTAGAGGACACCTGGCTCACGCCACAGAGGTGCTTGGTGTGGGAACCCCCCTCCCCCCACGGCCAGTGTCAGAAGTGTCATGAGTGTGGTCGTCGTGTGAGAGTAATGGAGAAACCCCCTGCACAGGGGGTGAAGACTTAAACCTAAGTCAGCCCACAAACAGGTTATATCCTCAAATGTGTGACGATGAAAACGCAATGTAAATACGGATTTAGTGACTAAAAACAAACACATTAGCTGTATATACACTAGGTTAGTGTTCAGATGACATTTTAAGCTTAAATACAAGCATCTATAACTTCTCCCTTCTTTATCATACCAACAACTCCAGTTACTTAAATGATATAAATATCTCATATGGTTTTGTTTTTGTTTTTGTTTTTTTTAAAAGATTTTATTTATTTTTTTTTTTTAAAGATTTTATTTATTTATTTGAGAGAGAGAGAATGAGAGAGAGCACATGAGAGGGGGGAGGGTCAGAGGGAGAAGCAGGCTCCCTGCCGAGCAGGGAGCCCGATGCGGGACTCGATCCTGGGACTCCAGGATCATGACCTGAGCCGAAGGCAGTCGCTTAACCAACTGAGCCACCCAGGCGCCCTTACTTGTTTATTTGACAGAGAGAGAGACAACGAGAGAGGGAACACAAGCAGGGGGAGTGGGAGAGGGAGAAGCAGGCTTCCCGCGGAGCAGGGAGCCCGATGCGGGGCTCGATCCCAGGACCCTGGGATCATGACCTGAGCCGAAGGCAGACACTTAACGACTGAGCCACCCAGGCGCCCCTCATATGGTTTTGATATTAAAATCCAATTGGAAATAAACAGAAAACAAAAATTTGTGCTGGAATTCTTAGAGTGTCTTAAATAGGCTAACTTTTGCATAATGGCTAGCCTTTCATTTTTTCTCTTTCATATAATTGGAGAATTATGGCTTATAATTAGTGGTAGCCCCCAGGAAACATGGCAGCAGATCCAAAGAATAGATAGATGTTAAGAATTTTTTATTGCGATCTAGGTTTCTATTGAGTCTAGTGATGGCAAATTTGGAGTGCTAGACTTTTCAGAACAAGCTGTTCTAGTCTGTTCTATGAAGCTTCTTTCTTTTCTCTTCTTCTAATACAGACTTTAGAATTATCAATTTGACCCTGATAGGAGCCATTTTTGGAAATCTTAAGGTTTGAAACACATGAAATAGTTCCTGTTTAGTTTTAACTCTAACCTAGAATTTTAAGAACCAGAATTAGTAAGGAGCCCAGTGCCCAATTTTTTCTCTTTATCCCAATAACCACTTCTGTTTCCATAGTTGTATTGATAATGTTTCTTCTGTACTCATTTTAAAACTCAATTCAGTTGCATTTTCAGCTTATATATAACTTAACCTTTAAAGCTATAAGGGGTCTTATTTGCAAAAGGTAACCTATATGTATGTCACTTTCTTAGAGATAAACACATAATAAGACAAGGAGGGGCCACATCTGGGGATCACAACAATTTAGTTCTGTGGCAGCCACTGTAATATCTGGGAAAGGAGAGAGAGGTGAGAATGACTCCCCCCGCAAAGAAGAAACTGAATGTTGTCTTCCCATGACTTTCTGTGCATTGGGGCCAGTCCTTAAACAGACTTGTTAGACCACTCCTGTCCCACTTGGCTGAACGTGGCCAAGTTGCCACAGTGGTGATAGGAACAGATGGAGGGAAGTGTGATTAGATTTCTGACCCAAGGCCTGAATGGATTCAACATTATACACCAGTGTTAGCATATAATAGAAAACTTAGCATTTATTCATTAAAGCATACAGGAAATCAACTTATTTCAAATAACACTACAAGTAATAGATTCTCCGTGTCCTGAATCTAACTAGAATTGGTGCAATTTGTCCATCCCTTTTTGGTTCTCTAAATACATCTAAGGATGGTGCTAACTATTCAGGGAAGCTGGGAGTTCCAGAGTTCTATCCATTCAGACTAACAGCAGAAGCCCTCACCGCCCCCCTACCCCACAACCAGTGACCTTTAGATTTCTCATGTCTACCCTCTTAACTCTTTATCCGTTAGCTTCTTTAGTCATGATTAGCTTTTCATTTTTCACTGTCCCCTGGCAAAGTTTCTTTTCTGATAGTTGTGATTCCAAAGAGAAGGCTTTTGTTTTCCTTATTTATGCTTAGATTCGCGTTGCACCATCTCCCTACAAAAGTTTACATTCTTAGACAGCTGCCTCCATTGAAAATACACTTTTTATTCATCCAGCGAAAACAGAATATGAACAGACAACAAAATAAATGTCCTTTTCGCTCCATCTCTTAGCCTACTTCTCATGATAGGAACAGCCTTATCCAATTTCAAGTTCCGGTTGAACACATTTAGCCATTTTTGCTCGAAGAACCAAGTCCGTGCAATATAGTACATTTCTAATCACATCTCCCTGTTTCTTCACCATATACTTATTTCTATTTCTCAAATATTTTACACAGAATTGGGCTTTGACTAAAAACCTTTCCACATTGATCTCTTTTGTTAGAATTGGAGATTGAACCCAAAGGTAAGTGCTTTCTAAATGCCTTTCTGCATCTTCTGTATTTTTAGGGTTTCTTTTTATCATGAGTTTTCTGATGTCGAGTAAGTTTTGAGTTTAAGCTAAAAGCTTTTCCACATTGATCACATACAAAAGGTTTCTCCCCGGTATGGATTTTCTTGTGTTTATTAAGATTTGAATTATTGTTAAAAACCTTCTGACATTCATTACATTTATAGAGTTTCTCTTTGGTGTGAATGTTTTTATGTCGATGAAAGTCTGAGCAATAGCGAAAGGTCTTTTGGCATTCGTCACACGTAAAAGGCTTCTCTTCAGAATGAATTTTCTGATGTTTAGTAAGGTTTGAGTGATATTTAAAGGTTTTTTTACAAACATTACAGTGGTAAGGCCTCTCTCCAGTATGAGTTCTTCGATGTTGAGTTAGATCTGAGAAACGGACAAAGGTCTTTTTACAACTGCTACACATGTTGTATTTCTCTCCAGTATGGAGGTGTTGATGACGTTGAAGATCTATGTGCTGGGTAAAGGTCTTTTTACATTCATTACATGAAAAGGGCCTCTCTCCAGAATGAATTTTCTGATGTTTTTTAAGATTTGAGCTGCTTTTGTAGGATTTCTCACAGTCGTTACATTTGTAGGGTCTCTCTCCAGTATGAACTCTTTGATGTAGGATAAATTTCGAGTATGGACTGAAGTCCTTTTTACAATAATTACACGTGTAATATTTCTTTCTAATATGAATTTTTTGGTGTTGCATTTTTTCTGAGAAACTGTCAAAGGCCCTCCCACAAGACTTACAGGTAAAGAGTTTCTTTTGAGTGGGAGGTTTGTGATGGAGAATCAGGTTCGGTCTCTTGCCGATGTGAAATCTCTCGTGGGTCTTAAAGGAGGAGAGAAACCTGAAGGCCTTCTGACACACACCACAACTGTATGGCTTCAGTCCACTGTGCACGTTCTGGTGTTGAATAAACTTGGAAGTGCTGTTAAAGGTTTTACCACATTGGTTACACTCCAAGCATTGATCTAGAATATAAATTCTTCGGAGTGTTGTAAATGATGAGCAATGCCTAAAGGCCTTTGTGTTTTCACCCTGCCTGTGGGCTTTCTCTACCTTGTGAATTCTCTGATGTCCAGTAAGATGGGAGATATGATTGAAAGACATGCTGCAGTCCTCACATTCATAACACTGGACAGAAGTACAATTTTTTTTATATTTAGCATGGTGAGAGCTTTGTCTGGCAATATTCTCAGATTCATTAAGGGCATGATAATTCACCAGTGCTGGCTGACATGCTAGTAGGAAAATAATAGGAGGAAAATAAAATTAAATCCAGGCATTACAACAAACATCAAGATCATTAGTAAGTGGGGTACAGGAGAAGAGAACGTCTCAGTGACTGGGAACTTCAGAGAGGTAGGACAGGAAGTGGGGGTGGAGGAATGAGACGTGTTCTCCAAGTATAAGAATTTAAGTGATCAACATGTGGCCCATGAAAAATTTCTGTAAATTTGAAATACTTATATTTGTGACTGTTAAAAAAAAAAAGTTAAAATTGTAATTACCGAAACAGAAAAGCTTAAAGAATCTAAAGAGAATCACATGAAATTCTAAGCAGGGACCAAAGGTTGATTTTCCTTAAGGTTCTTTAAAATAGTTCTGTATAGATCTAGCAACTTGTGAAAGTGATTATACTTTAAGTGTTTTCCTTTGAACAACAAAATTGGGGGTCTTTATATGAGTAAATATAAATCTGGTTCATCAATTTTACTGATATATATCAGTATGTGTATTTATATATATCAGTAAAACTGATATGTATATTTTATATATTATGTATTTTACTTTGTGACAGGGTCATTATTGATTGGGCCAGTGTTCTACTTGGATATTTCAGTTGTATTTCGGTTATTGCTAAGAACACCAAGAATAGCTTATATATACATCTTGATTATATTTTGAAATATATTCTAGGCATAGATTCGTCAAAGGGAGTCGCAATTTTTGATATATACACACACACACCACACTCAAGTTTTATACTGCATGAGCACATCATTGTATTTTATAACCTCCCACTCTGTCAAACTTACCTTTTTTTGTCAAACTGTGGGGTTATAAGTTCTAACTTTCTATAACAAATCTAAATTAAGATTGGTTAATTGCTAGGAAAAAAATTTGAGTATTTCTGTAGAACATAGGAAGTATTATATAGGTTAATAAGTTCAAAATGTTATACCATTGATAAGACAGAGAACTAGCATGGGTTTCTGTTATCCTCCTCATCCTAGATCTTGAGAGGCTACTGAAGTGATTGAAAATGTATGGATACAGAGGAATAGTTTAAAATAGATGAGTAATATTTTCTAAAAAATACACTTCATCTAAAACTAATGGTGTAATGTATGGGGATTAACATAAGAATAAAAAAAATAAGTGTTGTTATAATATAAGACAGAATCAAATGGTAATTAAAAAGAACAAAGTAGAGGGCGCCTGGGTGGCTCAGTTGGTTAAGCAACTGCCTTCGGCTCAGGTCATGATCCTGAGTCCCGGGATCGAGTCCCGCATCGGGCTCCCTGCTCGGCGGGAGTCTGCTTCTCCCTCTGACCCTCCTCCCTCTCATGCTCTCTGTCTCTCATTCTCTCTGTCTCAAATAAATAAATAAAATCTTTAAGAAAAAAAAAAAAAGAACAAAGTAGAAATAATTGGTTTGAAGATATGTTTAAATAAATTTAATAGTTCATATTTATAGCAAAATTATACAGTCAAAAACAAAATTACCCAACCAAAGGCAAAGCAATAACACGGAGATCCTAGTTGGAGAACTCAGAGGAGAAAGGGCTGAAGAAATGGAATGTAGAACTCAAAAATTGGAAGAGAAGGATTAAGAGAAGTATCACCGTCTATTAATAAAAGTCAAGAGGAAAAAAAGAAAAAGTTTAGAGGATTTACCAAACTTCATATGGCTTTAGTGCATGGGCAGCTGCAATCTCTGGGAGAAAGAAGAAGGAAAGACAAGAAAAAAAATTTTAAAGTAATAATGACCCAAAACTTACACACAATGAAAACTATAAACCCACAGATCCAAGAAGCCCCACAAACCCAGACACAAGAAACATGAAGAGAAGTGCACCAAGGCACATGATAATCAATCTGCTCAAAATCAGCAATAAAGAGAAAACTCTTTTTTAAGAAAGGATAAAAAAAAAGACATTCTGCACATTGAACAAAGATAAGAAGGACATCAGACTTCCCACTGGGAACACTTCAAAAAAAAAAAAAAGTTATACACACACACACACACACACACACACGAAAGGAAAAACAAACAAACCCTATCAACCAGAATTCTTACGCCCAGCAAAAACCTTTCAAAAATGAAGGCAAAAAAGAAACAAAAATTCCAGAAATACAGACGCTGAAATAATTCATATCTAGCAGAACTACACAAGTTAATTTAAAACTTTAAATTTAAGGGGCGCCTGGGTGGCTCAGTCGTTAAGCATCTGCCTTCTGCTCGGGTCATGATCCCGGGGTCCTGGGATCGAGCCCCGCATCGGGCTCCCTGCTCCGCGGGAAGCCTGCTTCTCCCTCTCCCACTCCCCCTGCTTGTGTTCCTTCTCTCGCTGTCTCTCTGTCAAATAAATAAGTAAAATCTTAAAAAAAAAAAAAAAAAAGTTTAAATTTAAAAATTTTAAGGAAAAGGCTACCAGGTGGAAATTAGGATCTACACAAAGGAATGAAGAACATCAGAAATTATAACTATATGGTAAATATGTAAGGTTTTTAAAATTATTACTTATGTCTCTCTAAGAGAGTTTGGCTGATTAACACAAACAACAGTGTATTGTGGGGCTTATAACAGACAAAGAAGTAAAATGCATCACAATAGCATAAAGGCTGGGTGGAGATAAATGGAAGTAGAACTGTTGTATTAAAGATTGATACCATAAACCCAAACCCTAATGCAACCACTAACATAAAACAAAGAGTTATAGCTAATAGGCCAACAAAGAAGATAAAGTAGAATTCTAAAAAAAATAAATAAATAAAAAATACTCAATTCAAGAGGGCAATAAAGGGGACAAAGGGGAATAAAGAACGGAAGTGACAAATCAATAACAAGATATGTCCAAACCTAACCATATCAATAATCACATTAAATGGGGCGCCTGGGTGGCTCAGTCAGTTACGTGTCTGCCTTTGGTTCAGGTCATGATCCCAGGGTCCTGGGATCGAGTGCTGCATTGGGCTCCCTGCTCAGCTGGGGAGTCTGCTTCTCCCTCTCCCTCTGCCCCTCCCCCCTGCTCTTTCTCTCTCCCCCCCTGCTCTTTCTCTCTCTCAAATAAATAAAATCTTTAAAAAAAATTTTAAAAATAATAATCACTTTAAATGTAAATAGCAATCGGGGCGCCTGGGTGGCTCAGTTGGTCAAGCATCTGACTTGATTTCAGCTGAGGTCAGGATCTCAGGGTTGTGAGATCGAGGCCCATGTTAGGCTCTGAGCTCAGTGGGGAGTCTGCTTGGGATTCTCTGTCCCTCTCCCTCTGCTCCTCCCCACCCCACCCCCCCAGTATGTGTGCGCACACACTTGCTCTCTAATAAATAAATCTTAAAAAAACAAAACTGTAAATGGCAATAAACCAGGTTTCTCAATCTGGGCATTACTGACAACTTATACCAGATAATTCTTGTTGTACAGGCTGTCTTGAGCACATAGGATATTTAATAGCACTTCTGGCCTCTACCCCCTAAATGTCAGTAGCACACTCCCATCCCCAGTTGTGACCACCAAAAATGTCACCAGACTTTGCCAAATACCATGAGGGGACAAAATCTTCCCCTTCCCCCCCCGCATTGAAAGCTACTGGTATAACACCCCAATTAAAAAGGTAGAGATTAACAAGATTGGATAAGCAAAACCAAATTATATATTCTCTAAAGAAACTCACTTTAAATATTTAAAGGCACAAATAGGTTAAAAGGAAAAGGATGGGAAATATGTACACCGTGCTATCAGTCAAAAGAAAGCTTGAGGGCGCCTGGGTGGCTCAGATGGTTAAGCATCTGCCTTCGGCTCAGGTCATGATCTCAGGGTCCTGGGATCGAGTCCCGCATCGGGCTCCCTGCTGCTTGGGAGCCTGTTTCTCCCTCTGCCTTTCTCTCTCGCTCTGTCTCTCATGAATAAAAAAAAAAAAAAAGAAAGCTTGAGTGGCTGGCTGTACTAATAGCAGACAAAACCCATCTCAGAGTGTCCAGGAATAAACATATTTCGTAATGATGAAGTAGGCAATGAAGAGCAAAGCAACCTTAAATGTTTATGTACCTACAGAGCTTCAAAACACAGGACTCAAAAAGAATATCAAGGAGAAGTAGGCAAACTCACAATTACAGAGATTTCAATACCCTGTCTCAATAATTGATTAAAGATGTAGGCAGAATACCAGCAAATATATGATAGGTTTGAGCAACACTATCAACCAGCTAGATCTGATTGCTGTTTATGGAACACTCCACTCAACAGAATATACATTCTCAAGTGCACAAGGAAACATTTCCCAAGTTGGACCACATTCTGGCCATAAAAACAAGTCTCAACAAACTTAAAAAGACTCAAGCTATGCAAAGTACGTTCTCTCACTACAATAGAATTAAATTAGAACTTAGCAGAAAAATGCCTGCAAAATTCCCTAGTACTTTCAAACTAAATATGTTTCTAACTGTTCAAACAAATGAACAGAGAAATTAAGAAGTATTTGAACTGAAGGAAAATGAAGACATAATATTTAAGAATTTGTGAGATGCCACTAAAGCAGTATTTGGGTAAAATTCACAGGACTAAGTGCCTATATTAGAAGAAGGTCTCAAATCCATGACTTCAGCTTCCACCTTAAGAAAATTTTAAAAAGAACAAATTAAACCAAAGCAGAGGGAAATAATAAAAAAAAAATCAATGAACTAGAAAATAAGAAACCAGTACAGACAAAAACAGTAAAACAAAAAGAAGGAGCACCTGATTGGCTCAGTCGGAGGACTGTGTGACTCTTGATCTTGGGGTTGTGAGTTTGAGCCCTAGGTGTAGAGATTACTTAATATTTTTTAAAAGAAAAGAAAGTTGACCAACCTAGCCAGGCTGATCAGGAAAAAAAGACACAAATTACCAACGTCAGGAATGAAAGAGGTGATCTAACTGCAGATTCTACAGCTGCTAGAAGGGTAGTAAGAGCATAGCATGAACACATATACAGACAACTGATTTTTTGACAAAGATGCAAAGGCAATGCAGGTTTCTCACCCTAGGCAAAAAAAGAATTCACTAAAACTACAAGAAAGGCATCCTCCAAGTAGAAATAAAAATTCTGCAGTATTATCAGGGAAATCCAAATCAAAACCTCAATGAGATACCACCTCACACCAGTCAGAATGGCTAAAATTAACAAGTCAGGAAACGACAGATGTTGGCGGGGATGCAGAGAAAGGGGAACCCTCCTACGCTGTTGGTGGGAATGCAAGCTGGTGCAACCACTCTGGATAACGGTATGGAGGTTCCTCAAAAAGTTGAAAATAGAGCTACCATACAATTCAGGAATTGCACTATTGGGTATTTACCCCAAAGATACAAATGTAGGGATCCAAAGGGGTATGTGCACCCCGATGTTTATAGCAGCAATGTCCACAATAGCCAAACTGTGGAAAGAGCCAAGATGTCCATCAACAGATGAATGGATAAAGAAGATGTGGTACACACACACACACACACACACACACACAGTGGAATATTATGCAGCCATCAAAAGGAATGAGATCTTGCCATTTGCAACGACATGGATGGAACTGGAGGGTATTATGCTGAGCAAAATAAGTCAATCAGAGAAAGACATGTATCATATGACCTCACTGATATAAGGAATTCTTAATCTCAGGAAACAAACAGGGTTGCTGGAGTGGGGGGTGGGGTGGGAGGGATGGGGTGGCTGGGTGATAGACACGGGGGAGGGTATGTGCTATGGTGAGCACTGTGAATTGTGCAAGACTGTTGAATCACAGATCTGTACCTCTGAAACAAATAATGCAATCTATGTTAAGAAAAAAAAAAAAGAAGATAGGAGGGGAAGAATGAAGGGGGGAAATCGGAGGGGGAGACAAACCATGAGAGATGATGGACTCTGAGAAACAAACTGAGGGTTCTAGAGGGGAGGGGGGTGGGAGGATGGGTTAGCCTGGTGATGGGTATTAACGAGGGCACGTTCTGCATGGAGCACTGGGTGTTATGCACAAACAATGAATTATGGAACACTACATCAGAAACTAATGATGTAATGTATGGTGATTAACATAACAATAAAAAATTTTTAAAAAATTCTGCAGTATTTTGAATAGATGGTAAAAGTAGAAAAAAGTGAACCCTACTTAAATATGCTGGAAGAAAGTAGACTTCATTTCATGTAGACTTTCATTTTGGAGCCAAAGACAAGGACATGCAATCCTAGCAGGGGACCTGGCTATTCAATGAAGAACTTTTAAATAACCATAATGATGTAAATGCTATTTATGGTTTTTATCTTTGAAGGGAGTATGGTTATTGTTACAGAATAGGATGTAAATGTTACCAGGGATGATGATGTAAAAATAAGCTTGATGAATGGCAGTGTTTTAAGGGTGAGGTGGGGAGAAGATAAGTGGTAAGGAAGGGATGTCCTTATCTTATAAAGTGCCAAGAGGAGAGATGCTATCTGTTGTTGAGGGGAAAGGTTGCTTTGTTACTTGAAGAGTGGCCATAAAGCTGTTAAAGTAATACAGCGATGTTGAAGAGGGAGATGGGTGGAGAGAATTGCATGAAGTCAACAGAAAGTGTCTATAAGTGGAGAGTCCAGGAGAGAGGGCTCACAAAGAATTGTTAGTCACCTGATATATGTAGTGTAACAGAGGCTTTTTAGCTTTTCCAGTGATTTGGGAGATGGATCGAAGACCTATAGACAAGAACTGAAAAAAGCTGAAGGAGTTATGAACCCCAGGAGAAATTATAAGTTGTTCAAGACTGCTTGCCTCAACTGTAAAGGATACTAGTCAGGATGTAAAGGATATAAAGTCAGTCACAGTTGTATAAACACTGAATACCAATGTAACAAGAAATGATTGTACAGCATGTTGTGGGGATAGAAGAACATATGTACAATGGGTGGAGTCAACCAAGATCTAAACTAGATAAGGAAAAAATCAGTAAAAATAGATGACTTAAAAAAAAAAAAAGCTCACTCTCAGCTGTTTTTCTTTTTTAAGACTTTTTTAGAATAATCTCTGTACCCAGTGTGGGGCTCAATCTCATGACCCCAAGATCAAGAGTCTCATGCTCCACTGACTAGGCCAGCCAGGTGTCCCTCTAAGCTGTTTCTTACTGAAGTTAAGTGGTTTCTCTGGGAAGAATAAATCAGGGGTAGGTAGAGAAAAAGAAGAAGACAGTCAGCCTAAGAGTATTGTTTGATTCTTGGGGTTATGCATATGTGTTTCTTTGATCATATAATTTCAATAAAATCCATATTTAAAGAGATAAAAAACCAATACTATTTACAAGAGCATCAAAAAGGTTAAATACTCAGGGATAAATCTGATAAAATATGGTCAGAAAGGGTTGTAGAGACTTACCCATTGCTAGGGAAAAGATTCCTAAGTTAAATATGGTGGACACATACTATAAAACACTATATTGCATACAAAAGACAGACACGTATATGTGTATGTATATATAACTTGTAAAGACCTCAGAGATAGAGACAAATGGAAAGATAAGAGATTTTTCACAGCATGCCATTTAAATTAAAATGCATTTATATTTGAAACCGTGTTTTATACCTGATATGTGCATATTTAGCATAGGAAATATAGCAGACTGGCTGTGCGTAGGGAGAAGAAAGAGATCACAGCCTACAGAGGAAGGAAATGCAAAATAATGGAGGATTCTTGAATACAGCAGCTGTGATCATTGGCTATAAAGTGACAATGTGATTGACTGAATTCTCTACCTGATTGCCTGCTGTAAACCGTCTAAACTGTTTTAAATATGTGTGTGTGTGTTTATAAGTAGTAAAAGCAAAACAGAAAGCAAACAGGTTTTCTAAAACAAGGCAGTGGAGAGAATAGGAAATACTGGAGTAAATCAAAAGGGACTACAACTTGATAGAAAAATATGCAGAAGTGCACAAAGCATGAAATAGTAAGGAAGAAAGATAAATACATCAATGGAATCAGAGTTCAGAGAGGACCGCTGTGGATAGATGAACTAGTTTGGGGTGGGAGAGGAGTTTGGGCCAGGTCATTACATTTTTTTAAGAATAAGAAGGCCCAGTGTTACTTGGAATTCTTGGGAACAATCTTATAAAAGCTTTGAATTTCTTCCTGGGTTCCAGGCCCTCTTTCCAAATGCCAGCAACAGCTTATATGCATTTGGGGATTTTATTCCACTCTTCGGACCTAATCATGTCCCAAGCCAAATCCTCATCATCTGTCCCAGCTTTTAACTTTCTGTCCCTTGACTTTCAGGAGGCTGTTAATGAGCTTCCTTCTATATCGTGCCCTGAAACTAAGCCCTTTCTCTGAAATCCCTAGATGATCTTGCCTTCTGGCAGTTTCTACTTTCTGTACTGAAGGGGGTTTCCTCACCCTCCATCAGAAGGTGAATTTGATCGTTTTTCTGGTTATGGTACATCTGATTAACCTATTATCTTAGTCTAGAGAGAGAGAGAAAAAAAATCCTTCTCATGAATTCTTTCTGGGGAAAAAAGGGCTTTTCATGACACTTTCCTGAGCTAAGCCATTCATTCATTCCAATCACTGATAAATTACTTGACCAGTTCAGCTCTTCATCCTTCCGTCTCTTCATGCGGTAACTTAAGCTTCATGATTTTACCAGCACACCATTTAGTGTCCTAAGACTGGAGGTATAACAAAAGGAGTTCGGGGAGAATGATGAATATGTGGGGGGGGGGGGGCGGGGACAAGAGTTCCTTGGAAGCCTGTGGAAGAGTTCTTCCCTGTCACCTCAGGTGTCCAGGTTACTCGGGCCAGTTGGGGTATGAGTTGTAATGGCTTCCACCTGCTTGGTACTGGTCAGTTACCTGGGCATGGAGGACTTGTCACCTCTTTCTCCACCATCCAGAGGTCCTTCCCTTGCCTCAAAGCGGATATCACTTCTGCCTTATAGGTCCAGTGTCCTAAGAGAGATAAATGACCTTGATCATGCTGTGATTATTACAGAATTTAGACGCACACTGTTGGTGATAAGGAATCTCATTACCACCTTAGAAAAATCTCTCAGCAACCTCCAAAGTACTATTTGTGTTCTTTTTTAGGAAGGACCATCTACATTTTTAGCCTTTCCCCAGAGGTTTCTTAGGCATACAATAGCCTGAGAAGCATGGCTTTTAAGGAAAGTTCAATGGTCCGGAAGATGGTGGAGAATAGGATCACACGGCTGGCATCACAGAGCACCAGTCCTTTGCTGAGGAATGTCAAGTTGAAATTCAATCAAGGATTCTCACAGGCTTTGCAGATATGCACACAGAAGGAAAAAATTCTACCACGGGCAGTTTTAAACTAACAAGGAAAGGTCTCCTTACCCAAAGACACGAGGTAATCACAGTTCTCCAGCATCACATCCTTATACAATTGTCTCTCTTCAGAGCTCACAGAAGCCCACTGCTCCGGAGAAAAGATCACAGCCACATCTCTCAATTTCACGGACTCCTGAAATAAAAATGTATACTTTATTTATGCTTCCATGTGGCTCTTGGTTGGTATCTTTGAAGTTGGGCACAAGAGGGAGACAGACAGTACACAAGGATATAGAAGAATGTGTGGCCAAAAGCTATAATGGAAAGTGGAAGCTGTAAGAAATCTACTTTGTCCTTGTAGAGTTTGGGGAGGCAAATTTGCCTATCCTCATGAAAAAAAGAACAACTAAAGAAATACATTTGGTGTGCTTGGCAGAGGAGTCAGTGGGGTGAGGCTGCCATCTGTGGGATTATGACTGAAGCCTCAGAATCGCACCCAGGTGAACAGTGAGGATACTGCTCATCCTAACTCTTGGGCTAGAACATCGGTCTTTGCCTGCCTTCAGGCTTAAACTGAGTCTTGAGTCTCAAGCCTGCAGGATTTCAGACTGCAACTTACACCATTGATTTTCCTGGTTCTCGGGCTTTCTTACTTGGGCTAGAACTACACCATTAGCTGTCCTGCATCTCCAGCTTGCCTACTACAGATCTGGGGACTTCTCAGCCTTCATAATCACATGAGTTATATAATAAGTCATATAGATCTCCTGTTGGAGAACCCTGATTAATACAATCACTCGTTCAATGCCATGCAGTGTGCATTGATAAAGACTGTGATTATGAGCTGAGGCATCGAGGGATACTGCAAAAATGGAGTCAATTTGAGCTGTGGTTTAAAGGAGAGAGCACTTCTGGTTCTAGCCATGATGGAGTAGTTGCCTCGAGTTGCCCTCTCACCGTCAAAGAACTAAAAAGCTAGATAAATAGGTAAGCCACTATTCTTACACACTGGAAAGCAACTTATCCAAGGCTGTGACCCTTGACAGAAGAAAAGCGTGTTATCCTGGCATTCTCCTTGATGGCATTTCTGGAGCCACAGCACAGGGACATAGAACCCAAGCAGTGGTCTTGCTGGATGGAGGGAGAGGATATCAGAGTTTGGAGCTTCCTTCCAACACAGCTGGGGTTGGGAGGGCAGGGTGCTAGAGAAGAAGCCCTAAGCACCTGTAGGAGAATTTCCCTTGGGTCCTTGGCTGACATTGGAAGTGTGCCTGCACAGGACCAGACTTGAAAGAACAGCTCTTGGGATACAGAGTCGGACAGAAGCTTCAGAGGTCACTAAGAAATCCTACTTCCGGGGCGCCTGGGTGGCTCAGTCATTAAACATCTGCCTTCGGGGCGCTTGGGTGGCTCAGTTGGTTAAGCAACTGCCTTCGGCTCAGGTCATGATCCTGGAGTCCCGGGATCGAGTCCCGCATCGGGCTCCCTGCTCGGCAGGGAGTCTGCTTCTCCCTCTGACTCTCCTCCTTCTCATGTGCTCTCTCTCATTCTCTCTCTCTCTCAAATAAATAAATAAAATCTTAAACATCTGCCTTCGGCTCAGGTCATGATCCCACGGTCCTGGGATCAGGCTCTCTGCTTGGCGGGAGCCTGCTTCTCCCTCTGCCACTCCTCCTACTTGTGTTCCCTCTCTCGCTGTGTCTTTCTCTGTCAAATAAATAAATAAATAATCTTTAAAAAGAAAAAAAAAGAAATCCTACTTTCTTTGGTAGGAATGTAGGATTCCAGACTATTCCAGTGCCTAGGGAGAACAGGGTGACTGAGCATTTAGTTGAGGTCACACATCTAAAGTTCTATACCCAGTAAAGATATCCTTCCAAACCAAAGGCAGTTATCAATTTGGATTTGAAAAGTTGAATGACCAGTAACCACAAGACAAATGAAAACTTCTCTCCCAGAAGAAATTAGTTTGATAATTTTTTTTATATCTGTCTGTTATGGATTCCTAACAGTTCCCCAAAAAAGTTATATTGAGGTCCTAATCCCCAGTGCCTCAGAATGTGACCTTATTTGAAAATAAGGTTTTTACAGAAGTAATCAAATTAAAATGAGATTAGGATGGGCCTTAATCTGATACAAAAGGGGAAATTTGGACTCAGAGACAGACATGCATGCACAGAGGGGAAATTTGGACCCAGAGACAGAACAATGAGGAGACCCAGGGAGACCCCAAGGTAAAGATAAAGGCAGAGACTGAGGGGATGCAGCTACAAGCCAAGGAACACCCAAGATTCCAGAAAACCACCAGAAGCTAGGGTTGAGGTCTGGAACAGATTCTCCCTATAGCCCCAATTAGCAAAATGTTTTTAGGCCCTATAAATTCTATTTTAGGAGGGAAATGAGAAGTAAGCGATTCACCTGTGATATCACCTTTAGAAATGAAAGGGCCATTTTTCTCCTCCTCTTCCTCTTCTCAGGAGAAAGCAGACTCCAGAGAAGTCACACCTTCAAATTGAGGGCAGAAGTATGTGAAACCAGGCACCCCAACCTCCATCCCCACCCCAAATCACTACCACCTCGACTACACAGAGGAAACCAGGAATATACACCAGCCTCCCAACCTTGACCTGCAGTTTCCTCTTCTCCTGGGCCCTACAAGGAGCCCACATGTGATGCTGCAGCAGCAGCTGGGATTCGGGGGTATATAGGGCCTCTGCCCATGTTCCAAAGTGTGTGGCCCTGCTTCCCAGATCTACCCTGAACAACACCCGCTCTGCATCCCAGTGGAACAGCACAAACTCACCCTCTCAGAGAGGTCAGCCCCAACATGGCTGGCAAGTCCAGCACGCCCCTGAGCCTGCTTATGTGGAGCCCAGGTCACCACACCCAGAATCTTTTCATTTCCCAATCAAGGCCATTAACTGCCTGCAGAGCTCTCAGCAGTTTTGGTCCTGAGTATAGTTGGAACAAGAAGGAGTAGGGAATGCAAGGGTGTCTGTCAAGGTTTAGGCTGAAAATTCCCAAGTGCTCTTTATTCATGCCTCCTGTGTACCCCAATCATGATATCATATAACACACACCACAGGAGGGCTTGTGACGCACTTCCCACTTGAATCTTTGAGATGGGGGAACTCACCTGGTGCCCCTCACCAGGGGCAGCTGCAAGGAGGAGAAACAGGTGACTTCAGTGCGTGATGGTGTAAGAATATCTTGGAATGTCCAGGTGGAGCTGATATAATCAAAATCCTGCTTGGAAGAAGGAGGCAGGTGCGTCAGGTGATGAAAGGGGGTCAAGAGCTAAGGAAGGGTGAGGAAACGGGTCCTCCCTCCAGCCTGCAGAAGGAACGCAGTCTTGCCAGTACCTTGAGTTTCCTCCCATAAGAGCCGTCTCGGACTTCCGGCCTCCAGAACTGTAAGGTCATCAATTTGCTGGGGGAAATCCTGTGAACCCGTCAGGTGCTAAGCACTTCCAAGTTCATGATCTCATTTACTGACACAGTTGTCCTCTACGGACATTATTCTGTTATTTTGGAGATGAGGAAAGGGAGGATTCTGAGAAAGGCAATTTGCTCGAAGGCCTCCTGGCGGTGAGGGGCCCCGTGGGGCTTCAGCCTCCCAGCTGAAAGACTAGGCTCTTCGGCATGATCCTCCAGGGCAGAATCCTGAGCAGCGTTCAAATGCCTAACTTTGCATCTGGCCCCAGTTTACTTGGCAGACTCATCAACCACCAACCCCCTACACCCACATATTTCTCACACTCCATGCTTCTGAGGTTTATATATATATATATATATATATATATATATATATATATATATATA
>NW_023270374.1:36357740-36381785 GCF_011800145.1 Mirounga leonina | reverse complement strand
TATATATATATATATATATATATATATATATATATATATATATATACACATATTAGTCTCTCTTTCTAGGCTTTATTCCTAGAACAAGGACTGTACCTTTTATGTCTTTCTATAGGAAGCCTTCAGCTCGAGGGTCTGGCATTTTACCTGCCAGTAAAGAGGCATTCTTTTAAGAGTCTTCCGCCATCCACCTGCTGTACTAGCATGAATTATTTTATTTCAGCATCTTGAAATCCCATCGGTGTTGGTACGATCGTTCTCACTTTATTATAAATTTCAAACATTATTTTTCTAAGATCACATGGCCAGACAGTTGTGGTCCTGATGGGCTATATCCCAAAGTTGTTGGAGGGCTTGGCAGTTGCCACAAAATGCTCATTATAAATAAAAGGCAGAAATTGTGACAAGCTGCTTAGCATTAACAAATTTTAGGGGCTTGGGTAGGTACTTAACCTTGGTGTATCTCTGTTTTCTCCTCTTTAAAATGAAGGCATTGGGCTCTTTCACATTTTTTTCGTTATAAGCATGATGCAAACATGTCTGTGATTCTGCAGGTGTAACCTGAGACTACAGGGAAAAAAGACTTTCTTTTGGGTCTGACTTTTTTTTTTTAATAATCGACATTTTTATTGAGATAATTGTAGATTCACATGCCATTGTAAGAAATAACAGAGATTCCATATACCATTTACCCAGTTTACCCAATGGTAACATCTTGCAAAATAATAATATAGTGTCAAAACCAGGATATTAACATTGATAAAATTCTCCATTCTTTTTCACATTCCCCTAGTGTGCTTCCTGTGTGTGTGTGTGTGTGTGTGTGTGTTCTGTACAACGTTGTTATATGTGCAGGCTTGTGTATCCACCACCACAGTCATGTTATAGACATCAGCCACTGGTCTACATGATGGCCATAAATTCTGAATACAGGTAAATATATACATACATATACAATGATTTATTGATGTTACAATACATGATCCACCCAGTGGCTTCTGTGATATATTTAAACTCTTATTCCTCATTAGCAACGTGTGGTTCTGTGTACTTTGCAAAACTGCACTGAACATGGGCCATTGACCTGGCATTTTCAATAGTCCCTCTACTTGTTTTTGTTTTTTTTTTTAAAGATTTTATTTATTTATTTGACAGAGATTGATAGCGAGAGCAGGAACACAAGCAGGGGGAGTGGGAGAGGGAGAAGCTGGCTTCCCGCCAAGCAGGGAGCCCGATGCGGGGCTCGATCCCAGGACCCTGGGATCATGACCTGAGCCGAAGGCAGACGCTTAACGACTGAGCCACCCAGGCGCCGCAGTCCCTCTACTTGTATATGGGATGCATACTTCAGATGATTTTTGTCCCTGACTTTCACAAGATAACCCATGCCTTGACCATCCCTCAGAAGCAGTAATCAGAGTGTCAGATCTGGAGAATGTGCAGCCAATTCCACATGGCTATATTGTCCAACCCAGCTTTGGAAATTAATCCAACCAGTTTCTCCCCATTCTGGCATAAAGGGGTAGCACATGGTCCTGTTAGGCTCACGTTGAGTGACCTCCCTCTATCTTGTCAAATGTAGGCATTAACTGATTATGTAGCATGGTCACAAGCCAAATATTTATCCATGTTTCCCAATCTTCTGGCTACCTGTAAATTTGTAATTGGTTTATCTTCCTCACTAGAATGTATACTCCATGAGGGAGTAGAATTTTTCTGTCTTGTCCACTGATGGGTATATCCTCAGCAGCTAGGAACGTGTATACCTGAAAGAAATAGGCTCTCAATTTTTAAATGCATGATTTAAATATGGGAACTGAGGAAGGAAGGGGATGAAGAGGAAATGACCAGATGCTGGAGTTGGAAACATTGAAAAATTGAAGTTGATTCTTAGAATTCTACCCCCCAACCTGGAAGGTTACTTCTCTATAGTTCTTCCACATCTCATACTATGATCTTGGTCCTGGTGCTTGGAAGGAAGAGCAAAAACTACTTGATGTTACTTTTTTTTTTCTTTTCAGAATATATATATAGGTTAGGTGACATGGTGTAGGTTCCCAGTTCTTTGTAACAAAACTAGAATCTGAATCCATTCTTCCTAAAGCTCTGGTGAACTCTTCCCACTAGAGCAAATTTTTTTTTTTAGATTTTATTTATTTACTTGACAGAGAGAGAGCAAGAGAGCACAAGCAGGAGGAGCAGCCAAGGGAAAGGAAGAAGCTGGCTCCCCGCTGAGCAGGGAGACCAATGTGGGGCTGGATCCCAGGACCCTGGGATCATGACCAAAGCCAAAGGCAGATGCTTAACTGACTGAGCCACCCAAGTGCTCCTAGGGCAATTTAAAAAATATATTTTATTTATTTATTTGAGAGAGAGAGAGAACACAAGTGGGGGGAGGGGCAAAGGGAGGGGGACAAGCAGACTCTCCGCTGAGCGTGGATCCAGAATCTGGCAGATCCCAGGACCCTGAGATCATGACCTGAGCCACCCAGGCACCCCTAGGAATTTTCTTCAATAGTTTTAATCCCAGAAGCAGAGTTCACATCATTTATTTATGTCTACTTGGATTGGGTGTACAGTTTTCCACACAATCTTTTTATCATTTACCATATTGCCTCTATTCCTAAAAAGTTTTCATGATCTAATTTATTATCTTCAATGAGTAACCTAAAAAAAATTATTTTTCTGATTACGGTATTCTTCACTTCCTACTCTCAATATAGGGAAGATGATAAAGACAAAGCTTTGGCTTATTTCAAATCTTAGGCTGAATCTTCTCATTTTTATGGTGGATATTTCAAAGAACCATGGTCAAAGGAAGATAGAAAATACATCTGTAATCATATAAATGCTGTTTCCTTGCTGAGTATGTTCTTAAATTTCCTACATGAGTTTTATATTCTAGGATTTTTCAGTATGAATTCTGATGAACAAGAGTTGAGGATTCAGTATGGAAAGCTATTTAGCTATAGACAGAGTCTCTCTGGATGAATTCTCTGGTGTTTAGTAAAGATGTGGCACCTAGAGACCTTTGCAGTATTATCATGATTTTAGAAATTCTGTTCCCTATGAATTTTCTGACGTTGAACAAGGTATGACCTTCTTTTAAATGCTTTTTTACACTGAATACAAAGGGTTTCCCTTCTAAGTGAGTTCTTTTATGGCTGCTGAAATTAGATGTAGTTCTGAAGGTCTTGTCACACTGGCTACATCCCTCTGGCTTTTCTCCAGTATGAGTCCTTTCATGCTGGGTAAGATCATAGCTAAAATTATGTCCACACACTCGACAATGAAAAAGTTTCTCTCCAGTGTGATTTTTTTTAATGCCATCTCAGGACTTCTTGACTAAAGATCTTTTCACATAGATTGTTTGAAGGGTTGCTCTCCACTATGAGTCCTCTGATGTCTATTAGATTGTGAGTAAAACTTAAAGCATTTTTCACATTTATCACATTTCTTTAGTGTTGGTTCAGTAGGACTTACCCAGTGTTCAATAAGCTTTGAAACTTTGTCCAAGGTATCTATACATTTATTGCATTCAAAGTGTTGCCCTGGGGTATGAATTCTCTTATGTCATTTCAAGGTCGCCTGTTGGCTAAAGGCCCTTCTATATTCATCACATGGAAGGCTTTTTCTCTGGTGTGAACTCTCTGATGTTCAATAAGAAGGGAGTAAAATAGAAAGGCCTTGTTACATGCATCCCATTTGTGTAGTTTGGGTCCTATGTGCTTTTTCTGATGTTGTATAAACTTTGAAGCTCTGGTAAAAAGTATTTCCACAATCACGACCTTCAGAGAGTTGCTCGAATGCATGGACGTTTTGATGAATAGAAAACAATGAACAATACCTAAAAGGCCTTCAAGTATGCATCCTATTTGTGTGGTTTCTCCACTGTATGAATTTTCTTATGTTGAGTAAAGGGTGAGAAAGGACTGAATGTCATTCCACAGTCCTCACACTCATGGTTCTGCATTCCAGTGAAAGTCTTTGCTGTGCAGTCAAGTGTGAGCTCTGTCTGAAGGCACTCTAGCATTCATTAAGTTCAGGAAAAGAATCCAGAGTTGGCTGGCAGGCTGATGGGGAGACAATAAGAGAAGAAAAGAAGATTAGACTCTCACATCACAATATAAATCACAATGAGGGGTGTGTATGTGTGTGTGTGTGTGTGTGTAGGATACAAGGAAACGGTGATTGCAGGTTCGGAAGTGGCAGTGTGTGGGGGTGATTCAGAGCGAGTGGTGCAACTATGCATTTTGAAGGTCTCATTTAAAAGCAGCACCAAGGGGCGCCTGGGTGGCTCAGTTGGTTAAGCGACTGCCTTCGGCTCAGGTCATGATCCTGGAGTCCCGGGATCGAGTCCCGCATCGGGCTCCCTGCTCGGTGGGGAGCCTGCTTCTGCCTCTGACCCTCCCCCCTCTCATGTGCTCTCTCTCTCTCGTTCTCTCTGTCTCAAATAAATAAATAAATCTTTTTTAAAAAAATAAATAAATAAAAGCAGCACCAATATTTAATAAAAAGGCACAGACATTATTCTTTAAACTTTCAAGTTTTTTTTCTGGAAGTATTACCTATTAAAAATTTTATACTCCAGGGACGCCTGGGTGGCTCAGTTGGTTGAGCATCTGCCTTTGGCTCAGGTCATGATCTCAGGGTTCTGGGATCAAGTTCCACTTCAGGCTCCTTGCTCAGCAGGGAGCCTGCTTCTCCCTCTGCCTGACGCTCCCCCTGCTTGTGCTCTCTCTCTCTCTGACAAATAAATAAATAAAATCTTAAAATTAAAAAAAAAGAAAGAAATTTTACACTCCAAAAACTTATTTATTTTTTATTTATGAGAGAGTGGGGGAGGGGCAGAGGGAGAGAGAGAATCCTCAAGCAGACTCCCCACTGCGTGCAGAGCCCGATGCAGGGCTCCATCCAGGACTCTGAGATCATGACCTGAGCTGAAATCAAGAGTCAGATGGCTAACTGAGCCACCCAGGTGCCCCTACACTCAAAAAATTTTATGCTTAATAGACAAAGTGTTAATTGGGATTTTACTCTCAAGTTTTTTGTTTAGCCACAGATTTTAATGATTTGATACATGAGTAAGTACAAATATAGTACATTGATTTTAATGTTACTTCAACCCTAACAATCAGAGTGCCATACTAGACTTACCCATTGATTTACTACCTGGAATTCACATTGTGTCCATTTGTTAATATAAAGAGTGATCCACTAACTTGTGTGTAGGTCTTTGTGGACTTAATCACCGTATACTATATTTAAAGTTCCAGAATTAGGCTTGTTCAAAGAGGAATCTCAATTGTATATTTGCCACATATTAAAGCACAAAACTCAAGTTCTGGTCCGTTTGCACTCTAAACTCTAATATAGGTATATATCATTGCTATCATGATTTTTCCAACCTCAGGTTCTACCAGTATTTTATATTTTTGCCAATCAGATACAAAGTTTTTTTTTTTAAGATATTATTTATTTGTCAGAGAGAGAGAGCACAGGCAGGGGGAGCGGCAGGCAGAGGGAGAAGCAGGACCCTGGGATCATGATCTGAGCTAAAGGCAGACACCTAACCAACTGAGCCACCCAGGCATCCAGATACAAAGTTTTATCGCTGATTTTTGTATTTGGATTTATTCAATTGCTAGAAAAACATTTGGTTTTTGCTTCCTGAAATAAAACAAAATAAATTAGAAAAATATGAGGTAGTAAACATGAGACTTTCTACTACCTACAAAAAGTGTAATTAGCATAGCATCCTGTTACTTGCCTGCACCCGAACCGTGGGTAATGCTACTCTTTCTCAAAATGATGGATAAGCGGGGAGTGCCTGGGGGGCTCAGTCGGTTAAGTGTCTGCCTTCAGCTCGGGTCATGATCCCAGGGTCCTGGGATCGAGCCCTGCATTGGGCTCCCTGCTCAGCAGGGGAGCCTACTTCTCCCTCTCCCTCTGCTGCTCCCCCTGCTTGTGCTCTCTCACTCTTTGTCAAATAAATAAAGAAAATCTTTGAAAAAAATGATGGATAAGATATTGCTAACTTGAAGCAGGATCGGGAAGTAATTTAAAAAATAAAGTAGAACTATTGGGAATGAATACAGTCAATGGGATAAATGGAATAATACAGGCAAAGACAAAAGAGTTAAATCGCAAGTCCATGAGGAATTTAGAAAAATCCAGATTCGAATTTTTTGTTTTTAAAGATTTTATTTATTTATTTAACAGAGAGAGACACAGCAATAGAAGGAACACAAGCAAGGGAAGTGGGAGAGGGAGAGGCAGGCTTCCCACTGGAGCAGAGAGCCCAATGCAGGGCTCGATCCCAGTACCCCGGGGGTCACGACCCAAGCCAAAGGCAGACACGCAATGACTGAGCCACCCTGGCACCCCTGGATTTAAAAGAATATTAAAATTAAGGCAAATATAAAATAAAGAAATACTGTTATTTAGTAACTAGAAGCCTCAGAATAGAAGAAAAAAAATAAATGCACAGGAGAAAAATAATCTAGCATATCAGAATCCCAGAAATAATGAGCCTTGCTGAACAGGCTTGGTCTCTTTCCTTCAGCACTTTGAAAGTATCATCCTGCTGCCTCTGCCCTCCACTATTTTTGAAAAGTCAGCTGCGTTTTATGCTGTTGTTCTCTTGTACATGATGGGTCATTTTTCTCTTGCTGATTTCAAGATTTTCCCCCTGGCTTTCAACAGTTTGATCCTGATGGATGTAGTTGTAGAAGTCTCTACTTTCCCTATGTGAAGTTTGTTGACCTTCTAGGATATGTAGATTACTGTTTTTCACCAAATTTGAAGTCTTTCTGGACAATATTTAAATACATTTTCTCTCTCTTTCTCTCTCTCCTCTCCTTCTAAGACTGCTACTAGACATATATTGGTATGCTTGATGGCATTCCACAGGTCTTTGATGCTCTGTTCATTTTTATTCATTCTTGTTCTTTCTCTTCTTCAGATTGGGTAATTTCTAGTTTGCTAGAAATTCAAGTTTGCTTTCTGCCAAATTCTCTTCTGCGAGTTCAGATCTGCTGTGGAGTCCCTCTAGTGAAATATCCACTTCAGTCATGGTACTTCTAAACTCCAGAACTTCCAGTTTTCATAAATTCTATCTCTGTAGTGATATTCTTTATTTGAATCATTGTCTTACCGGCCATAGTTTCCTTTAGTTCTTTGAACATCTACCTACAAAAACCATTTTTGAAGTCTTTGTAAGTCCAGCATCTGAGTTTCAGAATTTCTGTTGGCTGCTTTTCTCAGCGTGGGCCACAATTTCTGGTTTCTTTACATGGCCTGTAATTTTTTTTTCCCCTTAAAAACAGGGTAATATTGCAGCAACTCTGGAATTCTGATTTCTACCACACGAGGGCATTATTGTTGTAGGTTTTGTTGTTTGGTGACTTGTCTGAACTAATTCTTTGGAGTCTGTCTCCCCTATGGTGTACAACCACTGTTGTCTCTGCTCATCATTTGATTGATTGATTGATTGATTTGAGAGAGAGAGAGTGAGAGAGTGGGGGGAGAGGCAGAGGGAGAGGGAGAGAGAGAATCTCATGCAGACCCCCCACTGAGTGTGGGGCCTAACAAGGGACTTGATCTCCCGACCCTGAGATCATGACCTGAGCCGAAATCAAGAGTTGGACACTTAACTGACTGAGCCACCCAGGAGCCCCCTGCTTGTCATTATAAACAATTATTCTTTTTTTTTTTTTAAGATTTTATTTATTTATTTGACAGAGAGACAGCAAGAGAGGGAACACAAGAAGGGGGAGTAAGAGAGGGAGAAGCAGGCTTCCTGCCCAGCAGAGATCCCGATGCGGGGCTCGATCCCAGGACCCCGGGATCACGACCTGAGCCGAAGGCAGACGCTTAACAGCTGAACCACCCAGCACCCCTATAAACAACTATTCTTGATTTTGTTCGTAAACCTGGTTTCATTCCTGTTTCAGCATAGGTTGGTAGTTAGCCAATGATTGGTCAGAGGTTGTGCTCAAACGTCTCCAGCCATTAAGTCTTTTACCTTTTGCCAATGAACCTATGTGAGGGTTGGGTATTGAATTCAAAGTTCAGGCTGTTTACAAGTCTGTGTCTTCTGTGTCTGCACAAGGCCTCCCCTTTATCCAGGAAAGGGTAGATAGTCAAGGTCCCCTCCTCTCCTAAGCATGTGCACCCCCTTGCTCAGAATTCCAGATCACCAGGATACAGGAAACTTATCAAGGCTAAGTATATCTTTCTCCTTTCTTGGATTTCTGATTAAAGTCTTGGCTAGTTTGCCAGTTTCTTGCTGGCCCCAAGAAGAATCACAACCTTGACCTTCCTCAATGAGTTGCGCAGAAATGGCTACAGTTTTCAAAAAACTTCTAAGTTTCCGAATTAAGTCAATCCTCTCTAGCAGCAAAGTGTCTAGTTTTCTAGCTTGCCATGAGACTTCTGGCCTGACAGCTGGGATAAAACTCCAAGAATCTTGCTGTTCATTCCCATAGTTCAGTAGTTTCCTTGGAGAAATACTTCTCAGTTTCGTGTATGACCTTATTACCAGAGAAATGGTTGTTTCACAATTTTGTTCAGTTTTATCAGTGCTTTTGGGGAGAGGATTTGCTAAGCTTCTCATTCTGCCATTCTATGTGTCCTATAAGGTAACTTAAGTGCCAAAGTACTGGAAGCCAACTAAATGAACGAGGGCATTGGTGTGTGCCTACATTAAATTAACATGGGTATTGGGGCGCCTGGGTGGCTCAGTCATTAAGCGTCTGCCTTCAGCTCGGGTCATGGTCCCAGGGTCCTGGGATCGAGCCCTGCATCGGGCTTCCTGCTCAGGGGGAAGCCTGCTTCTCCGTCCCCCACTTCCCCTGCTTGTGTTCCCTCTCTCGCTGTGTCTCTCTCTGTCAAATAAAAAAAAAAAAAATTAACACGGGTATTGTCTGATAATGGTTAGATCTTAGTAAGTGTTCAGTTGATAATTTTAAGGTAAGAACTAAAGGGTAATTCAGTTCTCACAGAGTGGTAAGATTGGGGTAATTTCTTTTTTTTTTAAGGTTTTATTTATTTATTAGAGAGAGAATACACAAGCAGGGTAAGGGGAGAGGCAGAGGGAGAAGCAGACTCCCTGCTGAGCAGGGAGCCTAATTGGGGCTCAATCCCAGGACCATGGGATCATGACCTGACCCAAAGGCAGACACTTAATGGACTGAGCCACCCAGGCACCCCTGGTGTCATTTCTTATGTTTTCTTTTCTAAAACTTCATAGATTGGCATTTGATTATGTATCAATTTATATTTTTTGAAAGCGTAATTCAAGGAAAGAGTATTTTCTTATATTTTACATGAGTGATCACAACTCAGGTTATGCTATCTTGAAATCAAGTTTATGCTCTGACTATCGTAAATGGAAACTTATTAAGATCACCTTCATGGAGCAATTTTTAACCCAGGAAACTAAATACCTGGATGTTATTCGTGATTCCTATGAATGATTCTCAGAAATAGAGATTTTAAACTTACTTCTGGGCTTCCAGTTCACATTACACACTGATTACAGCCTACCTACATTTGATCTATTCCCTGTTCTTTGAATTTAATTATGACCCAAAGCAGAAATTATATCCCCCTGCCACATTCTCCCCTTAATTTTTAGGCATCAGCTAATGGACAGTGACTTCTTTCAAGATTCTATTATAAAACTTAAGAAGAAAATTATATTTTACTACATCTGAACTCTGCATTGAACTTACATTCTGTGTGATTTGAAATCCTGGCGGTTCACACATTGATATTTAAGATCACAGCATCTCTCCCCAGTTAGACATAAACTTCTTGATTATTTGAGGTTAGTTTTATAACCCAGTTTGCTTGTTGATTTACCACAAACATTTTTAAATTTTTTTTTAAGATTATATTTATTTGTGAGAGACAGAATGAGAGACAGAGAGCATGAGAGGGAGGAGGGTCAGAGGGAGAAGCAGACTCCCTGCTGAGCAGGGAGCCCGATGTGGGACTCGATCCAGGGACTCCAGGATCATGACCTGAGCCGAAGGCAGTCGCTTAACCAACTGAGCCACCCAGGCACCCCCTACCACAAACATTTTTAAAAGGACTCTTCCATGATCATTTGTTAAAATCTCTGTAATACTTGCGCTTTTTGAATTATTCTTTTACTCATTTTTGCTCAATGAAATTGGTTATCCAGTTCAACAATCCATGATCCATTGCACTGTTGTCTTAGTAAAATTAAAATATAAAAACAACAAAAATCAGCTTTAAAAAAAAAAAATCCATATCTGAATCTGAAAGAGAAAGCTAAGCTTTGAAGAAAGGCTACGATGGATATTGTGGACCATCACCCAGATCCCCCTTTAAGACTAAGACGCTTTTCCTCCAGCTGCTTGGAGTATTAGCTGCTTACGGCTCACAGACGAGTCATTCTCTGGACATTGCCCTTGCCTAAAGACCGCTATGTGGCCCAAAGTTACACCCCTCCTGGATGCAGCCAGCAGACACATAAGGGCAGGGGTGCAAAGGTCCTACTCCTTTGCCTCAATTCAGAACAACTGAAGGGTCGTGTCAGCTCCAAAACTCCCTGTAGGATTGGATGAACCCTCTGTTGCAACAGCGTTGGAGTTCAGTCTCTCCCTTGACCCAATCCAGTTTCCCCTCGCCCTTCACAATTGTTCCCAAAAGAATGCCCAAACTTGCTACCTGCAAATCTCAGATAACAGATTCTATTTTTCTGGGATCCTGACCTATGTCAAAGGTGTTTTAAAGGACATGCCTATAGACAGGCAAGAGTATCTACCTCTTTAAGAAGAGAGATGTAGCAAGAGGGACTCTAGCACAATAATGATGGGTAAAAAGATCCATTTGCATATTTTTTCCCATATACTAAAGCCCATGCAAAGAGCTCATGTCTCCTCACCTCAGGGACCCAGGTTCCTCTGACCATTTGGGGTGTGGGTTGTGATGACTTCCACCTGCTCACCGTGTCATGAGGTATTTGTCCCTTCTCTCATCATCATCCAGGGATCACTGCCTCGCTTCAGAGAAGACCTCACTTCTGCTTTAAAAAGCCCTGCATAGAGGAAAAGAAAATGTTCTTCTCAATGCTTTGAGTATCAGAGAATTTAGACCCAGTATTTGGCTCTACACACAGTGACTGTGGGTCCCAGTTTGCTTTAGTTACTCCAGTATCCTTTGTAACATTCCCTGTCACTTTCAAACTCCACCTAGGATAGAGTATAAGTTATGTATTGACACTAAAGAGAGAGGAAGCCTCAGAGCAGTGTTCTTTCACAGTTCTGCCTACAAATTGCCTTTTAAAAATAGTTCTCGGGCACCTGGGTGGCTCAGTTGGTTAAGCGACTGCCTTCGGCTCAGGTCATGATCCTGGAGTCCCGGGATCGAGTCCCACATCGGGCTCACTGCTTGGCAGGGAGTCTGCTTCTCCCTCTGATCCTCCTCCCTCTCATGCTCTCTGTCTCTCATTCTCTCTCTCTCAAATAAATAAATAAATTCTTAAAAATAAATAAATAAATAAATAAATAAATAAATAAAAATAGTTCTCTAGCCAAATTTCGGCTCTGTGATCACATTTGCTCTGTTGCTTTTGAGAAAGGCATGGAGATTTGAGGAGACTGGGATACATTCAGCTTGGGTGTCTATAGTATGAGTGTGCCCATCTCTTCTTTCAGAAAGCTCCCACAGATTATTTAGGAATAGGGAGCTGATATTTAGGTAAGCATTTCAAGAGTTCTGTAGATATTTGTACAGTAGGAAGAAAAAGCTCAAAGTAGGCAGCTTATCAACGAATGGGAAAGATCTTCTTACCCAAAGTGATCAGATATTTGTAGTTTTCCCATATTACCTTCTTGTACAGCATCTAGATATCCCCACTGCTCCCAAGATAAGTCAATGAATACATCTCCAAATTTTATTGACTTCTGAAATAACAAATACTTTATGATCTCCAACTGCCCAAATAATCAAGTAGTCCTAGAAGAATTAGTCTTGGTCACTTGGGATGTAAAAAATGGAAGGTTGAGTATGAGCATAAACTTGGGTTGCAAGTTTGACTCAGAAGAAAGAGAAGACACAAATTAACAATATCAGGAATTAAATAGTAGCCATCACTGCAGACCCTCCAGACATCAAAGAAATAATAAGGGAATACTATGAACAACTCTGCACACGCACTTTGACAACTTAAAGGGACCGATTCCTCAAAAAGCATAAACTATTATAACCTACCCATATGAAATAGAAATGGAGAGCAGATTAGTGGTTGCCCAAGGCTAGGGATAGAGTGGCTGGGTGTGCCTATAAGGGAGTAGATGAGATTCTTTTTTTTTTTAATTTATTTTTTTATTCTTATGTTAATCCCCATACATTACATCATTAGTTTTAGATGAAGTGTTCCATGATTCATTGTTTGTGCACAACACCCAGTGCTCCATGCAGAATATGCCCTCCTCAATACCCACCACCAGGCTAACCCATCCTCCCACCCCCCTCCCCTCTAGAACCCTGTTTGTTTTTCAGAGTCCATCGTCTCTAATGGTTCGTCTACTCCTCCGATTTCCCCTGCTTCATTCTTCTCCTTCCACTACCTTCTTCTTCTTTTTTTTTTCTTAACATATATTGCATTATTTGTTTCAGAGGTACAGATCTGAGATTCAATAGTCTTGCACAATTCACAGCGCTTACCAGAGCACATACCCTCCCCAGTGTCTATCACCCAGTCACCCCATCCCTCCCACCCCACCCCCCACTCCAGCAACCCTCAGTTTGTTTCCTGAGATTAAGAATTCCTCATATCAGTGAGGTCATATGATACATGTCTTTCTCTGTTTGACTTACTTCGCTCAACATAATACCCTCCAGTTCCATCCACGTCGTTGCAAATGGCAAGATCTCATTCCTTTTGATGGCTGCATAATATTCCATTGTATATATATACCACAAGTAGATGAGATTCTTACAATGATGCAATAGCTCTGTGTCCTGACTGCCATTGTGGTTATACTAATCTACACCTATGACATAGGATGATTTACACACATTCTACCAATGTCAGTTTCCTAGTTTTTACACTGTACTATACTTACTACCTAAGTTGTAGCCAACAGTAGAAACTGGGTGAAGGGTACAGAGAACCCCTCTATATTGTCTTTGTAACTCTCATAAATCTATAACTCAAAATCGAGGCTTAAAGAACATGTAGTTGGATGTGAAATAAAGACATAAGAGTCTTGGAAGAATCTTGAGTCACCCACATCGGATTACTCTGTAGCACGTATGCCCCTAGCTTGTCAAGTTATGATGCAAACTGAACACTTTAGGGAGTGTTTTTGCCCTCGCAGAGTTTAAGGAAGATGAATTACTTATTTTCACTAAAAAATGAGGATTACAACAGGTAGTGCTAAATACTACGTTACATTGGCCAAGGGATGTCAAAAAGTGAGATCACAGTTTGTATAGGAGTGATGCCTTCAAAGAGGAGGTAAATTTGGGTTGTGTCATAAATGAAAAAGAAGCAGGATTCAACAGAGAAATTCCCAGAAATGCATCCTAAGATAAATATATAACAGTTAACTAGAAATATGTCCTTAGAGTGTTTTATAATAGTGAAAAAAGTAGAAAATTGCCTACATTGAGGGATTGGTCAACTTATACCTATTTGGGGATGTACTACAAAGAAGCCATTAAAGTCAATAATTTATATATTATCAGTTGTATATTGTAATTTAATGACTTGTAGAATTTATGTTAAACTGATAATATATAAATTTTATATAGTGTGACTTTGAAAAAAATATACAGGTTCCTAGGAAAAATTACAAACAGTGATTGTCTGAGGTGTGGCCGTATTGATAGATTTTCTTTGTAACCCATATTTTCAACTTTTCCACTGAATAGGTATGATTTTTTTCTTTAAAGCATTATTTTAATAGAAGCAGAAAAGTTGTCCAAGACTTTTGGGTTGACTGAGGAATGAATCCAGTTCTTGAGCCTGGAGTATCTGACATGATTGTGTTATGGGAAGGAAGTTACCCTGGAAATACATTTCTTTGAACATTCCTTTTGGTGCAGATGAAGTATTCAAGACTCACATTAGAATACTTAAAATTGTCGGACCAGAAAGATCACTAAATGGTTCGAGGACCCATGCAGAGGACACAAAATAATGTAAAGAAGTCACAGTGTATATAGTAGGAGCTCATTATGATCAAGGACTAACTTTTCTCTATTAAATTTAATTTAGGGGGCACCTGGGTGGCTCAGTCAGTTAAGCGGCTGCCTTCGGCTCAGGTCATGATCCCAGGGTCCTGGGATCGAGCCCCGCATCGGGCTCCCTGTTCAGCAGAGAGCCTGCTTCTCCCTTTCCCTCTGCCTGCCGCTCTGCCTACTTGTGCTATCTCTCTGTCAAATAAATAAATTTTTAAAAGTCTTCAAAAAAATATTTAATTTAGAAACAATAGATTGGTTTATGTCAAAATACTCCTTTGGCACCCATTAAGTCCTACCCTTCAGAGTCCCCTCCACCTTTCAATGCCTATGGTAGTGATAGAGCACAGAAAGTTAATGTCCAAATGTTCAATGTCAAAGACACAAAGAAGAATTTTACATTGATTAATATTAGTCTTATTCAGAATCTGCATGAACCTTTATGCACCAATACTGTATGCTTTAAATCAAGTAAAAAATAGAAACAAAAAGAAAACCACAAGGAATTTTACATCTCTGTCTCGGAAAACAGTTCACATAGGCAAATTGAACAAAGAAGAAGAGTGTCACAATTAAACTTGATCTAAATGTTACAAAGTTACTTTAAATGCAACAATCAGTTAATAGCCAGCCTTTATAGTCTGGCAATGTATTAGGAACAAAGAAAATCGCAGATTCTAAGGGCAGAAATTCTATGTCAGATTCTCTGCCCAAACTGCAATCATGTTTATTAAAAAGCCAAACAGAAAACAAAATAATGATGTGTTATTCTGAAAAATTTTTAATTATGAAACACTACAGCAAAAGAGGTATTAACTCAGATTTTGAACTATTTAGAAACTAGAATGTGCATATCAACATTCTCAGGATGTGGTCAAAGAAATATCTGAAGAAATGTACACCTAGGGTGCCTGGCTCGCTCAGCCAGTAGGGCTGGTTCTACTGCAACTCTTGATCTCAGAGTCATGAGTTTGAGCCCCACATTAGGCATGGAACCTACTTGATATAATAATAAAGAAATAGAAATTTAAAAATAAATGTATAGCCTTACCTGGAGTAACACTCTTAAATAGGTACAGTGCAATGAAAGCTATTAGTGGGAACAGGACATCAAGCCAGAACCAGAGATTATCATGCCAGCCCCTTTCAACCCTAAAGAAAAATGATGTGACTAGAAAAAAAAAAAATATGATTCTCTAAGACCAAAAGGCATTTGTATTAAGAAAGATTACAAGAGAAACTCCAAGTATAAAAAGCAAGAATGACCTACCTACAGTTATTACTATTCAGAAATGAAAAAAGTATGCATCTATATTCCAATAAATTTGTATTTTTAGGGAAAGCAGAATAAATTATAGGACTATTAACAGTTTTGGACTCAGAAAATACTTCTGACCAATGACTCCAGAGTAAACAAAATCATTTCTTAAATAGGGACATGGCCTTGACCATTTTACATAGAAAGCCAATCAAAACTTCGAAGAATGGGGCACCTTCCTGGCTCAGTCAGTAGAGAGTGCGACTCTTGATCTTGGGATTGTGAGTTCAAGCCCCATGTTGGAGGCAGAGTTTACTTAAAAAAAAATTTTTTTTAATAAAAATAAATAAATGAAAACTTCAAAGGACACATTTCCTTTTTATACAAAACAGAAGAAAGAAAATCGGTATGGGAAACTTCACCACCTTATTCTAGGAGACAAAGACACCCCCAAAACAAACAGGGCAAACATACTTGTAGCCACAAAAGAATAAATAAACTGATTTCTATTTTAAACAGATACAGTTTCTAAATATAAAATAGCAGAATTATTCTGCTATATAGTTAGTACATTTTGCTCCTGGAATGAACACAAAGGTCAATTATAAAGACGCTGTTATTCAAATTTAGTACATTAACAGAGGAAAGAAAAACTCCCAGTGGGTACCAAACTGTGAATTTGATAAGATTCAGCCAATTTTCAAAACAATACTATTTGCTGGGGCTCCTGGGTGGCTCAGTTGGTTAATCGGCTGCCTTGGGCTCAGGTCATGATCCTGGGGTCCAGGGATCGAGCCTCGCATGGAGGCCCCTCACCCCCTGCATCAGGCTCCCTGCTCAGCAGGGAGTCAGCTTCTTCCTCTGCTCCTCTCCTGCTCATGCTTGCTCGCGTGCTTTCTCTCTCTCTCTCTTGCTCACTCTCTCAATTAAATAAATAAAATATTTTAAAAAGAAACAAGTGTCATCAATCCTGCTACTTCCAGCTGGGTTAGACAAGAAAAATATGCCTCAATAAGCACACTGTATAATGGTAGAGACAACTAGGTATGGAATGTTCGGGACATGAGTGGATCACCTACTGATTTTTCTGTGACTGTGTTCTATCGTGCCAAGTGTTACTACTGCAGTCATGGCATATGTGAATCTGTATTTTGTAATGAATGGAGTATGTTGGAGTCTGCCTAGGTAAATTGCCCTGTGTGTTGTGACTGCATTTGCATAATCAGTTGAGTGGGTATCTCCGTCCTTTCTTTAAAGATGTAGATTCTGCAGGAGAATATTGCTACATAAGGATATGGGTATAGATGTATGACTTTCACAAGCTCAATAATGGTAAATAAGCCACCAGAAATGGCTTCTGCTTAATACTTCACACCCATCAATTACCAGTTACTTGGCATATGGTCACCAAACTATTTCTCAAATCCGTTCCCTTCTGTCCTTTTCCAGATGCAGTCCTAGTCCAGGTCCCTCCCTATTATAGTCCCTGGGGAAGTAAGTGCCCTCAGTCCCTCACAGTGCCCTGCTCCTCCACTCTTTCCTGCTCTGGGCGGTGGGTGAGGGGTCCCCAGTGTCCCAGCGCTCCCCCTCTGCCTGCCTTTCAACGGGAAGCCTATCTGGAGTCAGTCCTGAGCCATTCTGTTTATTAGAAGCATTACTCTGCTTTTCTAAAAAAAAAAAAAAAAAGTCCTGCCTGGTCTAATTATTTTCCTTTCAGATGAAGTTTTAGAAATGTCTGTCAAGTAAAACATCAAAGCAAAAACTAAACCAATCAGATTTTGGTTGGGATTTTGTTAGACCAAAACATGCTTCCCAAAGGTGTGCAGTGTTCTTCATGTGTGTTTTTTCTTTCCCTCTTTACTTTTTTCTTCTTTCCAAAGCAGTTTGTGGGAAAAACTAGTCGCAAGATTGGCCCCCGTGGGTTGGAGGCAAACTTTAAGATCAGCCCATCCATGCCAGCGAGGACCCTAAATTCTTTGTTTCTTCGCCTGCCCTAAAGTCCCCCCAGGTCTACCAAGGTAGACCTCAGCCCGAGATCTGCTTTCCAGGGCTGGAGGAAGCTGGGGGAGGCTTAATTTGCCTTCATTCCTTTCTCAGTCAGTGTACTCTATATGCTAGTCGGGAGCATGGAAATGCATGAGAACTGTCTTCCCAGACGTGGGTGTGGTTCACTCGCTTTCCTATCACAGTCATTTGGTAAGCCACACACTTGTTTTTTTTTAATTTTATTTATTTATTTGAGAGAGAGAGAGCACGAGACGGGGGAGGGTCAGAAGGAGAAGCAGAAGGGGAGCCCGATGCGGGGCTTGATCCTGAGACTCCGGGATCATGACCTGAGCTGAAAGCAGACACTTAACCGACTGAGCCACCCAGGCACCCCATAAATCCTCATTTTAATAAGTAAGGTAAGGCTCATCCAGCTGAAGTAGAGGTCATATAGCTAGTGGATGGAGTTGCTTTGGGGTTCAAATAGATATTTAACTCTAAATTTCATTATCTTTTCAATACATATTTATGCCTAAAATTAAAAATGTATGCACCATTTTATCCTTAATATCAAAACAATGTAAAAGTTATCTTTGGGGCACCTGGCTGGCTCAGCAGGTAGAGCCTGTGACTCGTGATCTCAGGGTTGTAAGTTCGAGCCCCACGCTGGGTGTAGAGATTACTTAAAACTGAAATCTTCAAAATAATAAATTAAATAAATAAAAAATAAAAATACCCTTAATCACATGTATCCCCTATGCCAAATAATTATGGAGAAAATATTGAGTTAATCTTACATTTGTGGTGATTGCATTTCAAAAAGTCAGACAGTGAGAATTGTAAGCCTCCCCTAACCTCTCAAGTCTGGCTGTGTCCTCAGTAGCCCAGTATAGAGTTTATAGCTCAGTCTGAGGTTCTAGATCAAGTTCATTTGATCCCCACATCCAAGCTCCAGAGGAACACGACCTCAAGAGAAGGAATAAGGGGATGGTTCTAGAAGCATCTTGGAGAGCACCCTTGCTAACCTGAGACCTGTTAGGACAGAGTCAGATTCCCTGGAAGGAGAAGGTCCTAGACAGCTGGGCTTGAAGCAGTTCCTGATTCTCCAGCTTCTAGTGAGCAAAATTAGGATAACATCACCACATCCGTGAGCCATCCAGTTCAGCGTGACAGTGGAAGCTGTGGGCAAACTTTGAGAGGTGAGCGGTAAGCCAGGGTAAAAGGGACTGGTAAGGGACAAGGTCTAAGGGGGAAATAAACATTATCATAGGGTATTTAAGGGGTTGGCCGTGGAATAAGAGCTCACCAACCCCAGCAGATGAAATGTGCCTCCACTCTTCCCTACATTATACACCAATTCTATTTTCTGCTTCCTCTTTCCAGATCCTGGGATGGTCGTATACCATAGGTGTTAACCATACCTAATTGATTTTTTTTTCCCCCCTCGATCCTGGTCAAGGTGAAGAAAAGCTTTTCCTCTTAGCTAAAGAATCACTGAAAGGTAGTACTGGGTGAACTTTGTAAGATACCTAAATCTTGCTCCTGGTTTACAATAGCCATAAAATTAGGGTAGAATGAGTAACTTGTCTAGGATCACATATATCGTGAGTGACAGAATTAAGACTAGAAATTGAGAGAAACCTCCTGCCACTGTTTTTAGATGAAATGGATGAATTTCTAGAAAAATATCAATTACCAAAACTGATAGAAGAAATGGAAAATCTACATAACTCTTTATTTAAAATTCTTTTTAAAATTGATTCTATAATTTAAATTTTAAGGTCCCAGATATTATCACTGATTAACTGTAGCAAATACATAAGGAAGAAGTAACCCAATCTTACAGAATTGTTCTAGAGAGTAGAAAAAGAGGAAATATTCTTCAACTTATTTTATTGGCCAACATATTATTTTTTTTTCACAAATCATTAAAAATTTTTTTTAATTTAGCCAATAGCCATTCTTTAATAGAGTAGTTCAGCCTACTTACATTTGTTAAAATTAGTACAGCCATTCTCCCTTTATCATTGGGTAAATTTAACTGTATTGTTGTAGATTTTTCTTTTGTTTTTAATCAAGAATGGGTATGGGATTTTATTCAATGCTTGCAGAGCATCTATTAAAATAGCTATAGAGTTTTTCATACTTTAATATGATAAAATAACTTTTTGGATGTTGGATTATCTCTGTATTCCTGGGATAAATCCAACTTAGTCATAAAATACTGTTTTAAAACATTGCTAGAGGGACGCCTGAGTGGCTCAGTCGGTTAAGCGTCTGCCTTCGGCTCAGGTCATGATCCCAGGGTCCTGGGATCGAGTCCCACATCGGGCTCCCTGCTCCGCGGGGAGCCTGCTTCTCCCTCTGCCTCTATCTCTCTCTCTGTCTCTCATGAATAAATAAATAAAATCTTAAAAAAATAAAAAATAAAACATTGCTAGATTTGGGTCACCTGTATAAGGGAAGTGGAGGTATAAAAAAGAGGTCATTGGGAAGTTAAAAAAAGACTTCCAATTTTTCTCCCTTTTTTTCTCCATTTTATGATTGAAAATTTATAACATTCACAAAAGTAGAAAAAATAGTATGAAAACTCAGATACCCATTTAGTAGTTACAACAGTTGTTAACTATTGGCCAACATAATCTGGATATCAAAACCAAATAAGGATATTATAAGAATGAAACATTAAAAGTCGATCTCACGGGGCAGCTGGGTGTCTCAGTTGGCTAAGTGTCTGCCTTCAGCTCAAGTCATGATCCCAGGGTCCTGGGATAGAGCCCCATATCTATGCTCAGTGGGGAGCCTGCTTCTCCCTCTCCCTCTTCCTACCACTCTGCCTACTTGTGCTCTCTCTCTGTATCAAATAAAATCTTTTTTTTAAAGATTTTATTTATTTATTTGACAGAGAGACACAGCGAGAGAGGGAACACAAGCAGGGGGAGTGCGAGGGGGAGAAGCAGGCTTCCCGCGGAGCAGGGAGCCCGATGCGGGGCTCGATCCCAGGACCCTGGGATCATGACCTGAGCTGAAGGCAGACACTTAACGAATGAGCCACCCAGGCGCCCCTCAAATAAATAAAATCTTAAAAAAAAAAATTTTAATAAATAAATAAAAGTCGATCACATTCATGAAGTAGAGTTCTAAACAAAATATTAGCAAATAAAATTGGGCAATACTTCTTCTAGTTTTATTGAAACATAATTGACATATAGTACTGTATAAGTTCAAGATGTACAGCATAGTGACTTAACTTTTTTTTTAAGATTTTTTTTTTTTTTTGAGTAATCCCTACACCCAAGGTGGGGCTTGAACCTACAACCCTGAGATCAAGAGTCACATGCTAACCTGACTGAGCCGGCCAGGGGCCCCTGACTTGACTTTCATATTTTATGAAACAGTTACCACAATGAGTTTAGGTAACATCCATTATCTCACATAGATACAAAGAAAAGAAAAAGGCAATATTTTTAAAAGGGGAGAGTTCATGACCAAGTTGGATTTAGTCCAGGAATACAGTATTTGTTTAACTCTAAAAACTAACCAGTGAGGGCCACCGGGGTGGCTCAGTCATTAAGCATCTGCCTTTGGCTCAGGTCATGATCCCAGGGTGCTGGGATCGAGCCCCGCATCGGGCTCCCTGCTCAGTGGGAAGCCTGCCTCTCCCTCTGCCTACCGCTCCCCCTGCTTGTGCTCTCTTTCTCTCTATCATTCTCTCTGTGTCAAAAAGATTTTATTTATTTATTTGACAGAGAGAGACAGCGAGAACAGGAACACAAGCAGGGGAAGTGGGAGAAGGAGAAGCAGGCTGCCCGCTGAGCAGGGAGCCAGATGCGGGACTCGATCCCAGGACCCTGGGATCATGACCTGAGCCAAAGGCAGACGCTTAACAACTGAGCCACTCAGGCGCCCCAATGAATAAAATCTTTAAAAAAAATTAACCAGTGAAACAAAAATATATTAGCAACATAAAGGTCATATCAATAATATGGAAAATGCATTTGTTAAAATTCAAGTCCAGTCATAATTTTTTAAATTCATTATTTTAAAGATCCTTAGCAAGCTAGGAATAGAAGGAAATTTCCTAAATATGATTGATAATGGACATTTATAATAAACCAACAGCAAGTATACTAATGTCTCACATTAGGTACAAATTTCAGGGTGCCTGGGTGGCTCAGTTGGTTAGGCGACTGCCTTCGGCTCAGGTCATGATCCTGGAGTCCCTGGATCGAGTCCTGCATCGGGCTCCCTGCTCGGCAGGGAGTCTGCTTCTCCCTCTGACCCTCCTCCTTCTCATGCTCTCTGTCTCTCATTCTCTCTGTCTCAAATAAATGAATAAAATCTTAAAAAAAAAAAAAAGGTACAAATTTCAATATAATACAAGTCTGTTGGATTTTCCAAAATTGTAAAGAACCACATGCATTATAAGCAGCAAAGAGTGCGAATTGTGAGCTCTGTTTATGTTACTGAGATTTGGCTATGTCATTTTAGCAGATAAAGTAAAATTCATCCATTTAACAATCAAGCTCTGGATTGTTAATGTCCTCGAATGAGCACACTGTTACTAATGCTTTAGAATATTTTGAATGATTTTGTTACTTTGGCAGTTATTTTAGCATTCACTGTTATTAAAATTTAAAATATTTTAATTACTACACCATTCTCATCCAAATATTCATTAAATGGTAGTGCTCTTAAGGGGCTTAAAAATTCATGAAGACCAATTACTTTGAAGTGGAAATTAGATGTTATAATATACTACAAAGACACTTAAATAAACACCATAATGCACTGTACAATTAATTTAGTGGAGAATGCTCAATACAACATCAGAGCTAAGGCCAACAAAATAAAAAAGGCAGTATTAAAGCTGATACATTCCACAGTGGGTGTGAATTTATGCTCCCTGGGAATGCATTCTTCCTATTCTGCATCTCTTCCTATGGGGATACGAGTATTGAATAAGGCAGGTTTTGAATTTTTCCAGGTCTTATAAGCAAAATCCTTACATAGACTGCTCTATTGTTACATATGAAAGTAAAGTAATTTTTAAGTTTTTGGGTTCAGTTTTGTTCCTGTATTTGGTTTTTACATTTGTTTTTATACCCTTAGGAGACATTTATGATTTTTATTAAAAAAAAAAAAAATCAATACCTTATCTTTTTGTGTAAAAAGTATTTTATTTTTAAAATATTGTAATAAATAGGACATCTGGGTGGCTCAGTCAGTTAAATGTCTGCCTTTGGCTCAGGTCATGATCCCGGGGTCCTGGGATTGAGCCCTGCATTGGGCTCCCTGCTCGGCCGGAAGCCTGCTTCTCCCTCTCCCACTCCCCCTGCTTGTGTTCCTGCTCTCGCTCTCTCTCTCTCTCTATCAAATAAATAGATAAAATCTAAAAAATATATATTGTAATAAATAAATAAAATATTGTAAACTCTCCCCATGTCAGTCAATATATCTCTGCATTATAATCTTTCGTGGGTACCTGATATATTCCCCACCTTATGGATTCCTACAAGCTCTTTTTTTTTCTGTTTTTCTGGGTTTTTTAGATTTAGATTTTTGACAGTGTGGTGCTGTTAACATAAGTTGTAAGAAATGTACTTATACATGTATCTTTAGACAATTATTTCTTTAGGTTGTATTCCTAACAATAGAATTGATACATTAAACTACATGCTCCTTTAAATCTTGGTACAGAGTGGCTTCCAAATTGTTTTATAAATTACATTCCAAATAGAAATTTATGAGAATGAACATTTTCCCAAACTTATGCCCACCCTGGATATCATTTTTCTTTATAATCTTTGCCAACTGTAAAGGCCAAAAAATGTATTTAAACATTTGCATTTTTTTATTTGTGGTTTATCGGCTGCTTCCACATATTTATTCCTCATTTGCATTTTCCCTTTTATTACTTTCCCCCTCCTATCCATCGATCATTTTTATGGTAGTGTGATCTTCTTATAAATGTGTAAGAGATAATTAAATGAAGCCAATAAACCATTCTTTCGTATATTTAACAAATATATTGCCCAAGTGTGTGTTTACTTGATTTTTTTTTCTGAAAGTAAGGTTTTAAATTTTTCTAGAGTAAAATTCAACAGTCATTTTTTTATGGCTTGCCAGCTTGCCATCCCTGCCCAGTTTAAGTGAGAAAATTCTTTTATATTTTCTCTAGGTACTTGGTGGCTTACTGTTCATATGTTAAATCAAGAGTCGATATGAAATTTATGTGTTATAATATGTCCGGACTGAGACATAAGCTTGCCCTCTCCTCCCATGGCCCCTAGATTCTGAACATGATTTCTTGACTGCCTCATTTCTCCCCTCCTCCCACAGTGCTCTACTTGGAAATTCCACCTTTATCATGCTCTAAATTCTTGTGAGGTCTTGGGTACCTGTTCTTGGAAGGAGCAGGCAACGTTTAGGAAATACTCCAATTTTTTTTAAGTCCCGGCTTTTTTGCTAGGGTTTGGTTTTTTTTCCAGATGAAATTTAGATGTGTTCTGTTAAGTAAAATAAAGCAAGAGGAAGGAAGGAAGGAAGGAAGGAAGGAAGGAAGGAAGGAAGGAAGG
>NW_023270374.1:36162614-36357730 GCF_011800145.1 Mirounga leonina | reverse complement strand
AGGAAGGAAGGAAGGAAGGAAGGAAGGAAGGAAGGAAGGAAGGAAGGAAGGAAGGAAGGAAGGAAGAAGGGAAGGAGGGAGGGAGGGAGAAGGGGGGAGGGGAGGGAGGGAAGAAAGAAGTCAGGTCACTCAAGTTATTAAGATTTTGATTGGAGGGGCGCCTGAGTGGCTCAGTCGTTAAGCGTCTGCCTTCGGCTCAGGTCATGATCCCGGAGTCCTGGGATCGAGCCCCGCATCGGGCTCCCTGCTCCGCAGGAAGCCTGCTTCTCCTCTCCCACTCCCCCTGCTTGTGTTCCTGCTCTCGCTATGTCTCTCTCTGTCAAAAAAATAAATAAAATCTTTAAAAAAAAAAAAAAGATTTTGATTGGAGGGGCGCCTGAGTGGCTCAGTTATTAAGCGTCTGCCTTTGGCTCAGGTCATGATCCTGGGATCCTGGGATCCTGGGATCCTGGGATCCTGGGATGGAGCCCCACATGTGGCTCCCTGCCCAGCGGGAAGCCGGCTTCTCCCTCTTCCACTCCCCATGCTTGTGTTCCCTCTCTCACTGTGTCTCTCTCTGTCAAATAAATAAAATCTTAAAAAAAAAAAAAGATTTCGATTGGAATTTTTTTAAAGAATATTGAGTTTTCCCATCTAGGACAACAAATATGTGTCTTTAAAATACAATATGTGTCACATCTTTAATGTCACACAGTAGAGTGTAATAGTTTCTTTTGTGTAATTCTGCCATATTCTTGTTTTTTATTTTTTTTAGTATAGTTGACACACAATGTTATATTAGTTTCAAGTGTACAGCATAGTGATTCCTCAGGTTTATACATTATGCTGTGCTTCCCACAAGTGTAGCTAAATTCTTGTTAACCTAGTCCTAGACATTGAATGCTACTGTCAATGGAACTCACTTCCTTTTACCATCATTCTCATGTGGCATAAGAGAAACAATTGATATAAGAGTATATCGACTGGCACATCATCTTAATCATGGGATCAAAGGTAATATTACCAAAAATGGGACAAACGAACATCATGTATATGAAACTGATCTGATGTGATTTACTAAGAAGAATATAACATCCCTTATGTAGAATTTCTGCCAAGAAATGTGATAACCTGAATCTGTTGAGGAAACAGACAAACCCAAATGAAAGAACATTCTTCACAACAACTGCTCTGTTCTCTTCAAAACAGCCACTGCCATGAAAGACAGACAAAGGCTGAGGAGCTAGATTAAAAGACTCTAAATAGTTTGACAACTGCATCTAATGAATGATTCTGAACTGGATCTTGGATCAGGGGAAAAAAATGTTATAGAGGCTATTATTGAGACAATGGGTGAAGTTTGAATATATGGTCTGCATATTAGATAACATTTCAGTGTTTGATTTCTTGGGTTTGATCGTTGTGTGGTAGTTACATAAAAGAATGCCCTTGTTCTTAGGAGATGCACACTGAAGTGCTAGGGATGACAGTTCATGTCTGCAGCTTACTCTCAAATGGTGAGGATGAGAAGATGGGGAGAGAAATTGAGAATTGCGTATATGGCAAAATATTAACAACTGGAGAATCTAAATGGTTTCCAGGTGTTCATGCAGAATGAATCGTGCCTGCAACCTTTCTGTAAGTTTGAAATTTTTCAAAATAAAAAGGTTAAAAGGGTCAGAAAATGAAAAAAAATCAAAATAACACATTGAATTTTTAGGGTCCTGTTTTAACAAAAGTATCACCTAACATGGTCATCTCGGGGAGGGGAGATTATGAGGGCTGTCCTTGATCAGATCTTCCTTTGATTTTTGTGTATCTGCTGTTTTATCTACAATTTTAGTGGTACTTCAAAATCCAGTTTTGAGTGGAGGCGATGTTTGCATTCCTGGGAGAAAACTGGCTGGTGGTGGGCATCAATCTTTTACGATATTGCTGGGCTTTATTCTCTAGTACTTTAGTTAAAATTTTATGTTTTCATGTGTGCAGTTGATATCTACCCTTCCTTCTCAAGGTCGCTTTGAGTCTAAAGGGACCCTGGTCGTAGGAACCCGTGGAACCGGGTTCAGGTTCCTAATGCAGGGATCATGGAGGAACCAGGGCTCCGAACAAAAGTAAAGACGATTTTGGACAAATAACCCAATTCACCAGATAAGGCAGGGACTCTTCCGACATTCCCTAAGACAGGGGCGCGGAGACTTCTGGGAAACGGAGTCCCGAATTGGACGGATTACCGGCAGGAGAGCCCAGGGAACCTGGCCCTCGCAGCTCCTTCTGCGCATGTGCAGTTCTTCCTCGTTGTTCGCCCGCTCCCTCGTCTCCGGCTTCGCCCCGCAGGTAGTCGTAGAGCCTCCGGGTCGACGCGCTGCTCGGTGACCGAGTCCTCGGGAAGGAGGTGCGCTACAGGTGAGGACCTAGTTTGGAGAGCTGCTTTGCGGGGCGCGGGATAGGTTTGTGCCCCCACACGGTGGAAGCAAAAACTGGAGCGAACCCCACGCGGGCTGAGGACCCTTAAAGAAAGCCAGAGACAGAGCAGCTTCGCTGCAGACGCACAGGTTCCACGGAAAGGATGAGGGCACGGGTTTCTTGGTCAGAATAAAGTGCGCCGAGAAAAGGCGCCTAAATGTGAAAGAACTGTTTCCAGGAGCTCCTCGAATTTGCATGTGCCCTGCTCAACCATTCATTAGCGAGTCAAATCCACGACAGCAGTGGGCATGAGAGGGAACGCTTATAACATTTATTATATGCCTGCAAGCTAAGGGCAGATGGTGAGTCTGCATTGTAGCAGACTGATGTAAGAGCCTGAGTTTGAACTCCGAAGAGTTTAAATTCTGGCTCAGCCACTGAGTCTCCATGGGCAACATGATGAGCCTCTAAGACTCAGTTTCCCCGTCTGTAAAATGAACTTTTTTCCTAAAACCTGTCTCCAGGTTGTTCTGAGGATTGAATAAGGTAACACCTGTAAAGCGCTCAGCACAGGTCCTGGCATTCATTGAGTACCTGGGAACTGTTAATTGCCCTTATCATTGTTCTTTTCATTAAGAATATTATTTATTTCCAAAGACCCCCCCCCCCCCGTAAAATTGGTATTAATCCCATTTTAACCAAGAAGAAAACCAAGACTCTGGAGGTGAAGTCTTGTGGACAGTAATTGAAGGAGCTAGCATACAAACCTCAAACAGTTTTATTTCCAAATCCCATGTTGGGCTTTGTCCGGCAGCACATCCTTCCCAGCACTTAGCAGAGTGGCAAGTCCCTCAGAGGCATGAGGAAGAACCTGGAATGTACCAAACTGAGTCTTCTCTATAGTTCTTGGAGATTTCTTGACATCTTTTCAGAGCGCTCGGGTTACTGCCTCATGGAAGCTTCTCTACTCTTTCTTCATTGTCCATCTGCCCTGTGACCTCAGCAGTTTAAGACTCCCAAACC
Source organism: Mirounga leonina (assembly GCF_011800145.1). Classification (NCBI taxonomy): domain Eukaryota; kingdom Metazoa; phylum Chordata; class Mammalia; order Carnivora; family Phocidae; genus Mirounga; species Mirounga leonina. The sequence goes on along the minus strand of NW_023270374.1, from coordinate 36,354,322 downwards.
AGATTTTTCTGACAGTTGTTCTCAAATAAGCTTGTTAAAACCCAAGAGCTGGCTAGGCCCCACCCCCAGAGTCTCCGGTTCAGTAGGTTGGGGAGGGGTCCCCACATTTGCATCTCTATCAGGCTCCTGACTGATGCGCCTACTGCTGGTCTGGGAACCACACAGAACTCCTGTTGTAGGGGTGGTGAAGTCCCAGAGACAGTTGGGACCTGGGCTGGAGATTCCAGTTATTTGAATTTACCCCTCCAGCCAGGTTCACATTTCCTTGGATCCCACAGCTCTTGTAAGGAAAAGAGGTGGGGCCACCACGAGCAGGACTCCCACCTGGGAGATCCCCACCCACCCAGACGCAGCCCACCACCGCTGGGGGCACAGACCCCAGAAACAAGCAGGTTCTATCTATCTTTGCTTGCTCAGAAGCGATTTCTGATCGTTCTGCCCTGAGTCACATCACCACACCAGAGGTTGTCAAGAACAGTCGGTCAGCAAAAGTGTGGGCCAACTTTCAAAAGAGAGAGGTGAGCTGAGCTGAGGGTGCTGGGCAAGAGGCAGGCTTCTGGGATGAGGAAATCCTGTGGACAGTGGATGAGGATGTGTTCTGGGGGGATGGGCAGGGAGACACTATCATCACTACTCCCATGCTTTTTATTCTCCCTGAAGCCCCTCTCCCAGGATTCTGCACAGCCTGCAAAACCACAGCCATCCCCTCATCTGGAATTTAGGGATATGCTACCCACCCCCCCATTCCTGCCTTTGTAAGCATACACCAAAGGCCTTCAGAGGTTATGTAACCCTGCCTCATTTTAAAAATGAACAGTATTGGGTCTGAGGGAGTCATTAGCATAGGGTTAAGTACAAGGTTTCTGGAGCCAGACTGCCAGGGTTCAAAGCCAGGCTCTACCACATTACTTTCACTTCTTCCCTCAATTTCCTCACCTATAAACTGGGAGTGATAATACTACCTACACCTTGCTTTATTTTAAGGAATAAATGAGGTAATGTAAGTAAAGTACTTAGAACAGTGCCTGTTACATAGTAAGCACCATCCAAGTATTGTCAGTATCCTTAATATTAGTATAATCTCGGTTTACATTATTTGTTAGTCCCAGAACCACTGGGACTAACAGGTCCCAGAAGGACCACTGGGGCCCCCTGACTCCCAAGCCCTTGTTCTGTCCACTGTGGCTCAGTTAAGTCGAAACAAGTTTCTTAATAAAAAAAAATTAAAAATAAATAAATCCCTTAGAGACACTGAAACCAAAGGAGAATAAATCCCTTAAAAAAAAAAAATAGACTTCCTTAAGGCACACCTATCCCTGTTAGAGGTTCCTATTAATTTTTTAACTTGAAGGAGTTAAAAATATAAGTAGGAGGGGCAGCTGGCTGGCTCAGTCCATAGAGCGTGCAACACTTGATCTCAGGGTTGTAGGTTCAAGCCCCATGTTGGGTCTACAAGAGATTACTTAAAAATTTTAAAAATGCAAATATATGTGTGTGTGTGTGTGTGTGTGTTGGAAAGTAAATGAGCAGATCTCTGTCAGGTTTTTGTTGCATCATTTTTTACACTTTTTTCTGATGAAAATATTCAAAACATACAAAAGTAAAGAAAATAATATAATGACTCCCACATATTCGTCACAGCTTCAGCCATTATCAACCTAAGACCATTTTGTTTCATCTATACCTGCCCCCAACACACACGTACACATTTCCCTTCCACCTTCCATCACTAGATTATTTTAGAAAATCCAGAGGGCTCCTAGCTGGCTCAGTCGGAAGAGAGTGGGACTCTTAATCTCAGTGTCATTAGTTTGAGCCCCACATTGGGTGTAGCGATGACTTAAACAAATAAATAAATGAACTTAAAAAAATAATAAAGTAAAACCCAGACATTAAAAACTTAAAATGTAACATGTTTAATAATGGCCAAAGGCATGGCATGTCATCCTTGCTATGCTAAGATCTGTTTAACTGGCTCTTTCTTAGTTGGACTTTGGCTTGTTTTGTATCTGTCTGCTATTAAATCAAAGAAAGCTGTGAATTGTAAGAAACCAATAAGATAAGAATATTTACTCTCCGCAGTGAAAAGCATGCTTCTCTTAGTTCCCCATGGTTATACCAGGGATAGGAGAGTCCCCTCAGCACCCCTGCCCCTTTGAAGGGTCAGAGACATTGTCCCACCATGTGGCTGGCTCTCAGCTACTACATGTGGATTTCTAGGCAAGGGCTCCGAGGACCTTCAGGACAGACCCTATTTCTCATGATTGCTCCGCTCCTTTCCCTTCCTCCAGCTCTGGCCTCACAGTTCTCGAAACTTTCCCCAGAACAGGAGAAAATGAACACATCTCAGGTAAGTCATTTACTTCTTACTCAACTTTTTCAATGAACTCTTAAGAGTGACTTCACGTTTTTTAGTGACCATGCCTTCTTATCGATTGTTTTTCTTCTTTTTTTTTAAATTTTTTTCCTGGGGTATCATCTGACTTTCCTTTTTTCCTTTCCTGGCTTTGAAGGTTTACATTTGATTTGTGTTGTATTATTGATTACCTTTGATGTGTGTGACACATATGTGAACATATTTTTTTTTCAACATCAGGGATTGTTTTCACCCATAGTTCCATCTAAATAACATATACTCCTTTATCTCAGATTCTCCTTTTAAATGCTTTTCTTTTCCCACTTTCTCTTTACATAATAAATATTATTTTTTGAATTCTTTGTTAACAATCGCATCACACCTTCTAGCAACTGGAACAAAAATTATTTCAATTCTAATATACATTTTTTTGGTTATTTTTGCTGTCCCAAGTTTGAAGATAAAGTGTTATAATGTTATCTACAGCTTAGGGTTGCTTATCATGTTCCAGTCACTGTTAAATTCCTTGCCTGATTTAACTCTTTTAATCACAACAACAGCATTATGAGGTATGGAGTTTTATTATGCCCTTTTTACTGAAAGTATAAATAACAGATTAAAGTGCTTGTAGCTGGAATGGTTCTAAGGTTATCTAAGGATACATCATTAGAAATTTGGCCAGATAGGGGGTGACTGGCTGGCTCAGCTGATAGAACGTGTGACTCTTGATCTCAGGGTCATGAGTTCAAGTCCCACATTGGGTGTAGAGGTTACTAAAGAAAAAATAAAATAAATTTGGCCAATTGTCAAATTTGTCCTAGAGTCTAAGTCCACTATAAGCTTTCCACCCATTTTGGGGAGTAAGATTTTGGGAGTAAGTTCCAGCCTGTCCAAGAACTTGGAACGGGACATCTCTTAGGTATGGCATTGCCAGAGAAGATGCAGGGCACAGAGATTATACCTTGCATGGGACATACTTATCCTAAAAACCTATTTGTTGTTTCCCTGGGTGCCCTGTGTTTTTATTTACTAAAGCTGGGAACTGTACTCAGGTAGAAAGAGGGTTTCAGGTGCCCTCTGCTGCCCATGAGCTCTGGCATTCCTAACGCATCCAGAGGACCAGTCATTCTCTGTCTTTTCAGGGGCTGGTTTTACTACCTCGTTCCAGATGGCCTCTTGCTGGACCAGCACAGCCTGCCTCAGTTTTCCCATCAATCATTGTAGCAGCCCCTCTTCCCAAGTTTCAAGAATTCTCAGGCTTCACACCCACAATATGTTGCTTTGCCCAAAAATGTAAAAATGTTGCCTACATGCAGTTTATAAATATTTTTTGAAGTTTCCTGTTGAATTACCCTGTGCTTCTTATGTCTGTAAGTCCCCCTCCCTTCACTGGCTTCACTAGGAACCGTTCTTCCTGCTCTTCTGTCTGCTCAACCATATTCCCCTTCTCCTGCTGTGTTCCTTCTCCAACTGCTGAGTTCTGACGGAGGCCTCTGGAGAATCTTCCACCTTCAGAGTCTGAGTATCTGGAAGTACCTTTATTCCACCCTGTGACAGGAATGACTGGCTGTAGCACTGGGGTCTGCACTCCTTTTCCTTCAGGGTATGAGGAGAAAACAGGATCTCCGTTATATCCCAGCATCTGCAGAGACTGAGGAGAAGTCATCTGCCACTCTGCTTCTCACTCCTGTGTTATTCTTTCTTCTTGCAAAGATTTTCTTTCTCCTGGGGTCTGAGCTATCTTGCCAGGCCACATCTGCTGGAATGCTTGCCTGGTACCCGAAGAAGATGCTCCTGCTCATGAAGCCTCGTGTGCCCTGGGACACTTCCAGTGATTTCCCGAGATTATTCCATTCCCTGCCTCCTCTCTCCGTTCTTGACACCCAGAGCTCCTGGGAGGCTGTCAGTGGCTCTCCGCAGTGGTCTGCCTGTCCTCCTTTACCTTTCTGTAACGTTTTCCATTATCCTGTGTTTTCGTTCTGTGCGTTAAGAGATTTGCTCATTTTTGTCACCCAAGTCATGTGGTTTTCAAAGCCTTCTTTGGAGGGTTTTAGATTTGTTTTGTTTTGTTTTCCTAAGTCAGCCACAGAGTATGTCCTATCTGGGTCCTTTTTCTTTTCGCAGAGCCAACTTCTCTCATTTTATGGAAGTAAGACTCTGACACCAATCTGACCAATTTGAAGTCTTAAAAATTATTGTCTTCAACATCTAAATTAATTTTGTTTTCATAGGCTTCAATTGATTCCTCTTGGTACTTATTTTTTTAGGCTGTTGGTTTTTATTTACAGGAAATAATACTTTGTTACGCAGTTTTTCTTGATGCTTATTTTTCCAACTGTTTGTTTTACCTCCAGCAGAGTCTGGGCCCTTTTTAGTTTTCTGTTGTAAATGGAAAGGCAGAAACCTCAGAAGATCGATCTAGGCAGCTGATGTGCGTTCACTCCACAGCACAGAGGTCTGTTTCCTTGGCAAGCTCTTCCCTGGAATGGAAGGACAGACTTGGGGCCTTTTCCTGATGGCAGAGCACGTTGGTTTGTTTCCCTAGCGTTGCCCTAAAAGCAAAGCTGGGACCGATCAGGGTACTCAGCATAGTACTTTGCTTCTCTCTCGGGTTGCAAAATTCACGCAGACTCCTTGAGGCAGTTGCCCCGCTTTTTATAGAGAAGGTTCTCCTGAGTGTTGACCCTTCGCCAACCCCTCTGGGGGGTAAGAACGAGCCAGGAGTGTGGCAGTCCTCATATGCCCACTCACTCTCCTGGGTCTTCAGCCCAGAGCTCACTTCATCTTCCTGCCACAGCTACTGCTGAGCTGGGCAGTCCTGCCTGGCTCTGAACAGAACCTGAGATTCTTGCACCTTCTGGGTTTGTAGGAGAGGATGAGCACACGGCCTCCAGTATCTACCTCCTACTCTATAACTTACAGAAACCAGTCAGAATTTGTCTCTTGCTGACAGCCCCCTTTCCATGCACTCCTGTGCCCCGATCACACAGTGGTGTTTTTATGTCTCTTCCTGCTATGGTTTGGAGGCAGAAGAGATAAATGTGTGTGCCCAGCCCATCATGTCGAGTTAGGAGCATCTCTTATTTTTTTTTTTTTTTTAAGGTTTTATTTATTTATTTGACAAAGAGAGACACAGCGAGAAAGGGAACACAAGCAAGGGGAGTGGGAGAGGGAGAAGCAGGCTTTCTGCTGAGCAGGGAGCCTGATACGGGGCTCGATCCCAGGACCCTGGGGTCATGACCTGAGCCGAAGGCAGACGCTTAATGACTGAGCCACCCAGGTGCCCAGGAGCATCTCTTGTTCTTGAAATTATCACCAGCGATGGCTCCCAAGGAGCACTTCGTTCCTTCGACGGCTGCCTCGTGAGCACCGTCATGGATCTGCCCTGCTCACCATGTGCAGATGCAACTGCTAAGTCCGGCTTCTTTGGTCACCAGGGCCTTCTCTCCCTCCTCCTCCCCATCAGGCTCCGAATCTTCCATCTCCCCACTCTTTGTGGGCAAGTTCCCTACTTGGATGGCTTCAGCTACACTGAGATACTCCAGATTTCCAAAATTTATCTTAATCCTCACCGTCTCTCCTGAGCCCCAAGACCTTATATACAACCGTCACCTGGAACTCTCCACCTGTGTGTGTCACAGATATCCAAGATTTCTCTCTCCTGCCCAAACTATTCTTCCTCCCGGCTTGTCAGGCTCAGTATATGGCACCAGCCTTGACCCAGCTGCTCTTGCAGATAACCCTGGAGTAGTGTTCCGTTGCCCCTCTTTCCCTAACCAATTGATGATGAATACCATCTAGAATCAACTCCACTTCTAACTGCCCCTGTTACTGCATTAAAATCTTCTCTGATTATGGTTATTATCTTCCTCTCTGACGTCCCTTCCCTTCCCTTGAAAAACCCTTCCCTGGCTTTCTCAACCTCAACACAATCAGTATTTGGGGCCAGATAATCCTTTGTTGTAGAGGCTGTCCTGGGCATCGTAGGTTGTCCAGAAGCATCTCTGGACTCCAGCCAACTAGATACCAGAAGCACTCTTTCCTCCGTTGGGACAACCACAAAGGTCTCCCGACATCACCAAATGCCCCCTACCCCTCAGCAGGCAAGACCATGTTGATTGAGAACTGCTGCTTTGAAACACTCTCCTACTCTGCTGCTAGGGCATTGCTTTCAAAATATAAATCTGGTATGTCCCCATTTCCATGGAAGTCATCTCCAAGCCAGGAGTCCACCCCATACAACTGCACTTTGACAATCAAGCAGTGTATGGTATGTGAAGAAAGTACTAGAATGACCTTTCATGTTTCTTTTGTATCTAGAAAAAATTAAGGGCACCTGGATGGCTCAGTTGTTAAGCGTCTGCCTTCGGCTCAGGTCATGATCCCAGGGTCCTGGGATCGAGCCCCACATCGGGCTCCCTGCTCCACGGGGAGCCTGCTTCTCCCTCTCCCACTCCCCCTGCTTGTGTTCCCTCTCTCGCCGTGTCTCTCTCTGTCAAATAAATAAAATCTTAAAAAAAAAATTAAGGAAGGAAACTTTACTTTTGGTGGCTAGCTGGAGAGTCCTAGACGTATATCATTTATAGCTAATGCACAGAGGGATGCTTAGGAACACCTACTGATGGGGTGACTCAGTATTTGGAAGCCATTGGTCTCCAGGGGAAAGTCCAAAATTTCTCCATGTCGACCACTAAATAACTCTACTGGTCTGAGTCTCATCGAAGCCCCCAACCTTATTCAGTCACCCTGCACTACTTACAACTCCCTTAACTTAATGTGTGTTGTTATTTATTATCATGTAATTTATTATTGGACATGTATGTGCTTTGTAGAAAGTCTCCTTGTTGGTCTGTAAACCCTTAAAAACAGGACCAGTGTCTCCTTTGCCTTAGCATCCTTACAACTAGAATAGTTCTAGATATATATAAAGGGACTCAAATTTTCATTATTTTATGAATTAATAAATAAATATAGAGGCAGAGTATTTCTGATTTCTGTTTCTTCCGCAAAGTATAACCTAAAGGAAGGTACATGGTTGTCATCCTTTGTAACATGTTCTAGTAAATTCTTAACAATGAACACAGTAGGGGCGCCTGGGTAGCTCAGTCAGTGAAGCGTCTGACTCTTGATTTCGGCTCAGGTCATGATCTCAGGGTCGTGAGATCGAGCCCCACGTCGGGCTCCGCACTGGGCGTGGAGCCTGCTTAAGATTCTCTCCCTCCCTCTCCCCCTGCCCCTTCTCCCCTCCCTATCTCCCTCTCCACTCTCTCTGCCCCCCCAATTTTTTTTTTAATTTTTTTTTTTAAAGATTTTATTTATTTATTTGAGAGAGAATGAGATAGAGAGCATGAGAGGGGGGAGGGTCAGAGGGAGAAGCAGACTCCCTGCTGAGCAGGGAGCCCAATGCGAGACTCGATCCTGGGACTCCAGGATCATGACCTGAGCCGAAGGCAGTCGCTTAACCAACTGAGCCACCCAGGCGCCCGCCCCCCCCCCAATTTTAAAACAATGAACACAGTAGAAATTCATTCCCATACGGATTTCCCATGCCATCTGGTCTTGAGCACTTCCCAGTGAGCAGGATTGGACTGTTACAGGGCTCGGTGTTGTTCGAGGATATATCTGTGGACTTCAGCCAGAAGGAGTGGCAGCTACTGGACCCTGCCCAGAGGCTCCTGTACAGGGAGGTGATGCTGGAGAACCACAGGCTGCTGGTGTCCCTGGGTAAGCACGACTTCCCATGCAGCTACCCACAGCATGCACTTCCTGTCTTAGCCACCAAATCACTGTAGGGTGTAATGAGTCTCAGGAGATTTTGGATTCCAAGACCTTTTTAGGGAACTTGAAAGTCTGTTACATTCTCACCTCCCTGGTGAAAAGGTCTTCTTTGATGAGGGCCCCATCATTGTACAGCTTCTAAAGCTTCTCCCTTCCGATTCTTCAAACGGCCTGACCCTTAAGCAGCTTTGCCAAATCCCATGTCACTTCCCATAACAGGGTGCTGTGTCACCAAACCTGAGCTGATACGCAAGTTGGAGCAAGGAGAAGAGCCATGGGCACCAAAGAGAGAACTCCCAGGTCAGAGCCACCCAGGTGAGTTCCCGAGGGGGGAGAGGAGGCAACTGGTGGGAACTGGATCCAAGTGGCCAGTCCAGGGTATTTTTGAAAAGGTTTTAGAGGCTCTTAGACGTGACTAAAGACAGATGATCACCCTCCCTTAGATATCAAACCTCCAGATAACACTCTCAGATGTAAGTGCTCTTTGTGTTCTGTTCAACTTTTATGCATAGAGAGATTGGCTTGGTTTTCGTAGAACCCGATTGCTCCTTTCCTCATCCTAGATCTTTGTTTCTGTTTTTCTCTGTTGGGTAATAGCCATTGTTCACCTTTCCTCCTGTGCCAAACATGCTGTCAGAATGCAGTTATTGGAAAAAAAAAAAAGAATGCAGTTATTGGTGCATTCTTATATCCAACAAATATTCATCAGGCACCTGCTATGCACCAGTCACATTCTAAGCAGAGGGGATACAAAGTCTCCACTCCTATCAGTAGATCTAATTAGCAGATTGGCAGATTTAGCAAAAAGTTGGCAATTAACAACAACAACAAAGAGTAATATGTCTGGCAGTAATCAGCAGTATGAAAAATTAAAGTCAGATGAAGGGTATAGGGACCGATAGGGAGTGCTGGTTTGGGAAAGGAACAGTGCAGGAACAGTGGAATAGAGTCTTGAATGGAGGGATGGAGTGAGCCACAGGTTATCTGAGAGACTTCCAGATCGAGGGAGCAGCAGGTATGAAGCCTCTGAGATGGGAGTGTGCTTGGTGTAATCAGGGAACAGCGAGGAGTCAGTGGGACCAGAAGCGGTTCAAAAGAAAGTAGCAGCTGATGTCTGAGAGTTAGCTGGAGCAAAGCTTTATGGGCCTGGTAAGACTGACTTCTACTCTGAGTGAGACATTAGGTGAGAGGGGAGGTCAAGGGCTGTACCTGTACGTACGCACTAGGTTTGGAGATCAGGAAGGCACATGACTCTAGCAAGTGAGACTGAGCAGAAGCACTCAGTACTCAGGGAGGGAACCAGAAGACAGTGGGTCCCAGAAGCCCCATGAACAAAGCGTTTTGAGAAGGGAGGAGTGAATTCCAGATGGATGTGTTCAGTCAGCGTTGCCTCTTCTTTTCCTGCAGATTATTCAAAGGCCACAGGGAAAATAAAAACAAAATGTCAACTCCATTTTCACTGGAGGTAGGAGGCAGCTGAAATCCCAAACTTAAAATAAAAAGTGGAATGGGGTGCCTGGGTGGCTCAGTCGGTCAAGCATCTGACTCTTGATCTCAGCTCCGGTCTTGATCTCAGAGTCGTGAGAGCAGGCCCTGCGTGGAGCCTACTTTAAAAATTAATTAATTAGTTAATTAATTAATTAAAATGTGGATTACAATCAAAAGCGATAGAAATCAGGCTCGGTCATGGGAAGTAGAAGTAGAGAGGAAACATCACACAAACCAGCTGTGGAAAAAAGTGTCAGAACACATTGTACAGATAGTATTTACTTGCAAACTTTGCCACAAATGGAACTTGAAGTGATGAGATTCTTAAAAAAAACAAACAAACAAAAAAAACAGTGGGACAGTATTATTGCCCTAAAGGATGTGTAGGTTCTGAGTAGAGCTAAGGACAGAATATGTTAACCAAGTGAAGAACATGAGTGGATATGTGGCTAGAAATGTCCAATTTACAGAATTAAATACTCTGATCTGATACATCTAACAATACCTTAGCTTATAATATGCTGATCACTTGAACATGTGTTGTGAACTTAGGTATAAGAACCTAGTGTAAACTCTTAGGTATAAAAATCCAGTATCAAATTTTACTTGCTAGCATATTGGCTTCTATTTGTTTTATCTGCTACAGAAAAGTCATATATTTTTAAGCATACACTTGATATTCTTGCATAAAATGAGAATAGCAGAGGATAGTAATAATCACCCATAGCTAAAAAATTTTTAAGACAAAGATTAATAAAGGTCCTTGGACCAAACTGGATAGCCAGCTGCTTGAGTTTTCACAGAAAAAAAGAAATCGGAGAGGAAGAAAACATGATATAAAGGTGGAATTAAACATTAGTATTGTGAGAGGACACAATCAGTTGGCAAAGTAAATCAGCAGATTGAAAGAGGGAGAAGTAGAGGGTGTCAATCAGGACAGATAACTGTTGATTAATCCTGATGGAATCAAATGACAGAACCAACAACCAGAATACAGAATTGAATCAGATCCTGTTGCAAGCATGGCTTGTTCTCTCTTATGTTTAACACTCTCTTGGACATTGTTTTACCATATCACAGCTCTATGAAGAGATGGGGATGAACTATAGGACTGGACCCTGAGACCCAAGTAAATTAGTAATTTCATAAGTTTAATTGGGGGTTGGTGTACAGAATGGGAAAGAGGAGGAAGAGTTTGGGAACATGGTGAGTGGAGTAAGGATTTCACTGCAGGTGGTAAAGTATGGGGGAGAAGAGGATATGGTTCTAGTCTGATCTGCTGTCAATCTGATCTTGGCTCTGATACTTCCCTTACTACCCTCCAGTCTTCCTTGTCTCCCTCCTCAGTGTCCCTTGTCTTTGCCCATCCTTTGATAATTCTCCATCCTTGGATAAATTGTTTTCCTGACATCCTTTTTAACTCAACTCACCATTCCTTATGTCTTAATTTCAAACTCTCTATCCATCTTGACATCATATTTGTAACAAACCAAAGCCACTTGTGTTAATTTTCAGCTTCCTCTCCTTTTTTTCTACTATAATGTGTTTTTATCTTTGTTTTCATGTTACCAAATCAAAGGAGTAGAATAAATATTTGCTCAGGACTTCTTTCATCCCAGAACACTATGTCTAAGAACCTAAGAATCAACTCCATATAGGCCACTTATGTACAATGCCAGTTCTTAAGAAATGTGTGAAGATTTGTAATGTATGTCAATTTCTCATATTTCTAGAAGTCCAGAAAGCCAATAGCATGAAAGAAAGAAGCCAAGAAAAGGAAGATAAATTTTCAAGGCAAGCTTTATTCAACAACAGAATATTGACTAAGGAGAGAAGTAAGACCTTGGGAGAAACATTTAATATGGCCACAAACCCAGTGCCCTCAAGAAAAGTATCCCATAAATGTGACTCATCTGGAACAAGCTTGAAAAGTGTCTCAAAATTAATTATTAGTAATAGAAACCATGTAAGAAAAAAGTCTAATGATATCAATGGATGTGGATTCCTTGATACTATGCATGAGAAAACTCATACAGGGAACAAGCCCTATGAAAATGATCACAAGAAGAAATCCCACAGACATAATGAGGATTTTATTCAACATCAGAAGAATTCTGTTTTGGAGAAAGTTCTTGAATACAATAATTGTGGGAACGCCTTTCACAAAAAGACTGCCTTTGTTACATGTAAGAGAGCTCACAAAGGAGAGAAACCCTCTGAAGGTAATGAATACAGACAAGCCTTCACCCAAAAATTAAAGCTCAACGCTCACCCAAGAACCCTTAAGGAAAGGAAACTGCATGAATCCAGGAAAAATAGGAAACCCTCATGCACGAAGTCAACATGTGTATATCAGAGAGCCCACATAGGGGAGAAACGCTATGATTGTAATAAACTGGGGAAATCCTTTAGCAAGAAGTCAAGCCTTACTCAACAGCAGAGAGAGTACAGAGGAGGAACACCACCTGATGAGTATCATGAAAGTAAGGATGCCTTGCAGAAGTCATACCACACTCAAAGTGAGAGAACTCATGCAGGAGAAAAAATCTATGACTGTAATAAATGTGGGCAGTCCTTCCATGAAAAGCCATGCCTTGCTCAACATCAGAGAACTCACACAACAGAAAAACCTAGTGGGTGTCATGATAGTGAGAGAGCCATAAAGAAGGAGTCACACCTCCCTCGAAATCAGAGAATTAACACAAGAGAGAGAAGCTTCCAAGGTGGTAAATGTGAGAAGTCCTCCTGGGAGAAGTTAAAACTCGCTCGACATCAGAGAATGCACCCAGGGAAGAAAACCACTGAGTGTCACGAAAGTGGGAGGACCTTAAGTAAGAAGTCACACCTCACTCAAAATCAGAGAGCTCACCGTGGAAAGGAAGCCTATGACTGTAATAAATGTGGGAAAAGCTTTCATAAGAAAACAGACCTTACTCAACATCAGAGCGCACACACGGGGAAAAAACCCTATGAGTGTAATGAATGTGGGAAGTCCTTCTTTGTGAAATCCAACCTCACCGAACATCAGAGAACTCACACAGGAGAAAAACCGTATGAATGTAATGAATGTGGGAAGTCCTTCTGCCAGAAATCAGCCCTCACAGTGCATCAGAGAACTCACACAGGAGAGAAACCGTATCAATGTAGTGAATGTGGGAAAACCTTCTGTGTGAAATCAAACCTTACTCAACATCAAAGGACCCACACAGGAGAGAAACCCTATAAATGCAATGAATGCTGGAGATCTTTCTGTGTGAAATCCAACCTTGTTGTACATCAGAGAACTCATACAGGAGAGAAACCCTACAAATGTCCTGAATGTGGGAAAACCTTCTATGAAAAATCAGCCCTCACAAAACATCAGAGAATTCACACAGGGGAAAAACCCTATGAATGCAATGAATGTAGGAAAACCTTCAGCCAGAGGTCAGCCCTCACCAAACATCAAAGAAAAACACACAAGAAGAAAACTCCCACCCACGTTGCCCGCATGCAGAAACCTGCATCTACAAATCAGACTCATTGAACATCAGCAAAATCACAGGGCAGAAGAGCTAAGATGTCAACATATGTAGGAAAGTCTCCATCAACTGGTTATAGCTTATTGGAATTAGAGGATTAATATAGGAGTGAAACTTTATGAATGCTTTGAACATGTGAAAGTTTTCAACAAGTGTTCAAAGATAATGGAGGGGAAATTTATCACTTTAAGGAATATGGATAAAAATGTTCTTGTGGAAAGGTTGTTTAACTAGAAATATATACGCCTTTGTGTATAAGTAGATGTAGATATATACATGTGAGCTATCAAAGTACAAAGTACAAAGGAAAGCAAGTGGATGATTAACAAAATCTAGGATAGCAGTTACATCTGTGGAGGAAAGAGGGACTTATATTTGCAGAGAGAGAGAGAGAGAGAAAGCTGCATGTTTCTCATATGACTCATGAATATACAGGTATTGCTTTTAGTATTTTATATCATATATATGCATACATGCCTATTTCTGCTTATAGACTAATTTTCAAGAAACGGGCTTCAAGATCATTGCACTAGAATGTTAGCAAAAGCGGTGTTTTGGCATAAAGATCATAGGTAAGTTTTTTTCATTCATCTCTTTTTCTGGATCCAAAATTTCAATAATGATGTTTTCAAGAGTCTACACCACTCACCTTTGTGCCTCGCCATCTTGATTTTCTTCATTGTATTTTTTCTTTTGCTCCCTAGTAAGATTAATCCTAACTTTTTAAAAATAATAAAGTGAACATTGACCAAGATAGAAAAAGTAAAGCCAATGAAAAAAGAAACAAAATCAAAGTACATTAAATAGTAAATAGAAATAAAAATGAAAAAATAATGAAAATTCTCACAAACATGAACAAGTTGAATTCACACATCAAAAACAGTGGTGGTTTGATGGTTGGTTTAAAAACCACCTGTGTGGGTGCCTGGGTGGCTCAGTCGTTAAGCATCTGCCTTCAGCTCAGGTCATGGTCCCAGGTTCCTGGGATTGAGCCCCACATCGGGCTCCCTCCTTGGTGGGAAGCCTGCTTCTCCCTCTCCCACTCCCCCGGCTTGTGTTCCCTCTCTTGCTATGTCTCTGTCAAATAAATAAATAAAATCTTTAAAATAAAAAAAAAAATTTAAAAGCCCATCTGTGTGTGGTTTGCAATATATATATAAAAACCAACTGACAAAGGAAGTTTAAAATTTAAGGGGTTGGGGTGCACCTGGAAGGCTCAGTCAGTTAAGCATTGAACTCTTGATTTTGGCTCAAGGTTGTGAGATTGAACCCCACATCAGGCTCCATACTGGGCATGGAGCTTGCTTAAGATACTCTCTCTCCCTCTCTAAAAAGAAAAAGAAAGAAAAAGAAATTTAAGGGATTGGGCAAAAGATGATACATAGATGGATAGATATACAGATAGATATTGATAGATATTTATAAATGTAGATATATATCTTTTCTATTTTTTTTTTTACATTCATCCGCTAAAGCATAACTACCTACTGGTAAGTCCTGTGATTATATCATTTAACCCAACTGTGCTCTTAAACATTAGGTTCTTCAGCCTCTCATCAAAAATGATCTCAGGGAAAGAGCCATTTATATGAATATATGTTCAGGTTATGCCGCTTTTCTGTCATCAATGAACGTTTTTAACCTTTCTCGATTTGAGGATCCACAGGAAGCTCTGGAAAGAGCAGAGAAGGGAACGGGCTTTCAAGCATGTGTGTCTTTTTGATTGAGGGTGCTCCCTTGGTTGTCGTTTCTAGTAAGAAACTTTAAGATGCTTGCTTTGACTTTATTTGGAATGATGGACAGGGCACTGAGAGTGGGCAACTTGACTTCTAATCTTGACATTGCCTCCAACCCGATTTTATTAATCTTTAAAACGAGCAGATTTAGACAATATTATTGGCTTAGTCCGGTTGGACTGCTATAATAATACCATAGATTGAGGGTCTAATAAACAACAGAAATTCATTTCTCACAGTGCTGGTGGGGCTGGGGAGTCCAAGATCATGGCAGTATCTGGTGAGGGCTCACTTCCTGCTGCACCGTGTCCTCGTGAGGTGGGGTCTCTTAGAAG
Source organism: Mirounga leonina (assembly GCF_011800145.1). Lineage (NCBI taxonomy): Eukaryota > Metazoa > Chordata > Mammalia > Carnivora > Phocidae > Mirounga > Mirounga leonina. The sequence continues at coordinate 36,339,108 of NW_023270374.1, read as the reverse complement.
GGCACTAATCCCATTAACCAGAGCCCCACCCTCATGACCTAAGCACCTCTCAAAGGCCACACCTCCTAATACCATCCCATCTGGGGGGCTAGAATTGCAAGATGTGAATTTTGGAGGGATACAAACAGGACATAACAGCTATAATGTTTTTCCAGTATGATCATTCTGAACTTCGTATGTCAGTTTACAGAGCAATCAGCACATCTGTAGAGGCCAAAGGTGTTGATCTGGAAAGAGTGTGGAGAATAAAGAACGCATGGAGCTTGAATGTCCTCAGCTGAGCCTGATGACACCCTCCTACCTAGCTTGCAGACACCCAGTAGTAGTCCTTGTCTGGTGGAGCCTGTTTCCTTCCAGTCCCCTCAGCTCAGCTCACATCTCCGAAAGCTGCCCCCAAGCCTTCCATCGTCAGCCAGTGCTGACAGTTTCTGCAGAGATGAATACTGCAAATTTTGCACGCTCAGAACAGAAGGATCGAGAATTGCTTCTGACCCAGCTCCCTGTCTGGAGCCCTCCTGCCTCTTCCCAGAGCTTTGGTAAGAAGTCTAATTTCAGTGTGTGTCCCCTTGTTGGGTTTTTATTCCTGGGGTCTCCTCCTAACAAACAAGAGCTGGTGTATTTATGTGGAGTCAGTATCTGGGCACCAAACAAAGTCACTTTAGATGGGACCTCCACTCCAGTAACCAATATCTATCTCTGATGGCACCTACTGGCCCCTGGAATCTCAAACCTGGCTTCTAGCAAACTCAGACCAGGGCCACTAAGAAAAACAGCAGGCTGGAGTGTCCAGGAGCCATCCTGAAGCTGCAGAAATTCAATTGGGCCTCAAAGTCCAAAGAAACACCGAGAAATCCAAGGACTAGAAGACAGGAGTCAGTTTTAATTCATCACTTGTTTCCTGGGGTCACTTGAGGGCCTTTTATTGGTCTGAGTGCTCTGAAGAATTCAAAGATGGTTGAAGTCCAAGTCTGGGTTTTAAGCGGTGCGGTATGGGGCGCCTGGCTGGCTCAGTCATCAGAGGAGCATGAGACTCTTGATCTTGGGGTCGTGAGTTAGAGCCCCGCACTGGGTGTAGAGATTACTTAAATAAATAAAACTTAAAAAAAAACAAAAGAGAAACATAATCTAAGCTCACGACTCAAGAATCTAGAAAAAGAACAAAACAAATCCAAAGCAAGCAGAAGGAAAGAAAGAATATGGATAAGAGGAGATACCAATGACATTAAAAACAGAAAAACAATAGGAAAAAGATCAGTGAAGGTAAGAGTTGGTTCTTTAAAAAGATCAACAAAATTGATAAACCTCTAGAAAGATACAGGAAAAAAAAGAACACAAAAGATTAAAAGAACACAATATAATGAAATTCAGTATCATGACAGACCCTACAGACATCAAAATGATTAACAGGGGCAGCTCTGAACAGCTTTATACCCATAAATTTGACAACCTAGGTTAAGCCAATTCTGAGGGGCACCTGGGTAGCCCAGTCAATTAGGCATCCAACTCTTGACCACAGCTCAGGTCTTGATCTCAGGGTTGTGATTCAAGCCTCTTATTGGGCTCCAAAATAAATAAATAAATACATAGCTAGATAGATAGATAAAAAATAAACCAATTCTGAAAAAAAAAAGACAAACTCCCACAACTCACCCAATATGAAATAGAATTAAATTGAATTTGTAATTTTAAAATTCCCCAAAAGGAAACCTCCAGGCCCAAATTATTTCACTGGAGAATTCTACCATATGTTTAAAGAAGAACTAACACGAATTCTACACACTTTCTTCCCAAAAATCAAAGAGAAGAAAACACTTCCCAATTCAGTGTATGAACCTAGTATTCACTGATACCAGAACCAAAAAATAAAAAAATACACGATACAAAAAAAAAGATACAGACCAATATTCCTTTGACTATATGCACACAAATCCTTAACAAATATTAGCAAATAGAATTATTTATTAATTATATGAAAAGACATGAATATATGAAAAGAATTATATACCATGGGGGTTATTGCAAGGATGCAAGGCTGGTTCAATAATCAAAATCAAATTTAAAATACAATACCATTTTAAATTGCTCCCCAAAAAGCCTATGGTTAGATGTAAATCGAACAAAACTTTTGCAGAACTTGTATGCTGAAAACTATGTAATGCTAATCAAAGATAATCTAGGGGTGCCTAGGTGGCTCAGTTGGTTAAGTATCATTGGGCTCCCTGCTTGGCGAGGAGCCTGCTTCTCCCTCTCCTTCTGCCACTCCCCCTGCTTGTGCTGGTGCTCCCTCCCTCCCTCCGTCTCTCTCTGTCAAACAAATAACTATCTTTAAAATTAAAAAAAAGATGATCCAAAGAAATGAATAAACATACCTTGTTCGTGGATTGTAAAATATGTCAATTCTCCCCATACTGATACATAGGTTTAAAGCAGTTTCTATCAAGGGGCACGTGGGTGGCTCCGATGGCTGGGCATCTGCCTTCAGCGCAGGTATTGATCCCAGGATCCTGGGATCAAGCCCCATCCCCCTGCTTGTGCGCGCTCTCTCTCTCTCTCTGCCAAATAAATAAAATCTTAAAAAAAAAAAAAAGGCAGTTTCTATCAAGATGCCAGCAGGAGTTTTGTTTTGTGGGTAGATATAGGCAAGATTATTCTAAAGTTTATAGGGAAGAGAAAGGAACTAGAATAGCTAAAACGATTTTGGAAAAGAATAAAATGGAAGGCTCAGTCTACTGGAGATGTATGATAAAGCTACGATAATCGAGTCTGTGTGGTATTGGTGAATGGAAAGACACATAGATCAATGGAACAATGCGTGAGAATGGAGAACCCAGAAATAGACCCATACAAATGTGGCCAAAGGATTTTTTACAAACGTGCAAAAGCAATGGAGGAAGAGTAGACTTTTGGACAAATGATGCCGCAGCAATTAGCCAGGTATAGATGGAGAAATGAACCTCGACCTCCAGAGGAGGAGAGTATGGGCTTTGGATTCGGACAAACCTGACTTTTAACTCTAGTTTTGCCGCCTTACTACTGTGTGGTTCTGACTCTGTCAGTAAACCTTACTAAACCTCAACCCCCAGCCTGGAGCTCAACAGCGACACCTTACGGATACTGGAAAAATAGCAGGCGAGTGAATGGGCTACGTTAATTTACTGGGCGATGTTCCCGAAATGGCCAGCAGAGGGCTCTAGTCGCACGTGAAAGACCGCCACCTCTCTGAAAGCTTGCTGCCTCGCGAATCCTGCCTGGGCATTTCAGCCACCCATTTTCGTAAGTCCACCTTAATACACAGTGCTGAGGAAACACTTTCCACAGCCATGTGTGTCACTATGTTTCTGTCAAAGAATCAAATCGATCATTTTAATTGTAATACCTCCTTTTCCTTGCCCACTTTAATTATTTTCATACTGGGATAGGCATGCGTTCTCAACGGGAGCAATACTGCCCCAACGGGGTGAAAATTGGTTCTTGGGTCCCACCCCAAATCCTAGATATTGCAATGGTTTGTGGCCTTCAAAGGACCATAGTATATAAACAGGTGTACAGTATATGTATGGTATTAAAATTTCATGAGGAGGGGGACAACTAGGGAAGAAAATAGCTAAAAAGGCTGTCCAGGGGGAGGGGGCTGTAATCTAAAGAATACAGGTTGAGAAACACTGCAGTAAGGGGAGATGAATCAAGAGAACACCCCAGCATTGCCCCACATCTGAAGTTAGAACACTCTTTTCCCCTGGAACTTGGGGTATGCTGTGATATTGTCCAACCTCAACAGCTCCTAACTGCAGATCTTGTTCCTGCCCAGAATGCACTCCCCCAAGGGAAATTTAAATCCCAGTGTTCCCTTACACTCATTCCCAAAAGTTTCCGCGTGCACCATCCCATTCCCTCCCTTTATGTCCCGCCAGCCCATCCCCCCCAACAACCACTGACCTGCTTTGTGTCACTGCAGATATGTTTGCGTTCTTCAGAGCGTTCTATAAATGGAGTCCAACGGTCTGTACTCTTTCTTTTTTGCTTGTTTCACGCAGCCTCATTATTTTGAGATGCATCCATGTTGTTGGGTCTGTTAGCAGTCCATTCCTTTTTACTGCTGAGTACTATTCCATTGTACCAAAATTTGTTCATTCATTCACTTGTCCATGGATATTTGGTTTGTGTCCAGTCTGACGTGCCCGTGAATAAAGCTGCTGTGAGTATTCATGTGCAAGTCTTTGTATGGACATGGGTCTTCATCGCTCTTGGATAAAATACCTAGGAGACATACTACTGGCTTGACGACTAAGGGGCTGATTAAAATCCCTTTGCCCCTGGCGATGGGGCCCCTTTCCCACGCCTCTGGGAGGAGCCCTCTTGCATAATTCAAAAGGAGTCTTTCCTGGGAAGCCTTCTCCAGTGATGGCAGGTAAGTGATGGCACCCTCTCTTTGGAGAGCGGGGAGCTGACAACAACTTGCACTGAGCCAAGACGATTTTCTGGAACCTCTCTCCAGAGGAGTGAAAACACACCTACACACATGTAATCTCTGGCATGGCAGAGTACATCTGCTATGGTATGAAAATGTGGAAAATACAAATACAAAGAAGATTAAAATGGCCCACACTACCACCACTGAGAGGTAAGAATGGCCAACAGTCCACTGTATTTCCTTCTAGTCTTTTCCTAAACATCTTGTACATAGAAATGTGTGGCCCTTACGAAGACACATCATTTTTCACGACTTAACTTTCCTGATCAGGTGGTTTATCATCCCTTTCAAAGTCACAATCCCTCACTCAGCTTCCAGACGTGAGCCAGTGTTAGGGTTCCAAACACATCGATTGAAGGAGAAGCTGGAGTCCTAGAAGGACCCTGTAAGACCATGACAGATAACAATATGCTGGGAAAGGGGGAGATGCCAGTATTTTAAAAAACCACCAGCACAGGGTCCGAGTTGGCATTTATACCCGCAGAACCATTTGAGATAGTGTAGAAATGGATATACTTTATTCCTTCCATTTTAAGTCAACCTTACTATTTATTTTACTCTATTATTTCCTTTTTCTTGTTTTTGCTGGCTTGATAACATGGCCATTATCTTTTTTTCTTTTAGATTTTAGTGTTCTTCTATATTTTTCCATTCCAACAGCAATTACCTTTCCCTTTTTTTTTTTTTAAGATTTTATTTATTTATTTGAGAAAGAGAGAGAGAGAGAGCGCATGAGCCAGGGGAGCGGCAAAGGCAGAGGGAGAAGCAGGCTCCCTGCTGAGCAGGAAGCCTAATGAGGGGCTCAATCCTGGACCTTGGGATCATGACCTGAGCTGAAGGCAGACACTTAACCACCTGAGCCACCCAGGCGCCCCTACCTTTCCCTTTTAACATTTACAAGAAAGTACATCATCGCAATTATGTGACCTATTATATGAATACCATCTCTTTTATATTGCTTTTTAATTACCATTTATATTACTTTGAAGATGACCCATTTATAACACTTTTACATCACCATGCTCCCCAACCCCAAAGAAATGTAAATGCTTTTATTCTCCTCCATCTGCCCCTCTCCCAGACACCAGGCGGAGGTCCTCCAGTACTAAAATTAGTCTTCTCCATAGGATTCCTTTTCTCTCAAAACTCTGTAGATTATGCTTAACACCATCCTTTGCTTACCATGTAACAGATAAGAAGCCCAATGCCCGCCTCATTGGTTTTCTTTATAAGTTACTTATTTTTCCTCCCTGGAAGCTGGGAAGCCTTTTTTTTTTTTTTTTTTTAGATTTTATTTATTTATTTGACAGAGAGAGAGAGAGCACAAACAGGGGGAGTGGCAGGCAGAGGGAGCGGGAGAAGCAGACGCCCCACTGAGCAGGGAGCCTGACACGGGACTGGATCCCGGGACCCTGAGATCACAACCCGAGCCAAAGGCAGACGCTTAACCAACTGAGCCACCCAAGCACCCAGGGAAGCTTTGTATTGGAGCTCACTCAGTTTTTCAGGACATGCCTAAAGGTAAGTATTATTTTTTCTAAGTTCTGTCTAGAATTCAGCAAATCCTTCAGATCTTCGGATCAAGTATTTATTGGCAGAATTTCCTCCTTCGTTCTGTTTAATTATTGCCCGTCTTCCCTTTCCTCTGTTCTATGAGTTTCCAGTATTCCAATAATAATTCCAATATTGAATAATTCCAGTATCCTAGTATTTGGTTGCCTGCATCATTCTCTCAAACCTTTCTTTTTTACCTTATCATTCCATCCTTTTGAATTTCTGATGTGTGTTTTGTTTTATGTCTCCCCTGGGTAGCCCACGTCAGGTTCCAGCAGCGACCATCCCCTCCCCTGCTCCTCGGATCCTCTCTTGAGATGTTTGGTCTGAACATGAGATTTTCCTACCGCCCAACACATGTGTGTGTTAATGAACGTGAGGGTGAGGGTGCCGCCCTGTACTTGCAGCTCCTTGGTGGTGCTCTCATCATCGGATCCTGTTCAGGGCACCCTCTCTCTCCTCTCCAGTAGGTTTGTACCTGCTCTTCTCCACGATGCCCCTGTTCTTACGCTTGCTCATTTCTAGCTCCCCGTACGCATGTTGGTGTTTTCTCTTGCTGGCTCACTGGGGCCCATGGTCAGCTCCTGGGGGTCTTTGGCAGAGTCAGTCCCTCAAGTAATGGACGGCCAAGTGGGTTTGGCCCTTCTGGGTCAGTGGTGCTTTAGCTGGCAAGTCGTGGTTCCCAGAAGGACCCCAGTCTCCTCCGCTGACATTTTCCTGGGGCAGAGGGGAGAGGCACATTGTTAACTCCCCCACAACATTTTTTGTTTGTTTGTTTGTTTCTTTCTTTTTTAAGTAGGCTCCATGCCCAACATAGGGCTTGAACTCACGACCCTGAGATCAAGAGTTGCACGCTCTACCCACTGAGCCAGCCAGGTGCCCCCGTCCCAAAGCACCCTCAGATGGGCAAGTGCAGGCTGTCCCTCAGGATGTCCTGGGATTTCTATAGGTCAGTGTTCCCAGATCTCACCACTTTGCTTCTGACCACGACTCCTGGGCTCTGTGCTTCTTGTCCCCAGGCCCTCACTGGACTCAGAGGTGGAGAGTTTCTCTGCCAACTCCCTTCTTCTGGACTCCAGAGAAATAAGATCTTGAGGCTACACTAAACCTCGGAGGCTTCTTGCCTCAAAGAATGTTCCATAGCTAGTTTTAAGCTGAAGGAGGATGGTGGCAAGGATGGATTCAAGAACCAGATCCCCGGAATTCCCAGAGGAAAATTCACTATATTCCAAAATACCATAGGCTGTTTTCACAGACCACTGTGCAACAAAACCAGGAATCATCAACTAGAAGACCCAACTCAGAAACCAAACACTTCACCATCAACAAACCCCTTCCAGACACAAATGTCAGCACTCACTCTTTTAACTATCTATCGGGTGAAAGAGAAAATCAAGATGGAAATTATAAATTATCTTTAATGAATAACAATGAGAACAGAAAATACAAAAATCTGTGAGACGTGACCAAAGGAGAATTCGAAGGAAGACATGGAGATTTATATAACTGTTTTAGAAAAACAAACAAAAGATTAAAAGTAATGAAGAGGCCCCAGGTAAAGATAGCACATTGCATATTCAAGACTAATTTTGCTTCCACTGAGACACCTATTAAAAATAAACAGATTTTATTTTCACCTATATTTTGTAAAACTTCAAATCCCCAGAAAAGGGAAAAGAACATTACAATAAACATGTCTATATGAACCATCTAGATGCACCAACTGTTATGATTCTGCCACATTAGCTTTATCTCTCTGTCTCTCTTTTCGTACATAGATACACATTTTTGTTCCTGAATCATCAACAATAGTTACCAATATTATGACACTTCACTCTTTTTTTTTTTTAAGATTTATTTATTTATTTGAGAGAGTTAGAGTGGGAGGGGGGGGCAGAGGGATAGAAAGTCTCAGGCAGACTCCACGCCCAGCACGGAGCCTGATGGGGGCTCGATCCCAGGATCCTGGGATCATGATCTGAGCCAAAACCAAGAGTCGGACACTTAACCGACTGAGCCACCCAGGCGCCCCTATGACCCTTCACTCTTCAGCACACATCCCTTAAGAATAAGGACAATCTCCTTTTGCCATAGCTGGCATTCTCAGAAGAAAGACTCTGAGGCAGAGATTTGCATGTGGAGCGCCCTTGGGATCCACATCTGTGGAAGGGAAGAAAGATCTGGGCTGTTACATAGATTCAGTAAAAGCAGGTGCAAGTCCCTAGAGGAGCTTTGAAGCTAGGCTGGAACTTCAGAGTTGTCCCAAGTTGGTATGAGGGGAGCTGGGCCTTTATACTCCCCTGTCAACCAGTAACCGGACTTGGGCTGCCCAGGGAAAGGGCATGACCTTGGGTGAAGCAGTTTTCTTTGGTCCAGGTGCTCCCCAAAGAGTGCTAACAATGGAGGATGATTTGCTGGCAGTATTTCCAGCAGCCATGGGAATCAGTCCTTCCCTCCTGAGGGGAGTCAGGCCATGCATCCAGTGTCCACTACTGTCCACTCCTGCCACTCAGTGCCACTTCCTCATTTCAGTTCCAGGACTCCCACGGGCATCTTTCCTGGTGGGAAAATCTATACGAGCAACCTTACAGGGACAAACGGCCACCTCTGCCAAAGCAGCTGGTCTCAGGGCCACACTGATCCTCTTGCTCTGTCAAGGTGTTTGGGATCCAAAAATTGGCTTTGATCTGGAAACAGACAAAAAGGCAAGAGTAGCAATATTCACACCAGACAAGCTGGACTTTAAGATTAAAATCCCCAATTGGATAAAGAAGGACACTAGTACTACATGATTCATGAACAGGATGGGCATAAAACTTTCTGCACCCGACAACATAGCAGGCAAATCGAGAAAGCAAAAATGCTCGGAAACACAAAGAGAATCTCATGAGAATACAGTTTCAGTAGGAGGCTTCAGTCTATCTCTTTCAAAATTGGTAGCTCTGATAGCGAAAAATAGGTGCCTTGAAGAATTGGTAATATAGACCACAAACTCAAACAAATATCTCTTCATTTACAGAATATATATTTTTGGGGACGCCTGGGTGGCTCAGTTGGTTAAGCGGCTGCCTTTGGCCCAGGTCATGATCCCAGGGTCCTGGGATCGAGTCCCACATCGGGCTCCTTGCTCAGCAGGGAGCCTGCTTCTCTCCTCTCTCTCCCTCTGCTTGTGCTCTCTCTGTCAAATAAATAAAATCTTAAAAAAAAAAAAAGAATATATATTTTTGTGTATACATGAGCATTTACCAACATTTACCATCTACTTGTTCATAGAAAAATCTTGAAAAATTCAAGAAATTAGATATCTCATAGACTATCTTCTCTGCTCATTATTCAATTATAAAAAAAGAAATAATTTAAAAGGTTACCAAAATATACTAACTACTTGGAAAGATCTGGGCTGTAAGAAACACACTGTTTAATAACACTTGGATCAAAGAAAAGCAAAAGTAAAATTACAAATTATCTAGAAAACATAAAAAAGAGATTTCACTGGAAAGCTTACGGGGCCAGAAAAAGCTACACTCAAAGGAGATTTGCAGCCTTAAGTAACTCCATTAATAAGTGAAGAGAACTCGCTACCTGTATATAAGGCACTTTAAGCATTGCTTCAAATCTGGAACCACATCCTACACCTCCCTCATCTTCCCTGCCTCCGTCACCCCCCCCCCTTTGTCCTTGGGCATTGTCTTGCTTCAGTGAACATGATTTGTTTGTCTTACTACATACAGCAATTCTTCTCAAACTTCAACGAGCAAATGCATCACCTAAGGCTCTTGTTAAATTGCTGATTCTGGGGCGCCTGGGTGGCTCAGTCGTTAAGCGTCTGCCTTCGGCTCAGGTCATGGTCCCAGGGTCCCGGGATAGAGCCCCGCATCGGGCTCCCTGCTCAGCAGGAAGCCTGCTTCTCCCTCTCCCACTCCCCCTGCTTGTGTTCCCTCTCTCGCTGTGTCTCTGTCAAATAAATAAATAAAATTTTTTTAAAAAATAATAAATAAATAAATTGCTGATTCTGTTTTAGTAGTTCTGGGGTGGGGCCTGAGATTCTGCATTTCTAACAAGCTCCCAGGTGATGCTGCTAATCCCCTCCCCACACACATATTTTTTTTTTAAGATTTTATTTATTTATTTAAGAGAGAGAGAGAGAGAGAGTGAAAGAGAGCATGAGCTGGGGGAGAGACAGATGGAGACAGAGAGGCAGACTCCCTCCTCAGGGCTCCATCCCAGTTACAAAACTCTCAGTAATGCTCCGGCTCACCCTGGCTCTCCTCCCAGACTCACTTTTCCCTCTCAGCCTGGTTTCGCGGAGGCTGCACTCCTCCGTGAAGTGTTAGCATGTAGACTTTGGCCACAAGCTCTGTTTTCTGGGAAGCCCAGGCTAAGCCCATGCTGTCCTTGAGAGATAGAAAAAGAATGAGAAGAATGAAAAAAAAATTAAGGAGAATTCATTAAGATAGAAGATGATATTTTAAGAATAGTAGGGGGAAATATCCAAAATCTCTTTCTTTGAGGAAAACAATCCCAGGATATCAGTCAGGGTGCTGTGTGCTCTGCAATACAAGCCGATGCTGATGATGAAACAGCAAGCAAGTTTATTAAAGAGATACTGAGTAGCTCGCACTATTGCTATGAGGCCTGGTAAGCCAGACTCAAGGTGAAGTCATGCCCCCAACTCCACCCATGCCATCTACTCCTGTCACCACCCCTCCCCCATGCCAGGACCTTGACCTTGGAACCATTGCCGGCACTGCCACCTGCAAAGCTCATTGCCTGTCCCACCGGGACCTACAGAAAGGGCAACTCCACGCTGAACTTGATTCCCCATGTAGCCAGCCCACTTCCTATTCATCCCACAAAGGTCTGGTGTCCACAACCTAATAATGAAGGAGCCTTGGGAACTTGAGTTCTGATCCAAGCCAGGAGAGACAGGACTCAGGACTGTGAATTTCTCCAAATCTAGGAGTGCTGTCCCGAAGGTGACGGGAAGTGGCGAATGTAAGACAGATGTCTCCTAGAAGCAATAAGACAGCTACACCCCTCGTGAGGCAGATCAAAAATAAGAGAAACAGAACCAACACATTTAAGAAATAGTCCTGACAAGCTCCTTATCTGAAGTACAGCTGTCCGAGAGAAATATAATGGAAGCTGTGTATGTCATTAAAATTTTTCTAGCATCGGGGCGCCTGGGTGGCTCAGTTGGTTAAGCGACTGCCTTCGGCTCAGGTCATGATCCTGGAGTCCCTGGATCGAGTCCCGCATCGGGCTCCCTGCTCAGTGGGGAGTCTGCTTCTCCCTCTGACCCTCCCCCCTCTCATGCTCTCTCTATCTCATTCTCTCTCTCAAATAAATAAATAAAATCTTTAAAAAAATAAAATAAAATAAAATTTTTCTAGCATCCACATTAAAAAGAATAAAAAAGAACTATGTTAATTTTAATATTAATCCAACATATCCAAAATAATATTTCAACATATATAAATATAATCAATCAATATAAAACTAACGAGACACTTTACATTTTTTTAATCCTAAATCTTGGAAATTGGTGTATATTTTATTTTTTTTTAATATTGTATTTATTTATCTATTTTAAGAGAGAGACAGAGAACATGAGCAGGCGAGAGGAGCAGAGTGAGAGGGACAAGCTGACTCCCTGGTGAGCACAGAGCCTGACGCCGGCCCCATCCCACGACCCTGAGATCATGACCTGAGCTGAAATCAAGAGTCGGATGCTTAACCGACAGAGCCACCCAGGTGCCCCAGAAATTGATGTATATTTTAAACTTACCATTCATTTCAGTTGGACCAGTCACATTTCAAGTGCCCAAAAGCCACATGTGGTTCACTATATTCGATAGTCCACAGATAGAAATAAAATCAGAACCCTACTGCACACATCATTTGAACCAAAACAAATTCCAAGTGAATTAAAGATTTGAATCTAAAATATAAGGTTATTAAAATCTTAGAAGAAAACATGCAACGCTGCACTTGTAAGCTCTTTCTAGCCACCTGCAATGCAGATGGCAGATAAAGGGTTAATATCTATATACACAAAGAGCTTTGGCAAATTAGTATCAGAATAAAAATGGTCAGAAGCTCTCATAGAACAAACCCACATGGTCAATAAACCTAAAAAGATATCCAGCTTCCCTGGGAGTCAGGAAAATACACATGAAATAACAAGACATCACTTCACTCACATCAGACTAGCAAATCGGAAGCTTGTGAACACCTACTACAGGCTAGAGAGAGACTCAGTTCACCACATCACAGATTGCTGGAGAGCCATCCGGCAGCACCTATCAAAATAAAGCAACTCCACGTACTCTTTGACCAGCAATCCCATGCCTGAGAATCCACAGCGTAGAAAGAAAAGCACCAGAATGTATGTAGATGTGGATGTTCACATCAACAGGGATCGTGAGTATAGGTAGAGGAAGAGCTGAATAAAGTGTGACACGTCATGCAGCCACTAAAAAAGAGTTTCTTGTCTCGAGGGGACTTCTGTCCTCCATCTCGGCAAGATGCAGAGAAATGTATAAACTGATATAGGAAAGACGTTATTAGTGTTCAAAGCCCACGGCCAAGAAAGAATTCTTGAGACGTCTTTGGTGCAAAAATGTGATTTTATTAAAGCACAGGGACAGGACCCGTGGGCAGAAAGAACTGCATGGGGGTCATGAGGAGGGGCCCATTATATACTTTCAAGTCGGGAGGGGGTTAGGGATAGTGTAAGTCCCTAAGGAATTTTGGAAGCAAGGTTTCCAGGACCTTGAGGGGGCTAGCTATTGTTGGGAAAAGGTCATTTATTACCGTCTAATAAAACCTTAGTCATGAGACCCTTCAGATGTGTATCGGTGGGCCATATGCTTGGGGGATGATTGCCAATACCTATCTTGGAGGGTTTAGAGATAAAGGAAGTTTCCAAAGGAATTCTTATACGTTAAAGTAGACTTATAGGATTGGGGGCGGGGTCAGACTAGAATTGCCTTTTGCCCTTAGCAAAGTATTAACATCGAGGCAGTTGAGTCCTTAGAGGACAAACTCTGCCTGTTTGAAGGACTTGTCAGTGGGCTCTAGGTAGTAAGGAAATTTAGTAATTTTTCTTCTGCCTTTGTTTCCCACATCATAAACTATGGTTCCATTTCTGTAAGAGACCGGGAGAGAAATCTACATCTGATTTTATGAGCATGAAGAGAGAGCTAGATGGAGATAATCGCTCTAGTATCAAGGTTATCTGAGAGAAGGAGAAGCAGTGGTACAGATAGAAACCCGGGAAGGCAGGAAAGAAAAATATGAGACTAGAGAAAAGGGAGGGAGGGTTGAAAGAAAAAACTATTATTTCAAAGACGGACAATTTCTGTAAAGTTATCATGTGTGTTTGAAAAGGGCAAACATTTATCTCCACATAAATCTATTCGATAAAGCTTGTGAACCATGGTATTTCAAATCTTCCATGTGCTTTACTTGATGTTTCAACTACTTGTTCTGCAGATTTCTAACAGGCGTATTAAAGTTTCCCACCGAGCTGTGGATTGGTTGTTTCTCCTTGGAATTCTATCAGTTTTAGTGTGATACGTTTTAATCCTATGTCACTAGGCACATACAAGCACAAAGGCTAAATTTATTGGTAGATTGAATATTTATCAACATATAGTTTGGTCTTTTCAAAGAACTCTGATCATTTTTGTGTGGAATCCATTTTGCCTAATGCCATGATTGTTTGCAGGGCTTGCCTTCCTCCTCCTGGCTTGCCCGGTGCACCTTTTCCCTCTCAGCATTTCCAGTCTTTCTGTGTCACTCTGCTTTTGCTCCCTCTAATGAAACAGCATACAGTTTGACTTTTTTTTTTTTTAATTCAATTCAAGAGTCTCTGTCTTTTCACAGTGAATTTAATATATTCACATTTATTATGGTTATTGATGCATTTGTCCATTTCTACCAATTTACCTTGTGTCTTCTATTGTATGTGTTGTGTTCATGTTTCTTTTTCTAGCATTTTATTTGCTCCCAATTAATTTTTCTTCTAATGACTTAGAAAGTATATATTCTGTTCCTATTCTTTATTTGTTGAAACACATAGTTAAGCATATTAACTAAAGCTATGTCTTCCTACCAAATAAAATGATGATCTTAACTTCCTTTTACTTTTCTCTCCTACCTCCTTTCCAGTCTTCATACCTCCCCATCCCATGTTGTCATCTCAGGTTTTAGTTAATTATTATAATTCAAGATTTTTATTTAGACTTATATTTTGCTGATTTCCTTGCTTACCTGTGTTTCTTATATCCCATGTTTTCTTCTTGGATCCATTTTCTCTTCATTGGAATCTAACTCCCTACACCAGTGGTTTCTCAACCAGAGGCTATACCACAGCCCTTCCCAATGTGGAGTTGTATTGTCAAGGTGACTAAGGAGAAATTCCACTGACGTTTGGTGGACGGTGGTCAAGGACACTAAGCACCCTGCAGTGTGTGGGTCAGTCTTACACGATAAAGAATCCTTCCACCCAAAGTGCCACCAGTAGCCTGTGGAGGAATGCCATGCTACATGAACTGTGAGTTGTAAACTTTTTTAGTCCATTTCTCTCTTAAAATGTCTTTATGATGCCCCTACATTTCCCTGACAGATTGGTTGAGTAAAGACTCCAAAAACTCGCAAGTATTCCCCCAGAGAACTTTGAAGATACCATTCTGCTATTTTCTTGCTTACAATGTTGCAAATGAGAAGACTGATGTCAATCTTAGTCTCATTCTGTCCTGGGTAATTGTTTTTTGTTTTTGTTTTTGTTTTTTTCACTCTGGAGACAGTCAGGATTTCCTTTTCATTCTTAGTGTCCTGAGATTTCAGGATGACGTTGGTAGACATAAGTCTTTCCACATTCTTCCCATAAATATTCACTAGGTCCTCTCGCTAGAAGAGCTCGTATATTTCTTAAGTTCTAAGAAAATGTCTTGAATTACTACCTTGCTTCAGGGACTTTCCTTCTTTTGTTTTCTTCTCTTATGCTGTAACTCACGTGAAGCAGACAATGGAACTTTTGCAACTGCCCTTCACATCTCCAAGCTCTGTTCCTACTTTCCATCTGTTTATTCTCTTGCGCCGCCCTCTGGGAGAATTCCCTAACTCAGTCTTCTGGTTCATTACTTCACTCTTTAATCCATTTTGCTATTCAACCCATCTATTGAGATTTTTATCTTTAAAACAATTACTATTTTTTATTTTAAGAAGAATCCAACTTTTTTGATTTATAAAGCTGTTGTACACTTTTTGAATGCTTTTTTTTTTTAAGATTTTATTTATTTATTTGGCAGAGACAGACAGCGAGAGAGGGAACACAAGCAGGGGGAGTGGGAGAAGGAGAAGCAGGCTTCCCACCGAGCAGGGAGCCCGATGCGGGACTCGATCCCAGGATCCTGGGATCATGACCTGAGCCTAAGGCAGACGCTTAACAACTGAGCCACCCAGGCGCCCCTGAATGCTTTTTTTTTTTTTTTTAAGTAAACTCAACCCACAATGTGGGGCTTGAACTCACGACCCCACGTCAAGAGTCGCATGCTCTACCAACTGAGCCAGCCAGGCACCCCTTGTTGCGTGCTTTTTTAAAAAATTGATGCAGGGGCACCTGGCTGGCTCAGTGAATAGAACATGCGATTCTTGATCTTGGGGTTGTAAGTTTGAGCCCCATGTTGGGTGTAGCGATTACTTAATAAAATCTTTTAAAAAATTATAAAAATAAAAATAAAAAATGGATGCGATAGGCCCTTTCCTTTGTCCAAGATATTAATGATACTTATTCTATAGTCTGGTTCTATTCACTCTCTTAACTCAGTTTCATCATCTGTGAAGCAGGAATAATAATTCCTACCACTGAGTTTCCTGGTGATTATTAGAATTAACATAAAAGGATGCCTGGCATGTAGTGCATTAAATACCTAGTTGATGAATAGACAAAGCAAAATAATAAATGTAAAATACCTAGCACATACGTGGTAGGTAGTCATTAAATGGAAGCGTCTTATCATTATCCTCATTGTTAGTATTTGGGGACACAATGGCGTTCATTCCTGGTTTTGACTCTGTCATAATACCACCACCCCTCCCACCCCCAGATCCACAGCATGGACTGCTTCGTAACTTTGCTAAGGCACGAATTTGAACTCTAAGGTGCAAGGCTGGTGAATGGGAGTGGGAATGTGCCCAGCGTCTGTCTGCCAGAATGGCTCTCTGTTTTTATTTAATATATCAAGCCAGTTAACCCTCGCCACCACCCTGAAAGGCAGATGTCATTATGCCACTCTCGTAGAATGATAAACCGCGAAGAAAAATACAAGCTGTGGTCCACAAGGCAGTGGTTTAGGAATCTCTGGTAGGCAGTCAGTTTCTTTCTGACTCAAGAAACAGACTCAGTTTATTATTCTGTAAAATGGGCCTTACAGTGCCTTTTTTGTCCGCTCTGCTGGAATGCTACTTCTCACTTGGCCTTGGATGCCAGTTCCAATGCAGTGTGGTCACTTTCAAGGATTAGAACCATTCAGGCGGAACTCCACCACATTCTACCACTCCCTCTGCCCCTTCATTCACCTAAGGCATCACCCTTTGCTGGGAGTCAGTTGGCTGCATAGGCCATGGGCCTCATCACCAGACAGGGAGCAATTTGAAAGAGATACAGAAGGCAACAATGAGGTGATTTCCCCAAATCTTAGAAATAGGGCTGCCCTCTGAGGACTAAATAAGATAAACCAGAGGACAAATTGTCGAGATGAATTGCCATTGACCTAGTAGTCAAGTTGAACCCAGCTCCCTTGGTGACATGTTGCTAGGGCCATAGAAAAATCACTCTTTCATAGGAGTGACATTCCCCCTTTGGTCTTCCTGCTTCCATCTTTGTATTCTAGAAGCCATTCTCAACACAATTCGATCACCGCAACCCATGGGATCTTTCTTCAAAATTCAGACCAGTTCTCTCCTTTTCTCTGCCATCCCAGTGTGTGTGGTTGACTGTTCCTCACCATGTTTTCTCACAAGACTTTAGGGTTAAGCGATTCCTGGCCAAGAAACAAAAGCAAAATCATCCCAATCCACTGGTAATCCACTGGAAAGCTGGTAATAAAATTATGTACAACTCCAAGAGGAGGCACTGAAGAAGAATCAGGCTGGGTCTGTGAGGGATCACTATGAGATGGCACACATATTTATGCTGCCTGAAGGTCACATGCTCCTATCCGATTACTCTGTAAACTCCACTACTCTACCTGAACAATAGATGTTTTATCAGGGAAATGATTTTTCTCTGTCACTATGCTTCTGCACAGTTGGTTGAGTAATAAACCAGTAACCAGGTTGGTTGAGTAATAAATATGCAAGATCTCTCTAAAACTTTTTTTAAAGATTTTATTTATTTATTTGAGAGGGAGAGAGAGAACACAAGCAGGGAGGAGGGGCAGAGGGTGAGGGAGAAGCAGACCCCACACTGAGCAGGGAGCCTGATGTGGGGCTCAATCCCAGGACCCTGGGATCATGACCTGAGCCAAAGGCAGACACTTAACCGACTGAGCCACCCAGGCACCCCAATATGCAAGACCTATTGTTTGAAAAAACAAATTCAAATCAGACAGTGCTATTCCCCTGCTTACAACCCTCTAGTTCATTCCCATTGCACACAGAAAGAAACCTAGACTCTTCACAGCAGGGCTGACAGGCCTGCATTAGCCGGCTTCTCCCTACCCTCCTCTTCCCTTTGCTTTGATGATCCAACCACCCAGTTCAAGCCAGGATCTTTCGTACTTCCAGGCCTTCCCACATTATGCTGTTCCTTCTGCCTGGAACATTCAGCCTTTGACCCTTCACCTTTCACCCTTCACCTGTCAGGTCTCAATGCAATTATCGTTTCATTTGTCAAGCCTCAATGCAATTATCACCTCCTCAGAGAGGACCTCCATAACCGTGTCATCCTCCTGCTTTGGTTGCTGGAATGCAGGGGAGTGAACCTAAGCATTCTCCTATAACGTTTATCTCAGTGTATAATAGCATATTTTATTTATTTGTTTGTTTGTTTGTTTGCTATCTCCCCTCTGGGGCTGTAAATGCTCTGAGGACAGGGACCATGCTTTTGCTCACCACCCTATAACCAGTGGTTGCATGCATTAAGCACTCAACAAATGTCTATGGAGAGTGCAGATGAATTCTCGAGTAGGGAGGTCTCCTACAGTATATAGGAGCCTCTCCACATGGTTTCCTCCCCAGGCCAGACCCCCAAGGCCAGGCCCTCTGGCAAGAGGGGGCCTTCACTTCTTCTGTGATGGCTGCCTGCATTCCAGTAACTTTTCGGTCCTGGTCATAGTGATGTGGGAAATGTCCTTACTGCCTACAGCCCATTAGCAAGTCCTTGAAACAGGTAGAGTGACCTTCCTCTGGGAGCTCAACTGCCTCGATGTTGACACTTTGCTAAGGGCAAAAGGCCATCTTAGCTTAACATTATCCTGATCCCCCAGGATCCTGTAAGTCTACTTTAACATATAGAAATTCTTTTGGAAACTTCCTTTATCTCTACCTCCCAAGACATATGTTAGTAATCATCCTCCAAGCATACAGCCCACTGATATACATCTGAAGGGTCTCATGACTCAGGTTTTATCAGACAGTAATAAATGACCTTTTCCTAATGATAGCTAGCCCCCTCAAGGTCCTGGAAACCTTGCTTCCAAAATTCTTTAGGGACTTACACTATCTCTAATCCCCTCCCAACCTGAAAGTATATAATGGGCCATTCCTCATGACCCCGATACAGTTCCTTCTGCCCACAGGTCCTGTCCCCGTGCTTTAATAAAACCACCTTTTTGCACCAAAGATGTCTCAAGAATTCTTTCTTGGCCATGGGCTCTGAACCCCAACATTTCTTACATCAATAGGAGGTGGGGGGGCAGACAGTCCTGCCCTCATTCCTCAATGGTTGCTAAATATTTTACATTTACTGTTTTGGATTCTCTGTTGTAACCAAGATGCTGGAGAAGCAGATCCGAGTTTATCATTGGCTGGGGGCTTATCTTCCAGCCAGACAGATGCAGTGGTGGCAGACCAGTGGCCCAGAGGAATCTACAGCCTCCCCCACCACCCACGCTGAGTACAGAAGCAGCGGGCTCACCACTAAATCCTAGCGTGTTTACCATTTTCTCAAAAATGAGGAGCCATTGCTGCTCTTAGTGAGGTTCTTTTTTTTTTTTAAGCAGGAGAAAATCAAATTTAATAGTGTACATATGGGGAATCCACACATATTTGGAAATTCTAATGACAGGCAACAGACGTGATGGCTTCATGAGCTAAGGAGGGGGTAGGGGTCTGAGGATACAGAAGGGAGAAAGACCATTAGCAGGAAGATGAGTGGAGATGTTTGGAAAACAAGGTTGTCCTGTTATGCAGAGAAGCTTCTTAGGCAAAGAGGAATCTCTGTGAAGAGCTCTCTTCCTGGTGAAGCAGGCAGTTGAGGGGGAGGTAAAAAGCTTTTTCTGAATCTGCTCAGTTTGGATTGCTTTTAACTCAAAATAATGTTCCTACCAAAGTGGCTCATCTTGGGGCACCCTGCCCTCGGTCCCCGTAGTTCTCTCCTCTGAAACTTCCCTGAAGTTTCATGCATTAAAAATCAAGCTGGTAAATTGTTCTGTATGATTGAACCAGTCTTAGTCCTGATGATATAGGTCAG
This sequence comes from Mirounga leonina, assembly GCF_011800145.1. NCBI lineage: Eukaryota > Metazoa > Chordata > Mammalia > Carnivora > Phocidae > Mirounga > Mirounga leonina. The sequence continues at coordinate 36,319,381 of NW_023270374.1, read as the reverse complement.
GTCAGTTATAAACTCATTTCAGGAGGTGGTGAAGCAGATGTGTTTTCCAAGTTGGGCTCGTGGTGCAAGAAATCAGGTACTAAGGGCACCTGGGTGGCTCAGTCGGTGAAGCGTCCAACTCTTGATTTTGGCTCAGGACATGATCGCAGAGTCGTGAGATTGAGCCCCGTGCTGGGCGTGGAGCCTGTTTAAGATTCTCTCTCTTCCTCTGCCCCTCCCCCCCATTTTCTCCCTCTCAAAAAAAAGATGTAAGATACTAAACAAGAGGCCTTTTTTTTTTTTTTTTTAAGATTTTACTTATTTATTTGACAGAGAGAGACACAGCGAGAGAAGGAACACAAGCAGGGGGAGTGGGAGAGGGAGAGGGAGAAGCAGGCTTCCCGCAGAGCAGGGAGCCCGATGCGGGGCTCGATCCCAGGACCCTGGGATCATGACCTGAGCTGAAGGCAGACGCTTAAAGAATGAGCCACCCAGGCGCCCCCAAGAGGCCCTTCTATGGAAACAAAAGAAAAGCAATGGTTAATGATTAGGTCAAAATATAAATCGGTTTCTGGGTTCTGAGGACAGCCAGTGAAGATTTCTATGTGTCAGGCTCAAAGCATCTTCAGAGAGCGTGAGAGCAGTCAGCGACCTTCTGACAGGTTCTCCCGGCTGTGCTTCCCAAATGTCTCTGGTGATCTCTGAATGGCCCACCCAGCAACAGGCATGAGGATTGTCTATACATGAGCTGTTGTGGTGATTTCCCTGAAGTTTACACGAGGTCCTTTATATTTAGTTTGCAAGGCGTTAGGAAAAAAGGCAGTTTTAGTTTTCAAAGGAACCCACCTCTTCTGACAGCTGTTTGTCACTTTTCCCAAGGATCTCTCCGCAGCAGTGGTGTCCCCGGGGCAGGTGGTGTCCAGCGAGTTAAAGCCTCCTGCCAACCACACCAACTGTTCTGCCCTTTGAGGTCCTCCTAGCTGGACTTAGAATCAAACTGATGTGAGGCAGATTAACAGGAGAAAACCAAATTTAATAGCTTCAGTACGGGGCGGGGCAGGGCCGGGTGGGGGGTATCCAGACATGGAAATTCCTGAGTGAGGCACTTTACAAGGGGACTTGCCAGGGAGCGCTCCAGACATAAAGAATGGCCAGTTAATGGTTTCCAGAGCACCGGCCGCCGGTTCAAGTCCCAGCTCTGCCCCTTAATAGCCGTATTCTGAATGACTTAACCTCTCTGTGCTTCGGGTTCCTCTTGTGAAAATGGGAGGAAAAATAATAATTTCTACTTCAGACGATTGGGGTGATGGTTAAATTAGATGTAGTATGTTAAGTCCCAGGAGTCAATAAAATTAATGTAAAATCTATAAAACAGTGCCTGCCCACTACCCTGTTATATTGGTAAATGGTAGCTATTATTTTTATATACTGGGTGTGCTAGACATTTCTCAAATCTCATTGAATATACGTCCCAATGCCCTCCTGCCCCAACACACACACACACACACACACACACAGAGCTTTAGATGTTGAAGTTGACTTCCTACGCCAGCAGGGGGCGCTGGTCTCACACAAGAAGCTCCAGCACTCTCCTGCTGGGGCTGACAGCTGACGGCTCACCACGGTGTCCAAGACACCCCCCCCCTCTCCACTTCCACTCACAAAAATACCTGATAAGCCCCAGTTCCTGGAAGAATGATCTTTGCAAATTGAGTTATGGTGAGTTATGTGAACCCCCAACCTGCAAGAGCCGACGCGAGACTGGCTGGCTGTCTCCTGCCCTTTGCTTCCCACTTAAAAAACCAAGTCACCATGAATTTTCATAATGACACTTTATTCGGCTGTTTTCGTCATTTTTCTTCTCTTTCTATCTGAGGCTGAGAGTTGCCTTAAGGGAGATAGCACGATGTTGCAGGAAAAAACTCGGGCCTTGAAATTAGGCAGAGTGGATTTGAATACTGGCTTCACCACTCCACCAAACAACCCTGGGCAAACGCCCACACCTCAGGATCCTCCACGGCAGAATAGCGGTAGTAACAGATGTCCCTCAGGAACGTGAGGAGCAAACGAAATCATTAACGTGCAGACCTTAGCACAAAATCTCATATGTATCCAGGCTTAATCATTATTTGAGAAATAGAACAAATTGGAGAATGGAATGCCCAGGTACTGTATTGTTCTCAGGGGGTAGCATAAAGAGAAGGACACGTACTTTGAAGTCAGGCTGACTTGGGTATCATACGAGCTGTGCAGCCTTAGCAAGTTTCCGTGCACCGCTCAACTTCAGTCTTCCTCATCTGTAAAATGGGTGCTCTAATACTCCATAGAAAGTTGATAACTTTGAATGATCATCTATATAAGAGTCCCCAACATAAATCTTGGCATATAGACCCACAGTAAACACTGGCTCTAGTTCTTTAAGCAGATAAAGGTAGGTTTTGGTGTTTATGAGCCACCATATCAGAAATCCGTCCAGTGTGGTTGCAGGGATTGTATTTCAACAATAATTTCTGTGAAGGGCTTTGCTTAGTATATGAGTGTTTAGGAAGATTCAGATGTAACATGAGTCAAATTCGTAGAGCCCCTCCATTTGCCCATGGCTTGTTTTCCTTTGTTTATTCAGTACTGCAAAACATCACATATTGCCCACGTATGCTGTGCTAGATCTGCTCTGGGCGCTGGGGATACAGCCAGAGACAAGACAGTCAACATCCCCGCCATTGTGGAACTTAGGACTCTTGTGGAAGTCAGGCAAGAAAAAAGGAATGATGTTGAGCACGTTGAAGGTAATTAGAGCAGGTTAAGGGACCTGAGTGGGGATGGGGATGGGGCTAGATTCAAGCCCTTAGGGTGGTCAGGGAAGACTCACCTGAGGAGGTTTTAGAGCAGACCTGAATAAAGCGAAGTAAGCAGGTGACCATCAGGAGGAAGAGCATTCCAGAAAAGGGACCAGCAAATGCAAAGGCCCAGAGGTGGGGAATCAAGCTGCAAGTCTGCAGCTGAGTGAGTGGGGGGAGACTGGACATAGCTGAAGTCAAAGTAGTCAAATGCCAGATCATCTGGGGTCCTGTAGACCCTGGTGGAGCCCCCACCATTCTAAAGATGGGCCACCTTACAGCTCAGGCGGACGGGGGCGGGGGGGACTGAGCACCGATGGTGCAGGGGAGTCGGGATCCCTACAGAAGCAAAATCTGTGAGTAGGTGAGACAAGATGCCATCTCGGGAACACCTGCAGGGTGGCCCTTACAGGAGTCAGAGAAGGCGACTTCCCCTCACAGGAGAAGGTGGAGCTCTCTGGTACTGAGGAAGACAGGCTGGTGGATTTGGCAATGAGATGAGAGAGTTTTCTTATTTGCTGATTGTTTCTTTTTCTTTCTTTCCTTCAGTCTTTCCTTTTGTTGTTTCTTGTTTTGTTAGATAAGAAAGTCATCAATGACAAGTGAGGAGCTGAAGGCAGAAGAGAGAAGACGCAGGAGAGCCTCTGGGAGAGCGGGACAGGATGCACCAGGGAAATGCAGTGACATAGGGTTGCCCCCCCCCCACCCCGTGCAGAGGACCCACTCAGGCCACAAAAGGGTCTGTATTTCCCTCTGAGCCTGTCCATTGCTGGACACAGGTGGGAAATGGGTGGTGAGCTGAGTTTAAGCAGAGTTGGGACTTTCCAGGTGAGTCAATGGAGAGAGAAGGGACCACAGGAGATGAACATGAACACAAGGGGAGTCATTGTAGGGGAGACCAGGCTTCTAAGTGAGAGAAGGAGGGAAATGAGGCCACAAAGGGGATGGCAGCCTATCCGAATGTGGAAGGTCTGTGGGTTAGAGAAGCAGGAGGTGTATTTCGATACCCTCCAGTTTCAGATGTGGTTTCAGAGGAACTCAAAATATTCTAGATAATTCCCTCACAGAATAAATACTTATTGAAGGCCTACTATCGTTTTTAAAACTACCTACAATTTATTGAGCACTTGTTATGTCAGATACCGTGCCAAATGTTGTTCATTTACTGCCTCTCATTTAATTCTCAGGACAATCCATTAGGGTCAGGACTGTTATTATCCCCATTGTACAGATGAGGAGACTGAGGCTCACAGAGATCTGGTAGGTTCCACAAGCACACCCAGCTGGGAAGTAACAGAGAGCTCTGTATGGTACCAGGCTCCACCATGTGCCAGATACTGTGTTGGGTTTATGTAATCATGACATTCAGCGTCAGGTACTTCTCCTACTTGCTCTCATCGTGAAAACAGAGCACTGGCCTCAACTGCCCAGGGGTAGCAGCTGGGAGTGGGGGTGGAGGAATCTGGAATTCTTTCCTTGTGTACAGTCTGGATGGGGCTGCCAGTGAAGGTGTCTGCCTTCCTCAGCTGAGGGCAGGACGTGTTGCCTGAGCTCAGACAACCAGACTCTTGCTCCAGGGACTTTGGTTCTGATCAAAGAAAGATCTGTTTGAGAAAGGGGAGAAAAGGATGGAACTAATTCATTCTGACTACCTCAACACCCACAGCATCTCCAGTCTCTGTCCTTCCCTAACCTGGCTCCCCAGCTTCCTGTCACCTCTGTGAGTTTGCCACCAGCCTGCCAACAAACTCCTTTTCTGCTGAAGTTAGCTAGAATTGGTTCCTGAGACGTGCAGTGAGAGACCTGCAGTGGCATATCAGGAGGAAAAAAAAAAAAAAAGACAAAGTAGTACAAAGCTAACGTGAGTGACTCATTCCTGGGATTAATGGGTACCGAGCAGGGCCAGGACTAGGGCCCAAAATTAAGGAGGTATCCCCCTCAGGCTGTGTAAGTGCAGGGCTTGCTCTAATAGATGCCCTTCTCCTTCTGGCCCCCAAAAGTGAATGGCCTAAAGAACAAAGATTAATTCTCTTTTACATAAGAGCATGAAGTGACCGGGAAGTATTCCAGGTCACGAGGTAGCTTTCTGCTCCACGTGATCATTCGGGGACCCTGGCACCTTCTGTATGGTGGCACTGTCATCCCCCTGCAAGGGCAAGGCTGGGTCCAGCCAGAGAGAAGGACAAAGAGCGGGGAGGAGGCTGGCCCACTGACTAAAGGCCTTGCCTGAAGTTTCATTTCCACTGGCAAGAACTTAGTTACCTGGCCATTCTTTTGTTTAAGATTTTATTTATTCATTTGAGAGAGAGCACAAGCAGCGGGAGAAGCAGGGGGAGAGGCAGAGGGAGAGGGAGAAGCAGACTCCCCACTGAGCCTCTATCCCAGGACCTGGAGATCATGACCTGAGCCCAAGGCAGATGCTTAACCCTCTGCGCCACCCAGGTGCCCCTCCCTGACCTTTCTTAACTGCAAGTGGGGCTGGGCAGTGAAGCTTAGCTGGGCAGCCATGTTACGAGGGAGGCAGGGAGAGGGATTCTGACAGACAGCTGGTGGACCCTGACAGTCACGGACCACATGGAGACCATGTCTCAGGAATAATCAAGGCTGCTGGGTATAAGCAGCATGGGGGCTCGGGGAGGGAGAGCTGTTGATGGGCTGGAATAAATGGGGAAGGCAGGAAGGAGCAGAATGTTCCTCAGGAGGTTCATTATAGGAGTTCTCTTTCCCTGGAGCCCAAGAAAGGTAAGGTGAACATGGCTTGCCACTTTCGATGGGCCAGGAAAGAGTGTGGGATTTGGAGTAAGCGAAAGCTGGATCTGACTTCTAGTTCTTGCCTTGACCTCAGGTACACCCTTAACCATGCCACACCTTTGACTCCTCCTTTGTAAAAGGATTAAGATGGCAGCATCATCAGCAACAAAAACAATAGACAATAACAGTATGAGTACCAACAAAGTTGTCATGAGGATCCCACAAAGCAATCGTCTATGCGAGACTCTGATATCCAACAAACATGTAGACCGGGGTGGGCAGACTATGGCCCCGGCCATCCCCTAGGACACAGTCACACTCGCCTGTGTATCTGTTGCCTGTGCTTGCAGTAGTTGTCAGAAAGACCATATGGCCGAGGATTTACTATGTGGACCTTTGCGGAAAGTTCGCTGGGGACCTCGGCGGGGGCTGCATTGATGTTAGCTATTACTGACCTTCAGCTTCCCTGAGCACGTTTCTTCACCGGTAAAATAAGACTAACAAAAGTCATCTTCGATGTTTTGGGGATCAAATGAAACAACACATGTAAGACTGCTTTGTAGACCGCAAGGTGCCCTATAAAGGGTGGTCATTGTTTAATCCTTTCTGGATATTATCAATCTCCTGCAGTCTCTGCCGAGCATCTGTAAAATGGACAACAAAATACATACTTCTCGGGATTGTTGTAAGGATCTGTGAGACAAAATGGTGAAACCATAAACTTTAGAATCAAACCCGCACAGTGTGGCGTCTTGATCCGCGGGCCACCAGCTGTGTGATCTCTGGCCCGCTTGCTCCAGCCTCAGTTTTCTTATCCACAACAAAGGGATCGGCATAATACCTACATTAGGGCTGCTGTGAGTATATAGGGAGATAGCACGAGTGAGGCCTTGGCTCGGTGCCCGGCCTTGCTCTGATCCGCAGGTGCGGTGACAAATGCCACCTCCCACGGGACTTCACTGACAGTACAGCTGAGCGGTAGCCCTCTGCCTCTGCTCAGCGCCCACGGTCAGCCCCGGGTGCCGGTATAATTAGCTCCATCTCGGTGGTGAGTAGCCACGGCTGCTCACAGCCTCTGACACGACTGTCACCTCCCACTCAGTTATCCCCACTGTTGAGTGTGCATTACATGCCCGCGGAGCATGAGGCTGAGTGCCACCAGAGGACAGCTCAGCCCTCAAAATCTCCGAGTTGTCACAGGGAACCGAAGCCTTTTCCTTCACTCCCGGGCTGTGCCAGAAGAAAAGTTCGAGGGAGAAAAGGCCGCCTCTTGGATCGGCTGCGAAATCCCGCTCCTTCTGACCCCACAGCCCGCAGGGTGGGTGGTGAGGGTGGGAGGGAAGGAAGCCTGTTTCTTTAAGAGGCCTCCGCCAGTGGGGCGGGGACAGCCGGCGTTTCCCCCGGCAGTTGGGCCCGCCCTCCCTTGAGTGACAGGCAAGCAACCCAATTGAAGAAAGAGAGCTCAGCGTGACGGCGAGGCGGAGCAATAGGAGCCCGGGTCGGCCTGCGGGGGCGGGGTCCCGGGCAGGCGGGGCGGGCGGAGGCTGGAGGAGCCGCGGAGGCGAGACCCGGGCGCGGGAGCTGGGCCTAGGTCGGCGCCCTGGTGAGTGAGGGGCGCGCCGGGCGCCGGGGTGTGGCGGGCGGCGGCGAGGGGCCTGGCCCGAGGGATGCGGGGAGGAGAGGCCGGGCCGGGAAGGGGGCCGGAGGCTGCGGCCTGCATCTGCCCCAGGGGTTGAGGGGCTGGAGGGCGGGCCCCGGCTGCACCGCGCCGGTTCGGCAGGGGGTCGCGGCCCTGCTGGGCCCGCCGGGCCGGAGGGGCGCGGGTCCCCGACCCGGAGGGGCGTCGGGTGGGGAAGAGGGCGGGCCGAGCCTGGAGGAGCGGAGGGAGGAGGAGGGTGAGAGGATGAAGCCTGCGGGCGCGAGGAGCAGATGGGGGAGGGACGGGGTGGGAGAGCGCTCGATGGGAGCCGGGGGAGTGTTTGCGGCCGGGTGGCCCTCGGCCGCGGCCGGGGAGTCTCTCTTGACATCGCCGCCGCCGACGCACTCGCTGCCCATCACCCCGCCCCGTCGAGCCGGCCGGCTGTGTGGCCCCCAGTCCATCTACTTCTCATCTCCGCCGCTCCCCTTCAGTTCAGGCGTCTGTCGCCTCCTACCTGGGCGATTGCATTGTCCTACCTGATGTGCCCCCCGCGCTCGGGCCGCTCTGCTGTGGGCCTCGCACCGTGGCCGGTGGGATGTTTCAAAATGCACATCCGATCCGGACACTCCGCTGCTTAAAACTGGCCAGCTGCCCACCTCTTGCAGGGTCAGTCCCAGATCCTCGCCCAAGCCCTGGAGATCTGGAACCTCCAACCTCTCCCTCCCGCTCAGTACTCTTCACACTGTCCTTTTCCTGTTCCTTCTACATACCAAGCCCTGGCCCTCCTCCGGGTCTTCACACTAAGCCTTCTCTGCCTGGCTGGCTCTTCCCCGCCTGTCTTAGTTCATCCTTCAAATCTGCACTCAAGTATCACTTCCTTAGGAGGCATGCCTGAGCCCTGACTCCTCCTCCAGGTGAATTCCCCACGTTTGTCACCCTGTGTACTTCTTCACCACACTTGAACAACTGCAGTTTTACTTTTATTTGTGAAAGTATTAAAATGTCTGTCCATTCCAGCAGATAATAAGGTCCAGAAGATAGTGTCTGGTTTTGCCCCTTGTATCTCCAGCATCTTGCACAGGACCAGGCACTGTAAATATTTATTAAATAAGGGGATGGATGACATGGCTTTGACAGGAGGAAGGGGGTGTGAATCGTGGTCCCTGATAGCCTGCCAGTGGGGGAAGGAAACCAACCTTGGAATACTTTCTTTGCAGAGCAATACCCAGCGTCCAATAGAAATAAAATGCACTATGTGTAGTTTAAATTTTTTAGTAGCCACATTAAAAAAGTAAAAGGAAACAGGTGAAATTAATTTTTGGAACACATTTTACTTAGCCTATTATATTCCAAAATAACATTATTTTGACATGTGATCAATATAAAAATACTATTAGTGAGATAGTTCACAGTTTTGTGGGTGCACTAAGTCTTTGAAGTCTGGTGTGTGTTTTCTACCTACAGCCAGTCTGTTTCAGTTTGTGGTGACCACATGCCCAGTGCTCGGCGGCTGTACAGACAGGACACAGGTTAGGTGCTACCGTATCGGACTGTGCAGTTCTAGAAGCTTCGTATACCTGTGGCATTTAATCCCCTTTAGAGTCTTTTGAGGTAGTTATTGTTACCTGCATTTTACTAATAAAAATAAGGAAGCTCCTAAAAGTTACATTGCCTGCTGGTGCTCATCCTAGAGTTTGTGAGTGGAGGAGGGAACATGAGGACCGGGACCCCATGTGTTAATCTGGAGTCTGGTCTCTCTATACCTTGTGCTGCCTCTGGGAGGTGCCAAGGAAGTTTGGGGGTGCAGGAAGTGGGGACTAAACTTGAGAACAGTGGCACCGTGGCTATATTGTGTATTCTGTCTGGTTTCATGCAGAGCAATGTGTCTGGACGCATCAGTACCACCTGTCTAGGTGGCTCAGGAACAAGCATATTTGATGCATTTGGAGGAAAACCCTGCAAGGCAAGTCCTTCTTTGACCCAGTCCCTGTACCGCACAGCAGTACACACCCTGGTCCCAGGATCTGGGGAGAAAAATATGCACGCCCTGCAGCATCGCAGCGGTCCTGGGAGCACCACGCTCGAGTTAGCATCCTGGCTGCTCAGTTCCACAATTGCTGACCGAGTGAGGTTCCCCTCAATGCGAGGCCAGCACAGTTCTAGGCTATTTAGGGGGACTGGGGAGTGTAAGTCACAGCCTTCATTTTCAGGATGCTTCCCGCGGAAAGACAAGACCAGATCACAGGGTGATCTAGATGATACGCAAGACAACCATGTGGTGTGATGGAGAACCAGAATCAGCAGTCTGCAGAGCCTGCAAAGTTGCTCTCGAGGCCAAGCTGTGAAACATGTGTGAAAGTGTTGAATTTGAGTTCCTTTAGGTGGGGTGGGTGCTTTGCAGTTTGCCTCCATGCCTGCATAGACGCTACTTGGCTTATTTACTTATCTGCCCAGCTGCTTAACGCGTTTGAGTTTGTCACCCCACTAGGCATGCTGGTTTAATGTGAGTCACCAGGAAAGATTTGTTGAGCGCCTGTTATGTGGCAAGCCTTGTATTGGCCATGGCTCTGGCACTGACTAAAAAGTCTCCAAGGTGCTTTTTCTAGAAGAAAATAATAATAATAATAATAATAATAATAATAATAACAGAACACCCTCACCAGCAGTGCTTTGCCTTTGTATTGATTTGTCTCCTCCTTTGCCTTCACATATGTTCTCGTTTTGTCATCAGTATCCTGCAGCCTGGAGGGTAGGGGTTTTTTTTATGCTGGGAAATGTGGTTACAGTGTTTTTGCAACTTCTTCAAGTTCACACAGCTGGAATTCTGCTTACTCTGTGTCAGAAATTGTGCTTCTGTGATTAACATAGATTATCTCACTTAATATTCATAACCACTTTAGAGAGTAGGGTTGATTCTAATCCCCATTTTACAGATATGGAAATTGTTAGAGCTGGAATCCAAATCCAGGTCTGGCCCACTCCAGAACAAAAGCTCCTAACCATTAAGTGACACTGGCTCACCAGAAGGTCAAGGTAGGAAGAGAACCCAAAAACATCTAGTCTGACCCCCTCACGTAGATCAGGACAAGAGGGTTAGAGAGGCTCGTGGTCGTGGTGAATCTGGGCAGTCGGGTCTCCTGTGTTGCAGAGAGGGAACTAACCCAGGCATGGGGGACCAAGACCTTCTTTTGTCCCCAACTGGTGGTGTGGCCTTGCCAGCTTCTCTGGACCTCAGTTCTCTTATTTATAAAATGAGAGGGCTTGGCCTGATTTTACAACGAGAACAGTGCTGTTTTGTTATAGTCGGTATTGAAAGAGTTGGGCCCAAAGCCCGGGCCTTCAGCCCTAACCCAGGACTCTTCTCAGCTCACCACGCCCCCTCCCCCCACAAGCCCTGCCACCCTATTGCAGCCACAGTGGTCTGTTGAAGGGGAACAGTTTCTTAAAGTTCATCAGTATTTTCCATCTCAGCATCTGTTTCACTTCCAAAACCTGAGGCAAGCAGTCTGTAAATACTGAGCCCTTCTAAATCTGTCGATTATTATAGTTAGGGATTTGTAAAGTTCTAGGCAATGGACAGTCCTCTGTAGTGTTTTTTATTCTTGTTGAAAGGCTGTTAGATCTCAGGACATCCTGGAGGGTATTTTTATTTATTTTATTTATTTATGTACTTATTTTTAGAGAGGGAGAGGGGGAGAGAGAATCTTAAGCAGGCTCCACGCCCAGTGCAGAGCCCAAGGCGGGGTTCAATCTCACAACCCTGAGATCATGACTGGAGCTGACATTAAGAGCCACCCAGGTGCCCCATGGAGGGTACTTTTAGTGTGGAATTCTGCAGGTGCTGCAGTGTGCCAGGCATTGTGCTGCAAGCTTTGGGGAAAGGGGGCGGGTAGGAGACCCAGGCTGGATGCGTCCCTGCTCTCGGATGGCTAACAGTCCTGTTGCCTGTGGCTCTCAGCCCTGACCACCGTTAGGATCACTTGGGTGGGGAAGGGGTTCGGTGGCGTGGGGTGAGCATTGATGGTGCACAACCAGAGTTGAGAACCACTGGTCTAGAATCTGCTTCTCAGGCTTGACCGTGCATGTGAACCCCCGGGGGTCTTGTTAGAAGGCAGATTCTGACTGAGTGGGTGATCCTCCATGACTGCCGGCTCCCGGGCGCTGCCGATGTGTTTGTGTGCAGCTCACACTTTACTAGCAGGGGAGGAGGCCGCACATAGAGAATTACAAGTCAGTGGGACTGTGAAACTTTGTATAAAAGACTGGGAGCGCAGAGGAGGGTGCAGTTAATTCTGTCTGAGGTGCGGAGACGAGGAAAGCCACACCCATGAGTGATTGTGTGAGCTGGGCCTTGAAGGATGAGTAGAAGTTTGCCAGTTGGCTAAGGGGGAAGGCATAACGGCTCAAGCGAAAGCTCAGACTCAGAAGAGCATGATGTTTGAGGGAACAAGATGGCCTGGTGCGACATACTAGCATCTCCACGGGAGAGTCTGGAAGGCAGTTCCACCCTGAAGAGCCACTGAGTGGAACTGGGGTCAGCCTAGTGCTCTGCTAGGGAGTTTAAACTCTGGTCTCCACGTATAGGAAGCCTGTAGAGGGTTTCTGTGCAGGGTAAGAGGAGACCTAGGTGATCCTTAGGGTAGGTGTTCAGGGGAAGAAGCCCGAGCAGTTACCCAGGTCTCATACCCTTCCTCGCTGTGCTTTGGCCCAAGTTAGTGGCTTTTGGGTGAGTCTGGTGTTCAGCAAATTTCTACAAAGAGAAACGTTAGCCGCTATTGGCATGTGACGGGCCCTGGGCGTTTCGAGCAGTGTGTGGCAGAAACTGAAGCTCTGTCAACCCACTTCCCCCGCTCTGGACCCGAGAGCTCATCCTCATCTAGCGGTCGGAACTCAGGGAAGTTGAGTCCCTCCGCAGATGAGAAGATTTCAGAGGGAGAAGCCTCTAGTGAGATTGCAGTTTCAATTAGAAAGAGGGTGTGACCTCTAGTTCCCTTCCTGGTATGGTGGACTCTGTTGCAGGAAACGTAAACCAGACTCACCCACACCGTCCCCCCACTGAGTCAAAAGCAAAAGAAGAGAACAAAAAAGCACACCTCAATCCTTATCCTTAAAAGAGTGGGAAGGAGGGGGGAGGGAGGATGGGGAGCTGGAAACCGGGACTCTTCATTCTCAATTCCTTACTGGTGGGGAGGGATCCTCTTTCACTTCCTTCCTTCCTTCAGATGGGCTGTGTCACCTGCCCTCAGAATCCAGCTCTTTGGAGCAGTCACTGCATGGGTGATGATAAAGCTCCACGGGGCCTTTTTTCGCGGTGTTGATTTCATAAGCACGCCTTCCAGAGGCCACTCCGGGAATGCTCCATTGGACACACCGAGGTTACTATTTCTCTCATTTCCCCAGCTTTGCCTTTGAAACCGTGCACTTTCATTCTCCTGCCTTACAGAATTGCCTTCCTCAGATCAAATGTGTGCCTGTCTCCTGTTTGTGGCATGGTGAGTTTTCCCAGCCGGCTTGATGTCTGCAACACTTGCTTTAAAGGGGGTGGGAGGTGAGGGGTGGCGAGCGGTTTCATCTGGAAGAGGGGTATCACTTCTTTGCCCCTTGGGCCTGGATGTAAACCACAGCTCCCTTATCCCGGCTGTTTGCTGTTGAACTCAAGAGCACCACTGAGCGCCGAGCAAGAGGCTATTTATAACCCCAAGAGTTTTGCAATGTTATTGAATTGCTTCGACCTAATTTCCACTTCCTTTCTAAAATGGAAATGAAGAGTAAGCAAGCAAGTACTGAAGGAGTTCCCCACAAGGAGACCCTTCATTCAGGAATGTGCTCGGGAGAACATGACCGATCCTACTCTCCTGTCCCCTGCCCCCTCTACTGAGAGAAAAGCAGAGGGATACTCGCCCCTTTCTTTTCGGTAGAGTCGATCAAGGGCACTAAACCTGGTTTTCCGGTGAGACGCGTTCTTATGTCGGAGATGACAACCAGACTCTTGACAGTGGAAATACTGTGTAACTGGAAGGTGGTGGGATGTGCAGGGAACACCAAATTCACGCCAGTCCCTTTCCATTCAGAGGCAACCCTGGTTCATAGGAGTTGAAGAAGTCAGAGGTGGTGGATTTGCACAGACACTGGTGCTTACTGAGCCATAACTGCGTGCCAGGTGCTGGGCTAGGTTAGTGGGCGACAAGGGTACCTTCCTTGGAGGAAGAGCTAGTGAGGAAGAGAGATGCATAAATACTTCACTGTGCTTGGGCTCCAAGTTAGTGGCTTTTGGGTGAGTCTGGTGTTCAGCAAATTTCTACAAAAAGAAACGTTATTATACAGCATCAGCTGTATAATAATAATAATACCTATAACGGAGTAGGACAAGAGCCCTCATAGAGGTCTGAACAGAATGCTGTGAGAACACAGTGGCCCCATCCTATTTCATTTTGCTAGAGAAAGGTGGGGACAGCTCAGAGTGGTAGAGAGGAAGTGGCATCTGACCTGGGCTTTGATGTTTGAATAGGAGCTCTTTTGACAGTCCAAGGAAGGAAGAGGACATGCAGGGGGACAGAAGAAATGAAAGAACATGGCCTGCTCATAGAAACAGCAAGTAGTCTGGGAAGATCTGGCTAGATGGAGAAGAACTGAATAGCACGTGAAGAAGTGTGGATCTCCTCTAGACAGTGGGGGAACCACTCCCTGTTGGACCAGGGAGCTCTTGTTATGCAGGTCTCTTTCCTTCAGGGTGCTTTAGCTTCAGGTACAGCAAACCAGAATCCTCCAGGCACCTGCTGCGGGCCACAGACAGATCTACCTGCTGCTCACATGGCTTTCAAACAACACCAAACTACCCGGAATCTAATTATTATTATTAGCTGTGTGATGCTGAGCATGGTCCTTAATTTCTCTGTGCTTTGCATTGTCTTATCTGTTAAATGGGCGTAAAAATATGCCACCTAGTGTTACTGTGTGGATTAAATGAATCAATATATGTAAAGTCCTTAGAAAAGGATCTTAGCACTATGTAATAGTTAGCTAATGTCATCAGCATCAAAGAAGTATTATGTAGAGGGAAAAGAACAAACTTTGAAGTCATACAACTCAACAAATCCAGTTCTGATCTGATTTCTTTCTTTTTTGTGGGGGGAGGGGAGGTGTGGGAAAGAGCCCTGTGGAAGACAAGCTTCTCAACCCTTCTGAACTTCAGTTGTCTCATCTGTAAAGTGGGGATGATTTTCAGGGTTCCTTGAGCATCAGCTGTAATAATGCTATAGAAGTGAGTGATCAGGGGTGCCTGGGTGGCTCAGTCGTTTTAAGCGTCTGCCTTCGGCTCAGGTCATGATCCCGGGGTCCTGGGATCGAGCCCCGCATCGGGCTCCCTGCTCAGCAGGAAGCCTGCTTCTCCCTCTCATATTCCCCCTGCTTGTGTTCCCTCTCTCGCTGTCTCTCTCTCTCTCTCTCAAATAAATAAATAAAATCTTTAAAAAAAAAAAAGAAATGAGTGATCAGGGGTGCCTGGGTGTCCCATTGGGTTAAGCGACCGACTCTTGATTTCAACTCAGGTCGTGATCTCAGGGTCATGGAATGAGCCCCCCATCAGGCTCTGCGCTCAGCGGGGAGTCTGCTTGTCCCTCTCCTTCTGCTCCTCCCCGTAAAATAAATGAATAAATAAGTAAATAAATAAAATCTCAAAAAAAAAGTGATCAACTGTAAAGAGGCTATCCATTACTATTATATACAACATGATTACTAAAAGGTCACTTAGATAACTAATCTGTTTTAAACACATCAGACTTATCTAAGTGGGTTTTACTCTTTACTAATTGAGCTCGTGTTAAGTAAGGGCCCACTCACTGTCATTACCCTTGGCCTGTTTCGCTGCTGCCTGTGTGGGCCCCCATATCAGAGTTCCTTCAAAGCTTGGGGTCAAACTTAGTCTTGGGCCTTTTCATTGCAGTGAACAGAAAAGCAGACTAGTTCCATTTAAAGGAGGTTTTTTGGGGGCAGGATCCAGGGAAATTTCAGGTACCTCAAGTGTAGGAGTTGGAGGCATGGAATCTGGGAAGGCTTTTCCATCTCTTTTTGGGACTTTGTGGTTTCTGGTTTCTGGCCTCCACTTATCTACACATTTCTGGATTCTTCCTGCAGAACAGCTTCCTCTGGAAGACTCTTGGTTTTTGCTTCTTGGTATCTTTGGCTTGCTGGTGGCTTTGGCTTGCCAAGGTACCTGCTCTGAGGCTGACTATGACCTTTCTGCCCCAGGGCCCCTTGCCATCCAACTTCCTTAGCCTGTGTCTTTGAATTTAAGAGAAAGAATTGGATTCGTCCAGCTGAGGTTGAGCGTTCACCTTGGCCCCACCAGCTGGGGCAGGGTTGGGGAGAGTGTCGTGCAATACACACGGACAGCCTGCCCGGTGTGAGAAAGGGCAGAGTTGCTGAGAATGGGGCTCATAGTATCTCTTGAATAGTCTCGGTGGTTGCAAACCTCCACGCTTTAAAATGACTATGAGTTTTTGAAACAGCCAAGAATCACTCAGGGCGAAATTTAATAAAGAGACAGTCAACCTAGGAAATGCCAAGTGGGGTCAGGGTAAAGTGGAACAGCCAAATAATGAGCTTTAGCTTCGTTGTCTCCAAAGACAGTATCCAGAAAGGAGTTCTAACAAATAACAGTTGTTTCTTAGCAGCACCATCGGAAATAAGGGTGTGGTTTCTTTGGGTGTAGACTTTGAAATGGGCAATCTTCATTTGGATTTGTGAGTTCTACTTTAGAATCATGGACTTTTAGACTTAGGATGCGCTCTACACGTGCTTTAGTTCAACACTCACATCCCACAGTAGAGACTTGGGTGAAAGGGACACGTCCACATTGCCCAGACACCTAGGGATGGGACTGTGGCTGGGTCCTGAGTCCGTCGGGTCCAAATCCAGTTGCTTCTTCAGCAGGACAGTCATCCCAGCTCCTTCTCTTGCACCTGCACCACCTCCTTGTTGCAAAGAGAAGAAATAAATGAGAAATGGTCTAAGAAGCCATCCTGTGCACTTCCGTGTATATAAAGTGCAAAAACAGGCAACACTCATGTATGGCGAGAGAAGCCAGAAAGGAGTTGCTTCTTGGAGGGCTGGAAGCTGGGGGATTGACTGGAAGGAGGTAGGAGGGATTTTTTCAGGGTGATGAAAATGTTCAAAGTCTTGTTTCGGGTGGTGGTTACAGAGAGATGTGTGTATTTCTATTCTATATATACACACGTACATGAGCTCTGTGTGTTTCGTATGTAAATTATGTCTCAGTTTTAAAAAATGATCTCACAACTGTACAGTCATACCTCCTAATTATGGCACATTTACCAGTAAGGATAAGGATGCTGCCCTAGGCATCCAGAGAGTCACAGTCCCACCCCTGCTTTGCCATGTTGCCTTTCAACCAGGAGGTATTCTAATGGGAACAGTCCATTGTGTGTCTAGGCCCAGGAACATCACATGCGGGAGATTCTGCTTGCAGAAGCTTTAGGGACCATCCGCCTAGCCCCCTGCAACCCTTTTAGGCTTGATTTAGTGCCAACGAACAGAAATTCAGGCTAGCTCGGAGGGGAGGGGAAGAGCACCGGCCAAAGTCGGCTCCAAGTTCTGTCCCCTTTCCTGCCTATTAGCTGGTTGAACTGGGGCCCTTTTAACCCACCTCTGAGCTCCAGCTGCGTCATTTCAGAGGTAATAGTCTGGTTCCGTCTACTTCCGGAGGCTGCTGGGAAGGCTCAGCAGAATCAGTGAAAGCCCTCGGAAAACCATCTGTGCATTGTCACGTGCTGGAAATGCTATTGACACTTGCCTTCTGGGGCAGCCCGCCCTGATCGGGAAATGGTCATGGAAGCTTTCCTCTCACGGAGACTCATGGGTGTGTAGGGGAAGGGACTTTTACCCCTTTCACCAGACGGGTCTATGTTCACGGGGCTGTGAGAGCTGACATCCGTGTCTGGGCCTAAAAGTCGACAGCACACACGAATGGCAGCTTAGCAACGGCTCTGCTGCGAGTTCAGGAGAGCCAGGCGGTCTCCATCAGCGAAGTGTGAAGTGCGGAGTGAGCGGCTGAGCCTGGCGGAGGCCGGAGAAGGTCTTTTGCGTTAAGAGAGCGGCCTCTCCTGAACCGGTAGGCAAGGAACGTAAATATACATGGAAATAATCCATCAGTCGAGTGACTTGCCTTCATCAGACCTTGGAGAGAGGATGCTTTAGCTGCTGCTCGGAATACCGCTAAGCTAGCAGAGTTGCCTAGGAAACCGGTCACATGGGCCCATCTTCCAGACCTGTTCAAAATGATTTATTTTCCTTTATTTTGGAGACAAATGGGGGAGGGGGGTTAGAGGTACTTCCGAAGCCTCGTCCTCCTATAGAGGGGCCTTTGTGTGAGGCGGTCCTCACCTCCCTACGCTTGAGCTCCAGCAGCCCTTGCCCTTGGCAGTAGGGACTAAAATAGCATTTCCTGTCCCAGTTCTCTTCCCCATTTTCTGAACTCTGCGTCATCCCACACAGAGGAGGCCCCACATTGTGTCCTTTGAGGGGGAAGGAGTGGAGCAGTAACTAGGGAGGAGGCGAGAGAGCATGTGGCCGGGCCCTGCTGACACTGGGATCCTCCTCGGATGGCTGCGGAACACAAGTGGGCTGGCTCCTCAGCCAACCACTCAACCAAGCAAAGGCTCTGCCTATTCTTATCTGTCTCCGAGCATATGCTTCTCCCTCCCAAGGTCCCCAAGTAGGAATTTGCAGTAAATTCATTCTTCTACCACACAGTGCTCCTGACCCTTAGACCAAAGTGTTGCGTTGGCAGATCTTGCTACTGGCTGATCTGCCGTTGATGGATAGGTTTGTCCCACTTCCACTTGCTGACTTAATCTAAAAGAGACAAAAAGCCCAAGGAGAGGGTCTGAGTGTGATATAGAAAAATTCCAACCAAGTAGTTCCATATGTTACTTTGGACACTATCTGTCTTTTGATTCTCAAAAATATCTGATGAGTGAAAAATGAAGGCAAACTTTCTGACTCTTTCCTTCTCTCTGATTCTTTCTCTCCAGGCGGCTGTGTCTGTGTGTGTTTCTTGGGGAAGTAGGGCCCATTGGGAACAATGCCACCGCCATCAGACATTGTCAAAGTAGCCATTGAGTGGCCAGGTGCTAATGCTCAGCTCCTTGAAATCGACCAGGTGAGCTCCTGAAAGGAGAAGCAGAAGCAGCGATGCAGGACGGGGGAGCTGGGAAGTGCACGGCGCAAGGGGTGTCTTCAAGGGTGGGGGCCTTTGGCATCAGGAGTAAGAGCCAGCAACAGGAAGGTCAAGGCCTGTCCCGCCCCATGGAAGGTCAGTCCCCCGGCTTGGGAGAGGCTTTCTCTCCAACAGAAGCTATCAGGGAGGCAGACCCCAGGTTGATCCTCTTTGGCAGCCCCTCTGGCATGAGTAGCATGTGGTTGCAGGTGAAGGATCTCTCTCTCCCCCCACCCTCTCTCCCTCTCTCTCTCCCTCTCTCTCTGTCTTTCAGAAACGGCCTCTGGCATCCATCATCAAGGAAGTTTGTGATGGGTAAGTAGAAAGTGCCCTCGTTCTGGACAACGGTAGGCTAACAACTACAGGAACACTGCCCCACCTTGAGAGGAATCTCCAGTTAGTTGAGTCCCGGGAATGGAGCTTTTGTGGATCATTGTCTTACAAAGGAAGTAGGCTGAGGAGGATGTCCCTAAGACCTTGTAGAAATCCTTCTTTTTCCTATAAGCCCAGGAATGCCCTGCCTGAGGCCCTGGTGGGGTGTGAGGCCCATGCTGAATTGTGCGGACCGCTGCACCAGTCTGTACCCAAGGCTGGGCAAGTTGTCTTGTCAGCATTTTAGCCTGAAGCTTTGGGTCTCCCCCATCCTCCAGATAGGCCGCCCAACCCCTGAGGCGACTCTGCTGGAAATGATGAATACATCTATAGCTTTTTGCCAGGCCCAGCGAGAGGGCCAGACGTCTGTACTGTGTGTTTCTTCCACAGGTGGTCGTTGCCGAACCCAGAGTATTACACCCTCCGTTATGCAGATGGCCCCCAGCTCTACATCACCGAACAGGTGAGTGCGGGAGCGCAGGGCAGCGCGGGAGCGCAGGGCAGCTCGGGAGCGGCAGAGGAGGTGGCCCTAGGAGGTGGCGCTGCCGGGGCTGCTGGCCTTGCTGATATGCGGGCAGCTTCTGTTTACAGGGGAGGGGTTGCCTCCCAGGCGGGTTGGGGTGCACCAGCCCTGCCTCCTCTAGTGGCTGGAAAACCATGCCTTCTACCTCCTGAGGGCCAGGGGCACGTGGAGGGGGTCTGAGAAGGGGGTCTGAGAAGTTCTTGGGCAAGACGCATGCAGAAGGAGGCCTGACCTAAGAGGCTCGGTTACAACTACTATAAATGACAGCAAGTTCTCATCAATTCAGCTGGCTTGCACAATTTTAATATTGTATCTTAGTCTTTTTTCTCTTTGTTACCCAGACACGCAGTGACATTAAGAATGGGACCATCTTACAGCTGGCTATCTCCCCGGTAGGTATCCGGCTATCATCAGCAGTAAATTTATTTAACACATATAGGAGCACCCACCATGGGCCAGACCCTCTTCTAGAAACCAAGACTACAGAGCTTAAAAAGTCAATCTTTGAGGTGTCCCTGGCTGGCTCGGTCAGTGGAACATCTGACTCTTGCTCTCGGGGTTGTGAGCTTGAGCCCCACGTTGGGTATAGAGATTACTTTAAAAAAAAAAAAAAAGTCAATCTTTGCTCTCACAACCTTGTGAGGAGGAAACAAAGGCCTCTCTCAAGCATCTTGACAGAAAGTTGCTTAGGGAGCTGTGGGGACTCAGAAAAGGGGCTGCCTGGCTCAGCCTGAGGATTCCCAGAAAACCTTCCCATAGAAGGGAACGCTTAGCACAGATGTTGAAGGATAAGCAAGAGTTAGCTGGAGAGAGAAGAAAATGGAAAGTATACCAAGCAGAGAGATGTGCTTCGTGTGGGGGAGGTGGGGCCTGTAGCAACCAGTAGGGAGCCAGACCTGGAAGGGTCCCGGATGGCCTGCTCTTGGGTTTGGACTTGATTCAGAAGGGAATGTGGGGACATTGAAAGATTTTAAGCAGGAAGGTACATTATGTTTAGATTTATATTTTAGGAAGATCACTGTAGTGACAATGTGGAAGATAGGCTAAAAAAAGAAGGTTGGTGGTAGGAGGAATCTTTAAGAAGCTAATGAGAAATGTTAACAGCCCATGAAGTGAAGGCAAGTGACAGTGGAGACGAGGGGACGGGCATGAGAGATATTTAGAGGTAAACCTGGGGATGTGGTGATATCCTGGATGTGGAAGGAAAGGGAAGATGCCCTGATTCCTGCGAGTGGTCCTGAAAGGTAACTAAGGAAGCGACCAGAAGGGCAGAGAGAAAACCAGAAGACCCGAGGGGGGAGGGAGGGGGCAGGGAGTATGAGGATAGAGGAAAGCGTGGTCTGCAGTGAGCAGAGATCGAGTGGACTGAGAGCAGAAAAGCTGTTCACTGATCCGGGAAGTCCATGGTCCCTGGTGACCTCTGTGAAGACAGTTCTCGTGCTGTGATGAATGACAGCCAGGCTACAGCGGTGGCAAAGTGAGGTCCCCGACTTCACCGCACTATCAGGAGGCTTGGTTATAAAAGGAAGTAGACAGCAGAAGGCAGGAACTCGGGGACGTGAAGCCAAAAAGATAATGCTTTTTAAAAAGAGGTAAAACATTCCTGGGTTACAAAAATCAAAAAGTTTGACAAAGATACAGTGGAAGGTCTCCCTCGCACTCCCATCCCTCACCTACCCAGTTCCCCACCTCCTCTGACCCTTCCTAGCTGCTAACTTCTGTTGCAGTTTCTTATGTGTCTTTGAAAACAAGTTAAGATGGAAGAGAGGAAGGTTGATGGTGCAGGAAAGGGGGTGATGAATGGAATAGGACCTCACTGGGTCAGGACAGGGGGAACCCAAAGCCCGGATGGAGGGATTTTTGACCGCTCAGTCCCCAAGGAGGATGGTCGATGTGGGGGTCACTTAGGTGTAGAAGGGCTGCCAGTAAATTAAGGGCGTGATGGCCCCTGTTTTCTTGGCGAGGCAAGAGACTGGTCCATCTGAGCAGAAGGGTGGTGTGCAGTAATAACAGCTAACAGTTCCAGAACGAGCGCTTCGCATACAATGTATCATCCCATCTTGACAGACCCCCGAAGAGATGGGTACCCGAAGAGATGGGTACCCTCGATAGCCCCGTTTTGCAGATGAGCAAACAGAGACTCAGGTTAAGAGACTTGCCGCTTGTCCCACAGATAAAAACGTGGCCGAGCCGCCTCTCGAACCCGGGGCTGGCTGACTCCGGGCTGGTATCCTCCACCTCCCCACCGTCAGCTCTGCAGCTTGATGTGACCATCTGGGAGCTGCTTTCGTAGGTGTGCCGCAGCATTTTATGGACCTCCTGTGCAGGGTAGCTGACTTGCCCAGGAGTCCATCTCTCTGGAGTAGGGGACAGTGGCCTGGAAACGCTGTCTCAGGAGGAGCCTTAACGTTTGGAGTTAGAAGTTTCTAAGTGTGGTGCAGACCAGTGCCCTTCAAATTGTTCTATCCTGTGACCTGTCCTCGCGGCGTGCCTTTTCTCCATGGTGGGGAGCCTGGAGGATTTCTGTGTCGTCCCAAGCCCTGTCTCTGTGATAATAAAAGAGGAGAGGCAGATGGGGGAGAGTCACTTGCTGAGCACTGTAAGAAAAAATAAAGACCACAGCAGCATTTTGCTCTCAAGGCTCTTCCATTCCAGCTGAGAATATTAATTAACAGATAAAAAATAGAGAATGACGACTTGCGGGTCAGTCGCGTGCGGGGGCCCTGACTGCAAAGCCAGGAAGTTCAACAAGAGGAAGGGCCGGCGGACTCTAGGGGAGGGCTTGTGGCTAGGGCTTGCAGAAAGGAAGCAAGGCATTCTGTTGGGAGAAGTTCATGTGCTAGGAGAAGGCTTGGTCACCAGCCATCACTTTGAAAAAGCTGTTTTGAAAGCTCCCGGCTCCTTGGTGTCCTTAAAATTTCCCCAGGACTGTCAGTTTGAGGAACAATGATAGAGGCTTTCAGAGAAAGTTACAAAAAAAACTTGTCAGGCTTATCCCATTTTGAGATTGAAAGGGACTTTAAAGGTGATCAGCAGATTAAATCCTCCCCCCAATGCAAGAATCCCTTGTGTAGCATCTTTGACAGCTGGTTGTCCAGATTCTCCTTGGTTGCTTTTAGTGACTGAGAGCTCATTATGTCAAGAGACAACCTGGTCTACTGTCTGATGGCTTAAATTCATAGAAAACTCCCCTCTGTTGAGCCAATATCTGTGTCTCTGTGACTTGCCAGAGGTGGTGGACTATTGTCTCCCTGGTCTCTTTTGTAGTCCTTCAGTGGGAAGTTTTTGTAATCCGTAGAGCAGAGTGCCTATATACACAGCTCCAGATCGGTCTTGGCATACTGGTAACTCCCTGAGTGATCCAATAAGCATTTATTAAGCCAACTCCTAGACAGCATGAACTAGTTCTGCCTCGGGCTCGGATGTCCACAGAAAAGCCTTTATGAGCTACTTACTCACAGAGCAGTAACCTGCCGCAAGGAGCAGACAGCATACATCTTGTCCCTGGTCTCATAGTCCCGGGCCGCACGCCAGCTGATGGAGAGGACCCAGTCGTCCAACATGGAGACCCGGCTGGATGCCATGAAGGAGCTGGCCAAACTCTCTGCTGATGTGACCTTTGCCACTGAGTTCATCAACATGGATGGCATCATTGTGCTGACACGGCTTGTGGAAAGTGGAACCAAGCTCTTGTCCCAGTGAGTATAACTGAGCTCCTGTTGGGGGGTTTCAGAGACCGACTTCACTCAGCAGGGCATCCTTTTCTCATCTCCACTGAGTCACTTGAATTTACTGAACACCTTCTGCATACAGAGCAGTGAGCCAAGTACTGGGCTCTGCCCAGAGGGATTCGCTATTGTGGTCCTGAATCTTGTACTACAGGTGGTCTTCACAGATGCCAAGCAGTAGTAAAATCAGGGGGTACAGAAGTCAGGTCATGAAAGATCTGTTAATTTATGGGAAATGATTGGCCTGGTGGAAGCTAGTGAGCAGACTGTCCAGATTTGACCAGAATAGGCATCTGTCTATTCTTAACCCCCGCCCCTGCTTCCTCCCTTTCCAGTCACCGCCCCACTCCACACACGCACATGTGCGCGTGCACACACACACACACACACACAGGCTTTCTCTGTGCTCACCATAGTTCGCCATCTCCCTACCGCCCATTTTCACCAGGAGGACGAGCTCCAGGACTTTGCGTAGGTCACAGATATCTCTGATTCTCCAGTGCTAAGATGAGTGTGGCGGGACAGCATGCCCGTGGTCAGCCGTGAATGAACAGCTATTTAGTTAGCTGTCTAGGCCCAAGGTGGCTTTCTGTCCCTCTCAGGTGGCACAGACGGAGGCAGAAATCTTCTTTTCAGCTGATGGACCAAGCCATTGAAATTTGCAGCCAAACCAGGCACCTAATCATGAGTGTTTGTTGTAAGTTTCGGATTTTGCAGGAGCACGGACATCCTGAAGCCTTCAGCAGCCATCAGAGACTTGTGCCGTCTCCAGGGGGTGTAGCATTAGGCTGGCCTTGGTTTCCTCCTCTTTAAAATGGGGATGCTGCTTACACCGCAGTGCTGTCAGGGGAGTGTTGTTAACGGGTCTGACCCTGCCTTGCCAAGAGCACCGTGCAGCTGTGTAGAGAATGGTGTGTAGAAAGAGGAGGGACACCGGAGAGAAGGCACTGGAACCCCCATTCTCCATCAGCACTGCAGCCAGTGTGTTGCACGCATTGTCGTCTTGCCCTCGCCACGACCCTGTGATCTTCACGCTGTGAGATTAACTCAGTTTTACAGAGATGGAATTTGAAGTTTGAAAAGATAAAATTTGCACAGTTAGTAAATAGTTGAACAGGAATTGCGCCCCTGTCCGAAGTTAGTACTCTCTGTCCTGCACTGCTGCCTCTTGGCCTTGAACATGGGCGGTAAGCTCCCTTGGGTACCCCTGCCAAGTGTTGGGATTGTAAAGGTCTGATACCGTTCTTGGTTTTGGGAAACGAATGAGTGCACGTGTTCCCCTGTGGTGAAGTGATGTGGGGAAGGAAAGCCAATCCCCTGGCAGCTCTTTTTTCCCAGAGGTGGATACCTGGACAGAGTCTGCTGCACACCTGGCCAGGTGTGCATGCAGGAGCTTACTCACAGCTGTGCTGACCGTCCCTGGCGCTTTTGCTGAAATCCGTCCCCGTCATGGCTGCCGCCACACCTGTGTCCCCCGGCTCTGAATCTTTGTCCAATTTTGTGTGTGTTTTGCCTATGTCTCAGCTACAGTGAGATGCTGGCATTCACCTTGACTGCCTTCTTAGAGCTCATGGACCACGGCATTGTCTCCTGGGACATGGTTTCAATCACCTTCATTAAGCAGGTGAGGCCTCCAGCATTCCGTCGTCCTCCTCGTCCCTCTGTGGCCGGTTGTCCTGTCGGTTTATGGAGAAATGCATGCAAGACAGCCGTTCTGCTGAGGGTCAGCTTTCTATGCCCAAGGCCCGATTTTTCATCCGCACGCTCGGGTCTTCCTGGGGCTCCTGAAAGAGTTGCTTCCCTGTTCTCTCAGGGCCTGCTCTAAGAAGATGGAAACGGGCTCTGGGAACTGGGTGTGTGTGGCCCAAGCGGGATGGGATTGTCAGTGAGACTTGGGATGACACCAGCTGGGCCACCAGTGGCAGCCCTGAGCTTCCGAACTGCTTCCTGAGCGCTCCCTTCTCTTTGGCTATACATGTTCATTTTCTCCGCCTTAGATTTCTAAGTCTGCCTTCTGTTGACAGATCTGCAAAGCAGCCTGTTTGGATCGTCAGATCGAACTCGGCGGGTGGGAGGGGATACTTCTACTTTAGCCTTCCTTTCTTCTATAGGAAGGGGAGGTGTCAATTCTCAAAACTGGACTAAAGCCAATGAGTCATGTATCCACCGACCTAGAATCACACCTGTCGTTGGCTTGGGACATTGGGAACTTCCTGATGCTGGAGATATTTAGGCAAAAGTGAAATGACCATGTGTCAGGGACATTATAATGGGGGTTGAGAATAATGGGGAGTTATTAGATTACAAGACTTTGAGGCCTTCCTGCCTCCCGAGTCTTTGCTGTCCTGTGTGCACGTAGGGGCAGAACGTGTGTCAGGAGAAGGGTACATGGAGATAAAAGGAGATCCCAGTTTCAGGAAGATCCTCTGCTTTCTACACTTAGCGTTTTCATGCCTCAACCCTTATTTTGAAAACAAAGGATTGAGCCCTTAGATTTTGAGGAAACACAGTTGGCTTGGATCATTTGTCATTTGACAAATGGAGTTGCCCATGCCTAGGGAAATCCTGGCATATCGGCCAGGGTGGCCATAAACCAGATACCACTGTCCACATGGGGACAGCTGCCCCCATGTGGGCCGCACACCTGGGAGGAGAGCCTTCGTGGGCCAACATCAGAAACCCAAGCCGTCCAGCACTCTTGGGCCCTGGGCTTCCTGACTGACCAGCCCTCGCTGGCTGTAGATTGCAGGGTACGTGAGCCAGCCCATGGTGGACGTGTCCATCCTTCAGAGGTCCTTGGCCATCCTGGAGAGCATGGTCTTGAACAGCCAGAGTCTGTACCAGAAGATTGCGGAGGAAATCACCGTGGGACAGCTCATCTCTCACCTCCAGGTGTGAGTAAGAGACCCTGCCCCAGCCTCCCTCTCACCTCTCATCCTCTGGCCATCTCCCAGGCCTCCTCCTTTGCTTGTGTTCCACACCGCTGGGCTGCTCGTTCACTCATTCATCAGCACATCCGCACTGCTGCTGGGACGCTCCCAGGATTTGGACCCGATCATGTCATGCTCCTGCTAAAATGCTCCGTGGTGCTCCTCGTCCCTCAGGATGAAGCTGAGTGCTCCCAGCCTTTCTGTCCCACCACACGCTGGCAGAATTAGATGCTCTCTCCTCTCTGGGCCAAATAGTCTCTCTTTGTACCTATGACAATGATATAAATCCTTTATTTTTGTTACCTGTCTCCCATTTTAAATTTTGAACTCTCTGGGAAGAAGGACCAATCCTTTGTGGATCCCCTGCTTTGATTTAAGTAGAAGTCAATTAGTGTTTGTTCAGCGAACATTTAGCCAACGAGAGGTATGCTGTAGGGGGTAACAAAAAATATCTCATAGGGCATGAGTTCAGGCTACCGTCAGATCCCGGCTCTCCTGCACACTGAGCAGGTCTCTGCCTTCAGCAAGTTACCTGGTCTCTCCTGGTCTCGGTTTCCTCCTCTCTAGACTGGGGTTAGTCCTCCCCACCACTCAGACTTGTGAGGATCAAAGGAGATAAAAGATCTTGCATCGTGGCCAGCACAGGATAGGTATTCATTTCAGGACTTGTTTGCTTTTCTTTGTTTTCTAAGAAGCTTAGCACAGGGGGGCCTGGGTGGCTCGGTCGGTCGGTTAAGCGTCTTACTCTTGATCTCAGCTCAGGTTTTGATCTCATGAGTTCAAGCCCTGCATTGGGCTCTACGCTGGGTGCGGAGCCTACTTAAAAGTAAATAAATAAATATAAATAAAAGTGGAAAAAAAAAACAAACCAGAAAACCTAAGAAGCTTAACACATCCTAAAACATTTTACCAGGCAGTAAAACCAGAAGACCGATGAACCCTTTGGAACACTGTTCCTCTCCTCTCCATTCTTTTCACTTCACTTTAAGCCCTCTAATACAATTTGAGGGGCCTGGGCTCCCCCAAACAACATGGTGATACTGTTGACTCCTTTCTGAGTCTTGCTCCCTTTTAGCAAATCGGACGTGGGCAGATGCCGACAAATGCCCTGTCAGTTCCCAGCTTTACTCAGCTCTGCTCCCAACCTGTACCCCCCGCCCCCAACTAATCCAAGTAATAAGAAAGCACAATTTGCAGTTCTGATGTCTCCTTGTCACTTCTAAGGAATTCTTCAGTCTCTGTTTTCATACCCCAAAGCCAAAAAGGTTGTTTGAAGTGAAGGGAACTTTATAAACTCCAGATGGAGAGTTCTGATTTTCCTGACATCAGACTTTTCTCTATTTCTTCATTTCTGAATCGGGAATGACCCAGCTGTGTCCCCCAAGGATGACAGAGGAGCATGGCATTTCTTAGGGGTCGGTCTGTGACTATTTTCAGCCCGTAGCTGTTACTAGACATTATGTTCTCTGCTGTTTGGGCTGGGACACTGAGTACCTTCCATGAGACCTCCAGGATGCCCCCCACCTGACCAGGAAGTCTGCCAGCCACCGAGTGTACCGCCAGTGTGGCAGGTGGAGACATCTTGCCAAGTGCTAGGATTATAAGATTCCACAGAATGGTTGTAGTTAATTTGTTTTAAAATGAAACAAGTTTTGGGGCACCTGAGTGGCTCAGTTGGTTAAGCGACTGCCTTCGGCTCAGGTCATGATCCTGGAGTCCCGGGATCGAGTCCCGCATCGGGCTCCCTGCTCGGCAGGGAGCCTGCTTCTCCCTCTGGCCCTCCCCCCTCTCATGTGCTCTCTGTCTCTCTCATTCTCTCTGTCTCAAATAAACAAATAAAATCTTTAAAAAATAAATAAATAAATAAAAATAAATAAAATGAAACAAGTTTGTAGTCGAAGACTTTGAAAATACAGAAAAGCACAAAGAGTAAATCCTTTGCCCATTTCCCCACCTCCAGACAGAACCACTGTCACGTTAAACTGACTGCCCTGCTAGTCATTTTTTCCATGCATACTTTTAACAGAACCGAGAGCTTACTCTACATACTCTGTGTACCTTGGCTTTTTTTACTGAGTAATAGCTCTTGAACATTTCCCCATGTTAAAGATTTTTCTAAAAGGGTAGTTCTACATCTTTTTTGTATCCCATATGCCTTTGAAAATCCAGTAACAGTTATAGACTCTCACTTCCTTGGAGAAAATAACATATAGTCAACCAACTGCGTGGAATAATTTTTGCACTGTTTCTAGGGTTTACAGACACTCCAAACCCATCCCCAAATCCGGGGTGAAGAACCTTTACAACGTGATTTTTAATGACGACTTAGGACTTTAATGTGTATAAACAGAGTTCTGATTGTGGACATTTGGATTATTTACCGTTCTGTTCTTTCTTTTCTTTTTCTTTTTTTTTTTTTTTTTTTGACAGTAGTTGAATGAAACGCTTTGCCAATACATCTTGCCCAGCTCCCTGATTACTGTCTTTGGATAAATTGCTATTAGTAGAGTTGCCAGGTCACGGAGTATGCCCACTTTTAAGGCTTTTGAGATGTCACCCTGGATGATTGTTTGATTACCATCTGTGAGCGACTGTTGCAGATGCAGCTGAGTGTCCTCTCGCTGGTCAGTGTTCTAATCGCCCTCTGCCTTCTTTCTCCACTGGCACAGCTCCAACCAGGAGATTCAGACCTACGCCATTGCACTGATTAACGCGCTTTTCCTGAAGGCTCCTGAGGACAAGCGACAGGTCTGTGGCTGCCTTTTCAAGCTTTTCATCTGGGCTCTTCCAGGAGAAGAATTGTCTCCCACGCACCCTCTGTTGTGCAGACAGCCGTCACACGGCCATTTCCCCAAGAGTCCTTCCTCCCGCCCCTCTGTGTCAGGGGCCCTCAGAGTGGCCTTGCTAAGGAAGGCCTGGGAGGCCCAGGTCTCAGGTCAGAGCATGGCCTGCAGACTTTTTCCTCCGAAGGGCCCAAGAGTAAATATCTTTTGCTCTGTGGGCTCATGGCCTGTGTGGCAGCCAGTCAACTTTGTCATTATAGCACGAAGAGCCTCTGACAATAGGTAAACAAGCGGGGGTGGCTGTCTTCCAAAAAGACCTCTTATACACAGCTAGACGACAAGCCCAGGCTGGTCTTCGTTGCCAACCCAGGCTAGAGGATCGAGAAGGGAGAGGACCCTCTCGGCATCACCGTCCAGTCCAAGGAAAGTGGGACAAATGAGATCCTTACTTAAGGAAGCCAGAGTGGGGGGACTTGGCACGAAGTTTGATGTATAAAGATCCTCAGATTCGAAGCTGCTTTCTTCCCCGGCCCGTTAGCTGTGCGGCACGATGCACGCAGCTCTGTTCTGAGGCCCGGTGTCCTCTCCTGTGATATGGGAGTAGCAGCCTATGCCCCGGGTACTGCACAGGGGTGTCATGAGGAAAAGCCCCCTGTTTTACGAGTGAGGAAACCAGGAATAGGCTGGGCCAGGGAACAAGCAGGGACCTGAGCCCAGGGCCCGTAGGCTTAAGTGCTTTTCCAGGCTGGGCAGGTTCTTTAACCTCTCGGGTCTCTAATGAAAGAGTCAGGTTAGATGATCTCTAAGGGCCCTTCCAACTCTGACACTCTAGATATTTCTGGTTAAAAAGCCCAAGTGGCATACAAAAGAAAGACTATTAGATTCTCTGTCCATACCATGGGCCCTGGAAGTTGAAATTCATGTTGTGGGATCATGAACCAAGCTCTTGGTGGCTTCCCATGGGAGGACCAGGAGCATCTATGGTTCTGTGTGTCCTTGTCTTTCTTGGATGGCTTTGTTCTGTTAATCTCTCCCTTCCTAGTCCTGTTTTGAATGTAAGCTGACAGCTCATTTTTCCATCTGCTTCTCTCTGTGCTTTTTGCTTTCTGCCGGCAGGACAAGCACCTTAACCCTCTAGACCTGCCTGTCACTGTAAGTAGCACCGCCGTGTGGAAAGGGCCCCAGCTCTCTTCCAGGTGGGGAGGTCAGAGCTGGGCGAGAACCTCTTGTTCTGACCGAGGGGTTCACGGAACTCCAAGACCCAGGGAAAGGTTGTGTGCTGTAAATCTCATTCATCAGAACACTCAGGGAATGTTCTGAAGACTAGTGTTACATCCAGGATTAAGGAGACGTCTGCCCCAGGGACTGCTGCCCAATCTTTCCTTTGTAACCTGTCTTTACATAAGTTCGTGGTTCAGCCAGGGGAGATCAGATTCAGAAACAGCCTGAGACTTTCATGTAGATGATACCACGGATACATCGCCTTCCAGCTTGGTATGGCAAAGAGTAAAGATAAATCCATGTTGCTTTGGATGCGTACTAGACCATAGGAATTTGAAAAAGTCTAGACACTTGTCAGGAGGGAATTTGCATGCTTGTTTCTTGGTTGGAGCTTTTGAAGTCGGCTTTCCGAGGCTATGAAAGAGGATGAGTGCTTTCCCCCAGCACTGCAGAGAAGCTTCTGGTCTAAGGCCATTATATTCTAGCAGTAGGCCAATGTCAATTACCCACTTTGTAAGTTGTCCACAGCAAGATTTAATCTCAAGCCAACCTATAGCTACCAAAGAAGTTTCTAGGCCACCTTCCTCCTCTGCCAGCCCAGCATGTGCTCAGGGGATGCAAAGTAAAACTTAATGTTCCTGGCAGCGTCAGCCATTTGGAATATGGCTAGAGATGTAGAAGGGAGAGGGAAAGGCCTTTTAGCTCTGAGAAAAATGAGAGTGCTCACAGATACTGCTCCATGGGAGAGGTGGGACAGCTCCCTCAGGCCCACTGATTTAGAATTATCCATAAAATTAAATTAAGGCAGCAGTTTAGAAAGTGAAGTCATACTAATTAATGTGGTAAGAAGCAATGGCCAAGATTGGCAGGAGGAGACAGAAGAATTATGAAAAGCTGTCAGAAAGATGAAAAGCACAGGAACCTTGGGACCATTTTGTTGAGGGAAACACAGCCGCACATTTCAGAGGTCCTCGGGGTGGCAGAGTGGCAGAACGTACCGCTCTTCTGGGGAAGCCAAGTCCTCGGCAGTGATGAAGTTGTAATTATTGTCGTCCCTTCAAAAATAAAGAAATGTCTATCATATATTTTTAGAGAATTTGTGTAAGAACAATCAAAACAAGGTCCTGAAAGGACCCTTGAAGCTTCGCTCCCTGGAAGACTCCTTTATGTAGGATCCTTTATTTCCTGAGGGTGCTAAATAAATAAAGTGTTACTGTCAAAATCTGAATGAAATACAATAAAAGCACTGACCCTATTAGGAGAAATTACCCAAAAGCACCAACATGCTGTTCTCCAAACCAGTCAGAAGTGAATCATGGCTACTTACTGTGGCAGAGTGTGGCGCTGGGGGGCCCTGGAGGGGGCACTGGGGCCAAAGCCCTGGCCTTGGGTTGGAGGAGGCCCTTCCAGCCTTGGGGGTGGGTGTCTGCCTGGAACAGTGCATGGGAACCATCTCACTGCTCTGTGCTCCGTACGCATTGTCCGTTGCCCGGCATCCTTGTGACTCAACTGTCTCGTCCTGAAGTGGTCTTTGTTCCCCTTGGAAGATGATGTGGTTGACTGTGCCACTGGGGAGGGACACCCTATCTGAGTCAATTTGCCCTCTCAGAAAAAAAGCATGTGGGAATTTTTCAGAGTATAAAATATGTTTGGTGGTCTGTGGGTTTTTTTTTTTTTTTTCCATTTGCCCACTTTTTATTTGAAAGGAGAGGGGCGCCTGGGTGGCTCAGTTGGTTAAGTGACTGCCTTCGGCTCAGGTCATGATCCTGGAGTCCCGGGATCAAGTCCCGCATCGGGCTCCCTGCTCGGCGGGGAGTCTGCTTCTCCCTCTCCCACTCCCCGTTTGTGTTCCCTCTCTCTCGCTGTGTCTTTCTCTGTCAAATAAATAAATAAAATCTTTAAAAAAAAAAAAAAAAAAAAGAAAGGAGAAAAAATTTCAGAGAAAAAGCCCCAGAGCCACGATATCACTTGATAGTGACTATCAACTTGATAGTTGTCACAGCTGGGTGCCTGCCACCTTGCCTTACATTTGCTTGTTTTTCTCAACAGGATATGGCCAATGCGTTTGCACAGAAGCACCTTCGGTCCATAATCCTGAATGTAAGTTCCCAGAACAAGTTGTATTTTGTTACTGGTGATAGCGATTATTACTGTTACGTAGTTGTATTATTATTATGGAAATTACTGTTGCGTGGGGAGGGCGCTCAAAGGGAACCTAGCAATAGATAGGTGCTAATAAACCCTTGTTAAGCTGGAATGCTTCTTCTCGTAATCCTGCGTCAACAGAGCTGTTTCTCGGAGGCCCTCGCACCAGGAATCCCGGAGCCTCTGAGGAGCTCCGAAGGCCAGCCCGCTGTGCTCTTTGTTGCCCTGCAGCTCCGACAGTTTTTATGCAGAAGGAATGTGTTAAAATAGGCCCCAAAGGGGAAAGTAATTCGTTCCGCTAACACCAGTCAGACCTGAGTTGTGTGGGGCACGAGTAGGGAGGTTAAATAAGACAGTGTGTTTGCTCTCAAAGATATTCCGGTTCCCTGGGACGGTGCCAGAACACCGTGTGCTCAGTGCTTCCATAGAGCTTCACGGTCTGAGGGATGGAGGGGTAGCAGGTGTCTGGAAGCCTCTAGAGGAGTGAGGGCAGGTGAGGCTGAGGCTTCCTCAGCAGACTGAGAAGGGGTGTGTGACTGGGCGAGGGTGGGTCCAGGAGCAGATGTGTGCGGGGCTGGAGGCTGGAGCGCAGCAAAGACCAGGTCAAGTAGGGCCTTAGTCTCTCTCCCAAGCGCAGTTGAGGGGATTTCATAGGGATGGTGACATAACCAGGCTGGCATTTAGAAACCTCATGCTAGCAGGTGTGTGTGTTTCTTGGGGGTGTATGAGGGAGGAAAGTAGAGGGGGAGGTGGCGGGGAGGGAGGCCTCTGGGAAGAGGGCTGACTCCCTGTCCCCACGCGGGGATGTGGGTGGGAGAGAGTGGCTGGGGCGGGGTGGGGGGCAGGTAAGAGCTGGGGAAGAGAGCTGGGGATCTGGGTGAAAGGGAGGCCGTTTTATCAGTTGTCAAAACCAAGGGAAAACCAGGAGGCCACAGTGAAAGGAATAAAACGAGAAATGAGAAGTCAGGTGTGAAAGACTTGGTAATTCTGAGCACGAACTTTAGAGTCACCAGCCTCCACTCTGCCATTAACCAATCTTTGATCTTGAGCAATTCACTTAACTTCAGTTTGCTTTGATTTGCTCATCTGGATGTGAGGCCTGAATGAGCTCTTATATATACAGCGCTTAGCAGGGTGCCTGGCCCTTGGTAAGCACCCCGCTCACATCAGCAGTTCTTTTACTGTAAGCAGGAGACAAAGGTGGTAGAATTCAAGAAGTGAGCTCTGAGCACTTGCAAAGTCAAGCAACGGCCTGCTCTGAACACACAGAGCCCACCTCTTCACCTTGCAGAACCAGCTCCTGCCTACTGGCCGTTTCCCTGGTCAGAGCCCCACCGCCAGCCAGGCAGGAGGGTTGCGGGCAGGAGGGACGCGAGCAGACGCTTCGGCCCGCCGCCTGTGAGTCATGCAGAGCGCACAGGTCCCACGCGTGCTTGTCCACATTCCTGAGCAGTCCTCTTAGGCGCCATCCTCTGCATGTGTGGGAGGGGGGACCCTTCTAAGGGAAATGTAATGAATTTCGAGGCTTATTATTTACCTCAGTGGGATTAGTTCCACTCATTTCTGGACAAACCTTGGAACAAGCGAAGATTCTACTATAAAAGACAATTCAGGGTCAGGACTCAGGACTTAAATGGTTTGCTCCGAAATGGTTAATGCGTGCTCACTGAAGTCCCAGCAGTTCACAGAGTCAAGCCAAAGAGTACAGGCCTTGAATCCCTCAGCACTCAAGTAGGACTTGAGCTAAAAGCTCTGCAGCCGTGACTTCTCAGAGGGGCTGAGTGATTACCTCCCCGCTGTGATGTCTCTAAGTTTGAGAAAGGGGGATTCAAGTGAACGAAAACCATATCACATTAACTGGGGTGGTTCTCAAAGTGGTTTGATGAATTATGGAGAGAGGAGAGGAGGAAGGAAGGGTAGGGAGGCATCGGAGTGGCAGAGGGAGGGGGCACAGAGAAAGGAAGAGGCTCAGAGGGAGGCAAAACGAGGTGTGGAGGGGGCCCTGAGGAGACCCCGCGGCGAGAGGCTGGGGGTGGGGTGGCTTGCTAGGGCGGGGGGAGCGGAGAGCGGCAGACAGCCACCATGTGGAGGAGGTGAGGGCCTTAGCACACACTGGAGGGGGGTTAGGAGCAGCATTGCCCGTGGAACCTTCTGCAGCATGGAGGTGCCGTCCAGAATGGGAGCCACTGGCCATGTGTGGCTCCTGAGCACCTGAAATGTGTGTAGTGCAACGGGGGAGCTAAATTTGTAATTTTGAAAATTTCAGTTAAAATACCCACATGTGGCTTGTGGCTGCCGTATGAATCTGTGCAGATCTAGAGAAATGAAGAACACTCTGGAGTCACATGTCGGGGAAAGGAAGTCTGAGCAGCGCCGTCAAGTGGAAATACAGCGCGAGCTACTTATTTCATTTTTTTTTTTTCAAGGATTTTATTTATCTGTTTGACAGAGAGAGAGACAACGAGAGAGGGAACACAACCAGGGGGAGTGGGAGAGGGAGAAGCAGGCTTCCCGCTGAGCAGGGAGCCCAATGTGGGGCTGGATCCCAGGACCCCGGGATCATGACCTGAGCCGAAGGCAGACGCTTAATGACTGAGCCACCCAGGCACCCCCACTTATTTCATTTTAAATGTTAGAGTAGCAACAGTAAAAAAGGAATATGGGAAATCAATTTCAATAATATATTTAATTTAACCCACTATATCCCAAATACTATGATTTCAATGCGTAATCAATAGAAAAAAATTGGTAATGACATATTTTACATTTTCTTTTTTTTACACTAAGGCTCTGAGATCTGGTGTACATTTTGCATTTGTGACATATCTCAGTTTGGACTAGCCACATTTTAGGTGTTCAGCAGCCCCATGTGGCTGGTGGCTACCAGATTGGGACTGCACAGGTCTAAAGACATTGATGTCAAGCCAGAGCAAACTTTAGAGTTACGGAGCTTTAGAGCAGTGCTGTCTGGAAGAGCTTTCTGCGATAATGGAAATTGTTGTAGGAAAGACGTTATTAGGATTTGAAGCCGACAGCCAAGAAAGAATTCTTGAGATGTCTTTCTTTGGTGCAAAAAGGTGATTTTATTAAAGCACAGGGACAGGACCCATGGGCAGAAAGAACTGCATGGGGGTCCTGAGGAGGGGCCCATTATATACTTTCAAATCAGGAGGGAGTTAGGGATGGTGTAAGTCTCTGAGGAATTTTGGAAGCAAGGTTTCCAGGACCTTGAGGGGGCTAGCTATTGTTGGGAAAAGGTCATTTATTACTGTCTAATAAAACCTTAGTCATGAGACCCTTCAGATGTGTATCGGTGGGCCATATGCTTGGGGGATGATTGCCAACATGTATCTTGGGGGGGGTTTAGAGATAAAGGAAGTTTCCAAAGGAATTCTTATATGTTAAAGTAGACTTACAGGATCCTGGGTGGGGGGGGGGTTGGGGGGGTTGGCGGTCAGGCTAGGATTGCCTTTTGCCCTTAGCAAAGTATTAACATTGAGGCAGTTGAGTCCCTAGAGGAATGTCACTCTGCCTGTTTGAAGGACTTGTCAGTGGGCTCTGGGTAGTAAGGAAATTTAATAATTTTTCTTCTGCCTTTTTTTTCCCACATCAGAAATGTTTTATATCTACTCTATCATTGTGTGGTAGTCACTGGCCACCTATACCTGTTGAGCTTAAAATCTAGCTAGTGTGACCAAAGACCTGAATTTTTAACTTCAGTGAATTCTAACATATGCCAAGTGGCTACCATATTGGACAGCACAGCTCCGGAGACATAGAGCTAGACTGAGTGAGAGAACATGAAGGACACGGAGGGAGTGTGTGTGGAAAACTGGGCAAGAGTCTCATTTGGGTGAGAAGAGACCAAGAACGATTCAAGATGGCGGCTAAGACAGAGAAAAAGCAAGAAATATGAGGGAGCAAGCCAGGAAGAGCAGCCATTGTGGGAGTGAGAGCAGGGCAATAGGAGGCAAGAACTGTCGCCAGGTGTTGATCAACCCAAGGGACACAGGGAGAGGTAGCATGTGAGAAAAAGAGGTGGGGTATGAGGGAAGGGGGGAGCCTGAATGGGGTGGGCGTCAGAGGGACGGAGGTGAGAACTGAGAGGGCGTGGTGGGGGTCATGGAAAGAGAGGGGGCGGGACAGAATACAGTGGACACAGGGAGGGGAGCATACACAGAGTGATAGGAGAGAAGGTGGCGGGGGGAGCGTTGGGGGCTGGACAAGGAGCATCAGGTGCTCTCCTTTGTGTAGGTGTCTCCATACTATTTCAAGAAAATGTCCTTTCCTAAAGCCTCTACTTGGTGAGGCCATGCACAACATTGTATTTTTCTACGGGAAGACAAAGCGGAGTCCTCCGCACACACTGTCTGTTGTCTTGGATTGAGTGCCCACTTGGAGGAAGGTCCAGCCACTGAGCCCTGCATCAGAATCGTAGCAGGGCAGCCTCCCTTGTCTTTGGCGTGACCGGATACAGCCTCTGCCCTGGGTTCCACTTCCCCTGCCCAGGGGAGTGCGGAAAAAGGGACTGTGCCCTTGGGGCCTGCAGTGAATCATCTCAGCCTGAATCGAGACCTTTCATGCTCCATCCCTTCTAGAACACGAAGTCTCCAAGTTCCGTGTGTGGGAGGGAAACCCTGTTCCCTGCCCAGCATACTTTCTTTTTCACCAGCATGGATGTGAGTCTTCAGGAGAAGAAAATCAGTTCAGCCCTTGCCCCCTGCCTTTGCTTTTTCCAGCATGTGATCCGAGGGAACCGCCCAATCAAAACTGAGATGGCCCATCAGCTGTATGTCCTGCAAGTCCTGACCTTTAACCTTCTGGAAGAAAGGATGATGACCAAGATGG
The DNA here is from genome assembly GCF_011800145.1 of Mirounga leonina. Classification (NCBI taxonomy): domain Eukaryota; kingdom Metazoa; phylum Chordata; class Mammalia; order Carnivora; family Phocidae; genus Mirounga; species Mirounga leonina. The sequence continues at coordinate 36,282,389 of NW_023270374.1, read as the reverse complement.
ACCCCAATGACCAGGTAGGTGCTCCGTGGGACCAAGTACTCCTGGCTTAAGTTGTACGCCGTTTGATGTGGTGCATTCCACCGTTAGGCTCCGCATTGAGCACCTGATCTGTGCCAGGGACTGTGCTCGATTGTGTCTGCAGAAATGGTTTGTGTTGCCCTGGAAACCTGGCTCTACCTCCCTGCCATCTCTTCCCGCTGGGTGACTCTCTGGGCCAAGCCCACCTCTGTCCCTTGAAGGCAGAGGTGATGCCTTCTTGGAGACTGAGCAGGGCCAGGGTCCTGCCCAGGAAAGCCCAATCTGCTCTTTCTTTTCCTTGCTTCCCTGGGTTAGCTGATTTACCTCCTGGCTGTCCGTTTCACTTCTCAGGCTCAAAGAGACATTATATTTGAACTGAGAAGGATCGCATTTGATGCAGAGTCTGACCCTAGCAATGTCCCTGGGAGTGGGACTGAGAAGCGCAAAGCCATGTATACCAAGGACTACAAAATGCTGGGATTTACTGTAAGTTTCCCAAAGTATGGATCTTGGGAGGCCCGCTCCCCTGACAGAAGGTCAGAGGGCGCACCCACTCAGAGCCCCGAGGACCCCCCCTTCATCATGGTGGCCCTGGAATCGATGACACCAAGAAGCTGGAGGGGCCCTGACACTTAGTTGGCCTTGGCACTGGGAGGTCACACATTTCCGTGCAACATTTGGCCCCTTGGAACGAATCCATCTGTTGGAGGGTCCAAGAGGTCAGTCACATGGGTAAAGAGAGGACCTCTCCTGAAAGCAGCGAGGTGCTCTGAAAAGCAGAAGTGGATATCTTGTGGTAGGACACATTTGATGATGGAGTTAATTCAATTAAACACTTAGCGCGCACCTACCCACTCAGCACACAGTATGCTGGGTGCTGGGGAGACGGAATGAGTCAGCACAGTCCCAGGTCAGGAGCTCCCCGTCTCGCAGGGATGGTGGGCAGGAAGGAGGTAACACGAGAGCTAGTGGCATGGACAGGAGGGCAGTAGGGCGTCCCCTCAGGTGGCACCGCACACGGGAGGCTACCGAGTCTCAAGTCCGGTTCCTTTATTTCCCCAGAACCATATCAACCCAGCGATGGATTTTACCCAGACTCCTCCTGGAATGCTGGCCTTGGACAACATGCTGTACTTGGCTAAAGTCCATCAGGACACCTACATCCGGGTAACAGCGGGGGGCCAGCTGGCTCAGCCCTGCCACCACCTGTCTCGCCTCCCTAATCCCCCTGCCTTCCTCCCCCCAGATCGTCTTGGAGAACAGTAGCCGGGAGGACAAACACGAGTGCCCCTTCGGCCGCAGCGCCATCGAGCTCACCAAAATGCTCTGTGAAATCCTGCAGGTTGGGGAGCTGCGTAAGTCCCAGCCACCCCCCTCTTCTTTCAGCGACTCCGTAATCAGGAGCCTAGGGGGACTCGAGGTTACAAAGCTAGGGGTCAGTGGGATGGGACAACTAGTGTGCTTTGTGTGGGCAGTCACCGGGTGAGCTGTGAGCCGTCTTATCCTCGCTTTTGGGAATCATGGCTGCTGCTTGGTTTGAGCGGGTCATTTCACGTGTGCAGGAGCTGCGCCTCCATCCATTTGGCCCCGTGTGTCAGGCTGGCCGAGCCTGAGAGAGGGCAGAGCCAGACCGAGAGAAGAAAGCTGAGGAAGTAGAGAAAGGCCCATCCCACACTCTTCACTCGCCTTGGCCTTGCTCTGCTTTTGTTCCTCGGGACTTGAGTGCACGCGAGCACCCAGCCTCACCCTCCCTGCTTCTCTTCCTCCGTAGCCAACGAGGGCCGCAACGACTACCACCCGATGTTCTTTACCCATGACCGCGCGTTTGAGGAGCTCTTCGGGATCTGCATCCAGCTGCTGAACAAGACCTGGAAGGAGATGAGGGCGACAGCCGAGGACTTCAACAAGGTCCGTGTCACAGAGCTCTGACGCCCACGGCTGGAGGCCGTCACGTGACAGTCTGTGACCACTCTCCGGAGCCTGGGGAGCCCCTGAGCTGGGAAACCAGCGTGTCGGCAGCCCCGGGTCACAAGATGCCACACCGGAGAACCTCAGGCCCCTCTGCTTGTGCTTCCTCTGTGGCCTGGAGCAGGGGTCTGCCCCTCGGTGCCCTGGGCCCCTCATGGCCCCAGAGGAGCCAGTACCTGCCCGCCTGTCTCCCGTAGAGGGCAGGAGGCTAAGCCTAACCATACAAGCGCTGGTTGACTGAGCGCTTACTATGTCAGGCCCTGGTGCGGTTCCATGGCCAGGAAACGTTAGGGAGAGGTGTGGACTGGCAGGATAGGCCCGTCCTGGCTATCCACTCAGTAGTCATTCCTGACGCACACCCAAGTCCCCACGCTCCACAGAGCACTCACCGCTGGGCCGTCAAAAGCCGACAGTCCAGAAGCTGCTCAGCTCATTGTAAACAATCTGCAAGGTATGAGGAGGAGAAAGTTCTCTGTAGTCCACCACCCAGCGATGACCATGTTCACGTCTTCCTCTAGTCTTTTCTCTTGTAGACTTTGCCCTGCATGAGCGCAGAGCTGCCCGACGGGCTATGGGCTGGCCTGTTTCCTCTTTCACTATTGTTTGAGGGGAAGCGTATATCCGAAATCGAGTCTTCCTTTCCCTGGCTTTAGAGATGAGGAGAGGGAGGCCTGCAGACGGCAAGCGGCTTGCTCAAGGCATAGATTAAGAGATGGGGTCAGGATCTGAGCCTCTTTCCCTCCGACTTCCAAACCTGTGCTCATTTCAGCACACTGTCGACTAGTTGAAATTTGTGGGAAAGAAAGCATTTGTCCCTAGCAGGCATTTGTCCCCGAGAACCACCTAAGGTGTGTGCCTCGGAGAGTCAGTATTCTTGCTCACCCAGCAGGTGTCTGGGGTGACTCCAGGGCGGGGGCAGAGCCGGGCTGCCTGCACCCGGCCTGGCCCCTCAGCAGAGGGACTGAGGCAGCCGGCTTCCTTCCTGCTCAGGTCATGCAGGTGGTCCGAGAGCAGATCACTCGAGCTTTGCCCTCCAAACCCAGCTCTTTGGATCAGTTCAAGAGCAAACTGCGTAGCCTGAGCTACTCTGAGATCCTGCGACTGCGCCAATCCGAGCGGATGAGTCAGGATGACTTCCAGTCCCCGCCAATCGTGTAAGTGCCTCTGGGTGGCGGGGGGCAGCGGGGGGGGGGGGGGGGGGAGGCACCACCAGCCCTGCCGTGTCTTCACCTCCCCTTGCTTCCGTGCACGTCCCCCCAGGGAGCTGAGGGAGAAGATCCAGCCTGAGATCCTGGAGCTGATCAAGCAGCAGCGGCTGAACCGGCTCTGTGAGGGCAGCAGCTTCCGGAAGATTGGGAACCGTCGGAGGCAAGGTGAGGGGGTCTGGGCGGCTGGGCTGGTCCTTACCTCTCCGAGTCACCGCACGGGGGAGGGAGCCTGCCGGACAGAGCCTGCAGGGAGCAGGCCGGGAACATGTCATCCTTTTGCCCTTCATGTGCCCTGGCCTTTGCCAAAACTGTCCCTGGTCACCTGCTTGTCTTGCCTTGTGTTCCAGAACGTTTCTGGTACTGCCGCTTGGCACTGAACCACAAAGTCCTGCACTATGGTGACTTGGATGACAACCCTCAAGGGGAGGTGACGTTTGAATCCCTGCAGGAGAAAAGTAGGTTCATTTCTCCGTCAATGTGTCATAGTAGCTGGACTCGATGTCAGGAGACCTGAGTTTGTTTTTAAAAGATTTTGTTTATTTATTTGACAGAGAGAGAGAGAGCACAAGCAGGGAGGGCAGCAGGACTAGGGAGAGGGAGAAGCAGATGCCCCGCTGAGCAGAGAGCCTGACACCGGGCTCGATCCCAGGACCCTGGGATCATGACCTGGGCCGAATGCAGACGCTTAACTGACTGAGCCACCCAGGCGCCCCAGGAGACCTGAGTTTTAGTCCTGGCTATCTCAAGCCGATTATCTGGTCGTGGACCACTTGTTTCCCTGGACCTGTCTGCCCATCTGTCAGAGGTCCTCTCTACCTGGACTACCTCACAGGGCTGCTCGGGGAAGCCCGTGGGATCCCCAGTGGGAATGGGGCTGGTAGATTGTCAGGGGCGCTACCAGACTGTACCGAAAGGCGGTGGCACAGCCGGGGCTCTGAAGCCAGACTGTCTGGATTCAAATCCAAGCTTTGCCGTTAATTCTAATTAATGCAGGTTAACTCTCACCTCTGCCTTGGTTTCTTGTGCAAAATGGGAGCAATAGGCACATGTCCCTCATCAGAATTGAATGAGTCATGTACGTCAAGGCCTTAGGGCAGGGGCTGGGAGGTAGTGAGCACGGCTGTTTGCGCTGGAGGCCTTGTCGCCTTCCTCACGGTGCCGTGGAAGTGACGTGAGTGTCTAAGGCTCTGGTCCTCGGGGAGACAATCCCAAAGCCCTGAACTGACCCCCGGTGAGATTGGACGCAGCCCAGCAGGCCATGGCCCTGGAAAGTAGCACCAGGCCACTCTGTCTGAGCTGACACAGCCCTTTGGTCTGGGGGCTGGGGCTCCCCTTCCAGCACTGATGCAAAGACCCACTCGCAGCGTGAATCTTCCAGAGACTAATGCCCTTCATTTCCCAGTTCCTGTTGCAGACATTAAGGCCATCGTCACTGGGAAGGATTGCCCCCACATGAAAGAGAAGAGCGCTCTGAAACAGAACAAGGTGAGCGGAGCAGCAAGCCTGCCGGAGTCACGGTCACGGTCACGGTGACGCCGGAGGGTTCAGGTGGTAGTCGCAGTTAAAGTACATGCTCTCCCGCCCCCCTTCTCTCCCTGTAAGTTATTCCTACGGCTCTTACTAAGAACAGTTTTGAACATACACAAAAACAGATAGAACCCGCACATACGCATCACCCAGCCTCAACAACCGTGGCCGGTCCTACCCATCCGCTTATTATTACATCAAAGAAAAAATCAAGTATGATGTCATTTCCTCTTAAATATTTAGAATGTATCTGTAAATGATAAGGACTCTTCACATAATCGCAATACCGTTATCACACCTGAAAAGAAATTTTAAAAGTTGTCATTTAATATCAAATATTCCATATATGTTTGTATTCTTATAAATAACATAATTTCTCTGTATAAAAATTTTAAGTGCTTACGTGTACACACACACGTGCACACATATGCATACTCATACCCGTTTTGTTCACTGAAACAGAATCCAAATAGGATATGCACATTGTGATTAGTCTTTAGTTCCTCTTTCTCTTTTCCATCTGTGTTTTCCTCTTTGCGGTTTATTAGTTGAAGAAACCAGGTTGCTTGTTTGGTAGTTTCTCGGTCTGAAATGTGCTGATTGTCTCCCCGTGGTATAGTTTAACTTGCTTCTCTGTCCCAGATCTGTACGTTGGTGGAGAGATTTAGGGGGAGGCTTGAGCCAGTTCAGGTTTGACCCCCTTTTTTGTGGGGGGTGGACAGGATGACTTCCTAGGTGGTGTTATGTTCTATCAAGAGACACATGATGTGATTGTCTTTCTTTTTGCGATGTTAGCAGACTCTTGGTGCTAAGTGCCTCTTCCACGAGTAAATTAAGATTTGCAAACTAGTGGTGTTCTAATGCGGTCATTCTCATTTATGAGCTGAACTACTTCTCTAAACAGAAACTTACCATCATCTACTCTTGGCTTCCCAGTGGTCCAGTTTATATAAGAAAGGAGAGTAAGTGCTTGATTCTTTCCTTTTGTAAAAGTACCTACTTTTAAAACAGTGAGTTGGTTCTCTGGTATCATCCAACATTGACCAATTTTGTGTATGTGTTTTGTTTTGTTTAGTAGTACTGTGAACTCATGGATTTAAGCAAATTGGTATTTGTCCCAGTCCATTACAGTTATGTTGTTGATGCTTAAATTCTGTCATCTTTGGCCACAATTTGTTATTGTTGTGGTGGTTTCTAAACCGTTACGACTTTCAATCTGATCACCAACATACATACCTACATATGTAGGTCACCTACAGTCTTGGACTCTGAGATGCAGAGGTTTTGAGTGTTGAGAAATGACTTTTCTCCAGTGTTAGGAGCATTCACATGTTAGGTGTGACTCAGGTGGGGGGTGGGTGAGTTAGCGCTCATACCATGATGCCTCGTCTCCAGCCACACTGGTGCACGTGCTGGGGGCCTGGTGATACCACGTCTGAATCAACGCCTTCAGTGACGGTGCCAGGTGACAAGGAATTTGGCCAAGATCTTGGCGCGCAGAGTCCAGGCCACCCCCACCCCCACGGAACTGAAACCCTTTCTCTTTCAGGAGGTGTTGGAGTTGGCGTTCTCCATCCTGTATGACCCTGATGAGACCTTAAACTTCATCGCACCTAACAAGTATGAGGTGAGCAGTGTGGTCCTGCTTTGGACAGCCCCGCCCCTTCTGTGACTCTTCAGCTGAAGGCAGGAGTGGGCAGAACAGGGACATCCCCCAGAGGCAGGGGACCACAGCATGTCATGAAGGCTTTTTGGCGCCAGCGATCTGCCAGGCTGGCGTCCATCCCCCTGGGCTGGGCTCCCCAGCTTACTGCTCTTCAGCAGCAGCCGTAAGTTGCAGTTAGAAAATCAGGGTCACAGGGGATAAGCGAACTTGTCTGGACTGGGAAAACTCTCCCCCTTTTCAGTCTCCGCATGGCCACCTTCCCGAGCGAACCCGACAGATCCTCCGTCCTCAGGGCTCCTGGGCACAGGTGGTAGAGGGTCTGGCCTGGGCTTTGGGGCTGACGGGTCTGGTTCGCCTGACGGGCCCCCACAGTGGTACTTGCAGCACTGGAAGATACTTGGTGTTACATGAGTAACTGTGCTTGAGCCCCGTGTGGCTGCTGAGCTCGGGGAGCATCAGAGGGCACTAGAGGTGGGGCTTCTGGAAGAGGAGACACTTTGGCAGCCCCGAGCTGCCAGTGGAATTCTGTTGGGAAGAAGTGAAGAACTAGCAGGTGGGGAGACAGGTGAGCAAAGGCAGGGAAAAAGACTGAGCAGGAGTGAGAGAGGGATAGGTCGACAGTTCTCTGTTATTCCTCCCTATCATGAGACCCTCAAGTTCAATTTCTCTAGCACTTACTTTTAACATTTGTTGACTGGGCTCTTTTTTTTTTTAACTTTTTTTGAAATAAAATTGAGATGCTACAGTGATTCCTTTTGGGTCCTGCTTTTTACACCTAATATGTATCCCCCTCCCCGCAACCATTGCTCATTTCCTGGGCAGTTTTGGCTAGTTGATGCCCCAGTACTCAGGTCTTGTTTTGCTGTATTCATTAGTTGCATTTTTAAAAAATCATATTTAAAAAAATAAATAAAAATAAATCATATTTCAGATTATCTCAGGAAGCTTAAATGTAAATCCCTCATAAAAGCCAAAAGGTTGTTTTTTGTTTTTTTTTTTTGGAAAGTGAATGATCACCTCCCATTTTATCTTTGCCATTATCCCAAATCAGCTCTGCCTATACTAAGTAGTGTCAAAAGAGATTACGGTGAATCCTGTCATCAAAGGGACCTTGGCAGGCCCTCCGGCTGACCAGGGGCCACCATGTGATGTTTTACAACTTGCTTCCACAGTACTGCATCTGGATCGATGGCCTCAGTGCCCTTCTGGGGAAGGACATGTCCAGCGAGCTGACCAAGAGTGACCTGGACACCCTGCTGAGCATGGAGATGAAGCTGCGGCTCCTGGATCTGGAGAACATCCAGATTCCTGAAGCCCCGCCGCCAGTGCCCAAGGAGCCCAGCAGCTATGACTTTGTCTATCACTACGGCTGAGCCTGGAGCCAGACTCCACGGTAGCCAGGAAGGGATTTGGGGCCCAGGAGAAACACCCACAGACTGGTGCCTTGTCTTTTGCTTGTACAGAATCTGTAGTGACCACGGTGGCCAGTGAATGCCAGCCATTCCTCAGACTCCCCTCAGACCACCCAGAGCTTCTTCTTGGTCCCTGCCCACCATAAGTCACGAAGGCAGGGTGCTTGGCCCTCGCTGTCACCGCGGAGCCCGGGATCGGAGCGTGAGGAATGAATAGCAGACGCCCTTGTCTTCCAGGTCAGGGACTGCTTGGGCTGGAGTTAACAAGAGTCACTCACCTTTTCTTCCTGAGCCTGCTCTCGGGTCAGCTGGATCCCGTGTGGGCAAGAGCTAGCCCAGCAAAGGTTGCCCACAGAGGACAGACGTTCTAGGTGTGTTGAGAGCCTCAGAGAGACTGCCTTTGGGTGACCCATGCCTGTGTCTCAGATCCAAGCAGAGGCCTTGGCCTTTACTTGGTAGATGCCTTGCCCTTGCTTTCGTCGCCTTCGTGAGGGCTCACTCTGGCCTCATTCAGTGCCAGTAAGCTGCTGCTACTGAGGCTCGGCTCTAACATCTCTTGTCTCCGGAGCCACCAGATCTCTCTTGCCCACACAGTTGTCTGGGCGGATGGAAAGTTCTCCCTACCAAGCTCTCAGGCTCTCATCCTGGCAAGTCAAAGACATGCGAGCTAAGTCCTACCCTCTAGTCTCAAAGAACTCTGCAGGGAGAGCCCAGACAAGGCCTGGGCCGAGACTGGTGAGGCCACTGGAGTCCACTCCCTTCCCCGCCCCCCCCCCGCCATTTTTATCTTTTCCTTCCTTAGAGAGAAATCTCCCGCCTAACCTGAATAGCAGCCCCCTCCTCTTTGCTTTCCTTTGGCCTCCCCGACCTCAGGAAGTTTGGCCTTCCCTTCGCCCTCCCATCCCAGTGCTGTGGTTTCTGCCACTGGCCATGATTTCAGGGAGCTAGCTGAGGCCACGGCTGTGCCCACGGGCTTCCCTGGTGCTGCGGCACATGTAAACCACGCGCCCAGCCTCCCTCCTTGGACATGTGAACACAGCGGCATTCAGTCTTGGTAGGCCGGCATGGTAGGTACTGCCCGATGAAGAGTGTACTATATATTTTCTTTACTAGAGGCCATACTTATACAGACGTGTATATATATTTATATAAGATCTACCTATCCTAGGACAGAATGTTTGAGGGAAAATAAAATTGGAGGCTCTCCCTAAAACAAAAAAAAGAAAAAGAAAAATACCACTTCCAGTTGTGAGCCAAGAGAGTAACCGAGAGCAGCCAGGAGCTTCCCATCAGTAACCATGTTTTCAATAAATACTCTTTCATGTACGTACCGTGGTACCTATTAACAGCTGTTTCTCTGTACTTGCTCTCTCCGCCCAAGGGAGCTGTCACCTTGACAAGCTTTCATTTCATTATGTCTTTTCAACCACTTTGCCCTCCCTGGGCGTGTGCACGCGCACACACACACCTCGACAGTTCAGGATGCTCACAGACTGTTGCACCAGGACAAAGTGTTTTCTGCTGCGGCTTGCCGGGCACGGCCGGGAACGGCATACCGTACACCCCCATGAGCATAGCCTCCCTCTCCCCCCTGTCAGGGACGCAGCCAGGGAACAGCTCGCATTCTTGTGACTTACACAGAAGACACGTTCTTCACCCTGTGTGTCGCCGGTGCTTAGTGCCCAGCCTTCCAGCTGGTGTTTTAGGCTGTTGCTCCAAACCTCAGCCTTGGTAGCTGGGAGGCTTGAATGAGGGTGGTGATGAAAATAGATACTTTCTTTTCCCTCTGAGGGAGAAGGGGGCGAGGACAAGCTTTTTCGAAAGGCACAGCAAGTGCGTGCGGTGCAGGCCTTGAGGACTGAACACAGCCAAGACCTCGGGCAGTGATGGGTGCCATTGTGGGTACTCGCTAAGTGCTGAATGAACAAACTCGGCTGCAGGATGCCAGCTGGCGGGGGCAGGGGGCAGCAGGGGTTTGCATAATGCACTGCTTACACTCTGGGCTTGAACCTTCTGTTCAGAGGGGTCGGGGAAGCTGGCCGAGTCACTCGCAAGGATCCATGTTTGCAGCCAGTGTTAGAGGAGAGCACAGGAGGCACTGGGAGGAGAGGGCAAAAAACCCCTAACTGGCCCCCATTCTGCAACCCTAGCCTGCTCTGCCCTCCTGGGGGTTCTTGCGCCAGGCTCTGCCTGTTTTAATCCATCCTGCAACATGAGTGGGATCTGAATTTCCTAGCTGGCATTTTTGAGACCACTGCAACTGCCCCACAGCTACTTTTCCAACCACGGCTTTTGTTAACTCCCCTTATAAACAGCTGGGCTTTAAGCCAGGCCCCAGCCTTCCCCTCTCCTCATTTCCTCTGCCCTGACACTCCCCCCAGCCCCCACTCAATCTACTGAAATTAAGATAATTCTTAAAGTTTAAGGCACACAAATGTTTCACAAATGTGTATTATTATCTCCCATGGATCTTCTAAGTCCTAAAATTTAATGCCCCTGACTTATCACACTCCCCAGCTGGCTTAAGCTCGCAGAAGAAAAAGCCCATGAGAGATTTCTTTATCTTTGTGGTTCTATGATTGCCCAGCACTGGGTTGGAATAAGGTAAATTAATCTGTTCAATATAAGTAAACAGGTGGGGGCGCCCGGGTGGCTCAGTCGTCTAGCGTCTACCTTCAGCTCTGGTCATGATCCCAGCATCCTGGGATGGAGTCCCGATGGAGCCCCTCATCAGGCTCCCTGGTCGCGGGAAGCCTGCTTCTCCCTCTCCCACCTCCCCCTGCTTGTGCCCCCTCTCTCGCTGTCTCTGTCAAATAAGTAAATAAAATCTTAAAGTAAACAGGTGGCTATTTTCCAGCTGCCCCGGGTACGCATGCCTCCGCAGCACGCACCGGGGCTCCAGAGCGAGGCCGATGGAGCGCAAGAGATAAGCTAAGACAGCACAGGGGTTGCTCAGCGCTGGGTCTCCAGGACGGTGCCAGCGGGCCCACCTCCGGAGCCCCGCCCCGCCCCGCCCCGCCGCCGGCAGGCCCCGCCCCCGGCAGGCCCCGCCCCGCCGCCGGCAGGCCCCGCCCCCGGCGTCTTTCGGCGGAAGTGCCCCCCGGTGGCGGCGCTCGGCCCGGCACTTCCGGCCGGATGATCCGGCCCGGAACGCCTGCGGCCGAGGTGAGTGGGCGCGCCGCGGGCCCTGCGCGCGCTCCCGAGGGCGGGGGACGGCCGGCCCGGGCCGGGAAGCGGGGTCCAGGCCGGGCTCTGCGCGCCGCAGCCCGCCCGAGCTCCTGTCCTCCCCGGGCCTCCGTGTCCGCGCCGTGGAGGGGCCGGGGCCTCCACTCGCCCTTCCCGGCCGCCTGCGCGCGCGGCGACGAGCCGGGCCCCGACCCGGGCGGACCTGCGCGGACGCGGCCCAGCCCGCCGAGAGCCGCATCCCGCGGTGGGGTGGGAGTGCGGGGCGCGCAGTAAACACGTGGGCAAACAGGGCAACGTCAGCTGGTGGGAGGTGCCAAGAGGATGAGGAGCGGGCCCTCGAGGAGGGTTCAGCCGAGCAAAGGTCCGCGCAAAGGTCCGCGGGAGAGGGAACGGCTAGTGCAAAGAAGGACGCGGGCTCGACGGGCCTGGCAAGCGGCCAAGGGCCAGCGTGGCGGGCTCCGGGGCAGTGGCGGGAGAACGAGGTTGCAGACACGGGCAGAGGCCAGATGGTTTAAGGCCTCCTCGCGGGCCTGCTCGGGGCTTGGGATTCGCTCTATGAGGGCGTGGTCTGCTGTCAGTGCGTAAGCCTTCACTCCCGCTGCTGTGTGGACTCCTGGCTGTGTCGGGGAAAAGGACGAAGCAGGGACACCAGTTAGGAGACCGCTGCAGTCCCTAGGTGAGAGATCAGCGTGCCTTAGACTGATGGCCGAGCGCAGGTGAAGACGGGTAGCTGGTCCACAGGGATCTGGGAGGAGGAACTGACAGGATAGGGTTGGAGGAAGGAAGGAAAGAGTGGTCAAGGATGAGTTCATCATTCATTTGGGGACTTAGGCTTAAGTAACCAGGTGTATTGTGCTGGCATTTACTAATAACTTTGGAATAGGTTGGGGGCACCTTCAGTTTGAGGTATCTTGGGTGGAGCTACCAAGGAGACTCTTCGATGTACCAGCCTGGAGCTGGCAGAAAGGGTAGGGCTAATGAAAAGAATTTAGAAATCACTGGAATGTCCATCAGATGGGATGAGATTACTCAGGGGAGAATGAACTTCCACAGGTTGGTTGACAGGAGGAGCCAGCAAAGAAGTCTAGGAGTCCAGAAAAGCAGAAGAAAAAGCAGGAGAGGGGCGCCTGGGTGGCTCAGATGGTTAAGCGTCTGCCTTCAGCTCTGGTCATGATCCCAGGGTCCTGGGATCGAGCCCTGCATCAGGCTCCCTGCTCAGCGGGAGGCCTGCTTCTCCCTCTCCCACTCCCCCCTGCTCATGCGCTCTCTCTCTCTCTCTGTATCTCTGTGTCTCGAATGAATAAATAAAATCTTGAAAAAGCAGGGGAGTGTGGTGGGCATCCAAGAGGCTTTAGCAGGAGGAGGAAGTGGTCAGTTTTTAAGGTGCTGATGAAAACTGAGACTTGGTCTTCAGAGGGGCAACAAGGAGGAAGGTGTGGTGACTCAGTGGAGCAGTGGGGACAGGCTGAAGTGAGTCTGGGCTGCAAGAGAGCAAGGATGGTAGTGCTGGGGGCCCTGGGAGAGTTTTGCTCTAAGGGGGCCAGGAGGGGCGTAAGCCCCTGTCACAAGCCACCATCAAGCGCTGTACTGGATGCCATTGACTCCCCTCCCAAGATGCAGATGATTTTATCCTCCTTTACTGGAAACTGAGGTCCAGAGTTCAGGTCATTCGGGGGTCCCAATGTTCACAGAGGAGCCAGGACTGGATCCCAGGTCTTTCTCACTCCAAGCCCACACTTGCACCACTAAACTGCACTGCTCACATTACAGTCACAGAGATTGAGGGGAGCCAGGTGCTCCGGGGGGCTGGGCACCAACTCTACCCTGGTGTGGCTGCCACCCCAGCTAGGCTGCCCCCTGGAGAGTAATGCAGAATATGGAATTCCTTTCTTGGCAGGTGAGATTTGAAAAAGAGCATTTGCCCCTTTAAAAGCCTGGTTTCCCTTATCATAAAAGAAGGGTGGGGACCTTATCAGTTACACATCTCTATTTCCAGTGCTAGGTACACAATGGTGCTTAATAAATGGCCATTGAGTAAATGGCTAGATGATTTCCAAGAGCCTCTCTATCTGAGGACTGATTTTGTGTTTGGGGTTAGGTGACTGAATGACAGTAAGAGAACGAGTGTTGTTAACTTGGAGGCAGTGCTCCCTGTGGGCTGAGGTAGTCATAGGGACTTTCTGGAGGTGGGGGACCTGGACTGGCTGAAGAAAGGGTGGGATTTGAACAGGAGGTGGGGAGTGGGGGTTGGCACAGATTGCCCTGTTGGAGCAGGAACTGCACCAAAAGCAGAAGATGTGAGAAGTTGACTCACAGAAAGGTACAGACTGCCCTGCCATGGGTGGGAACCCCGGGGAGCAGGTGCTAGAAGGTAGAATGCACTGTGGTTGCCTGTGTGGTGTAAGTAGTCATTCTCAGCAGGGAGCACTTTTGCCCCCCATGACATTTGACCACGTCTGGAGACATTTTTGGTTGTCACAACTTGGGATGAGGAGGAGGGGCTGCTCTAGGCATCTAGTAGGTAGAGACCAGGATCGCTCCTGGACATCTCACAATGCACAAAGAATGATCTGGTCCCAAGTATCAATAATGCCAAGATTGAGAAACCCGGGTATAGGGAAAGAATATGGGTCTTAAGGTCTGTTAGGCATAGATTTGGTGCCCATGTACCCTGCTGTCCAGCTGTGCCGGCAGGAACCTGCGGGAGGAAGGTGCGGGCAGAAGTAGAGGAGACTAACCTGTCCTGTTGTATTGCGGGGGGAGAGGACGGTGGCCTGGAGGGCAGTGGTGGTCAGGAGACGTGACCATATTGGGGATCTTTTTTTAAGACTGAGATGACAATATTTGCTGATTGAAGGTGGGCTGAGGGAGCAAGGACTCAGGATGGGAACAAGATTTCTGGCCTGAGCATCCAGGTGAATGGAGGTGCCCCTGGCTGGGGTGGGAAGAGGGGCAGGTTTGCACAGCTCCTGGGAAACGAGTCAGTGCTGGACAGGCCGGGGGTGAGTGCCTGGCATTAGACATCCAGGCGTGGACAGACGAGTAGGCCACTGGAGATTCTTCTGGAGGTGACGGGGAGATGTCAACGTACTGATAATAAAAGGTTGCTGAGAATAGAATGTCTTCAGTACGTCAGTTCTGGGTACAAGGATGCTAGAAGCCACAGTGAAGCAGCTGGTGTTCCCACCACCCGCGGGACCTCGGGGAACGTGCTGGCCACCGTGCACAGCGCCGTGGCCATGCTGGGCCACTGCTCTAGATGGTGTGGTTTCTCCAGACTCGTTATCAAAAACAGTTACATCAAAAACATGTGCATGGCAAACATACTCTTGGAAATTGTAGTGCATAGGAGAACCATGGAAAAACTGCTCTGTATCACAGAAAAACAGTTGGGTTCTTGGGGCGCCTGGCTGTCTCAGTCAGTAGGGCGTGTGACTCTTGATCTCAGGGGTGTGAGTTCGAGCCCCATGCTGGGGATAGAATTTACTTTATCTATTTATTTTATTTATTTATTTTTTATTTATTTTTTTTTTAAAGATTTTATTTATTTGCGAGAGAGAGAATGAGAGACAGAGAGCATGAGAGGGAGGAGGGTCAGAGGGAGAAGCAGACTCCCTGCTGAGCAGGGAGCCTGATGTGGGACTCGATCCCGGGACTCCGGGATCATGACCTTAGCCGAAGGCAGTTGCTTAACCAACTGAGCCACCCAGGTGCCCCTATCTATTTATTTTTTTAAACATTTTTTTTTCCCTAAAGATTTTATTTATATATTTGACACAGAGAGCGCACAAGCAGGGGGAGCGGCAGGCAGAGGGGGAAGGAGAAGCAGGCTCCCCGCTGAGCAGAGAGCCCAATGCGGGGCTTGATCCCAGGACCCTGGGATCATGACCTGAGCCGAAGGCAGCAGCCTAACCAACTGAGCCACCCAGGCGCCCTAGAATTTACTTAAAAACAAAAAAGCAAAACACAGTTGTGTTTGAGGTTCAGGTAATTATAAGTAAGTCTTATACCTACATGGATTGTCAAGGTTACAAAGGATGCAGAACAGTTCTTAGTTATGTGGACTGTCGCTCTCAGGAACCCCCCCCCCACCATATCACTAAAAGCTAGGAGAGTTCCCCCAAAACACCCCCACAGGTTTCCGAAGTTCCCCTCACGAGAACCTCAGCCCTACCATATCCTTCCAGCAAAGCCTTATGCTAGCTCCCAGTTTGCCTCGGGGGAGGGCGGTGATACCCAGCTTCCAGCATACAGAGGTGAATGAGATGACTCCCTTCAGAAAGGACTGGAGGTGGGGAAAGCAGGGTATGTTGGATCAGATGGTCCTAGGAAGGCTTCCAGGAGGTGGCATTTCAGCAGGTTGGGAATGTCTCAGAGGAGGAGATGGTGACTGAAGGGACACACACATGAAGCAGCAGGTGGGATAGCTGTGGACCTAGGTCAGCCCGGTCTCAAAGCTCGTGTGCTCTGGACCCTCATTAGGGTTGCCTAGATTGATAGGCTGGGAGTGGTTTCATTAGGCAAGACCCTAAAGCAGGCACGGCCTCTATGGGAGTGGTCCCTTAGAGGCTAAGGGCAGGGTAGGTTGGTTTCCTGGTTTCCTGGTCCATTTTTAATGCCTTAAAGATCAGATCAGTGCCCTGAAAACCAAGTGCCCACTCTCTTGCACTGAGTCATCGAACCATACGGACAACTCACAGTGTGCCCAGTGGGCGCAAGGCTACCATGAGGTAGTCCAGGAAGACAGGAGCGCACAGCCTCCCAGGGGACAGACACCACTCAGATGGGCATGCCCTACACAGGTGCACTGAAGGGAAAGTAGGGGAGCTGGGGGAGCACCCAATCAAGGAGGGGTCGTCCCTGAGGAAGCAGCGGTTGAGCTGAAGTTGAGTAACATCAGCTGAGAGAGGACTGGAGGGTAGGCAGCGCGTCTGTTCCTTCAGGCAGTAGGAGAGAGCCTGTGTGTTTGGGGAACTGAGGCAGTGGTGGGGTGGGGACAGAGAGCCCAGAGCTGAGGCTGGAGAGGCCAGCAGGGACAGGTCAGGAAGGCTCTTGGTCTTTATCATAAGTGCGCTGGGAGCCACTGAAGGGCTGACATCTGATCTGACATGATCAGATTTACGATTTTAAAGGGTCACTTTGGCGGCAATTCATAGAGAACAGCTTGAGGCGACAGAGTGGATGTGGCTGGAGCTCTGTGAGCCCATTGCTGGGCCTGCGCCCCTTCCTGCCGCCCCCCACCCCCGGGTCCGCTTTGGTCTGCTCCCTGCGGGCAGGGGTGGGGCGGACCAAGTCGGGCAGCCCTCGCTCTGCCGGGCCGCCCAAGCTTCCTTTCCATTCCTCTAGCCTTGGACCTGGAGACCTGTGAGGCCTGCGTCCACTTAATCATGGAGAGGGTTGCCTCGGGCCACCAGCCCCTCGGGTGAGGCCTCTGCCTGGGGCTCCGTGGATGGTTCCGAATCATGGAGGCGAAGAGGACTCCTCCAGCCAGGAGACCTTGTTGAAAGTCGTGGCCCAGCTCGGCCGGCTCTCCCTGCGGCTGTTTTCGGGAGGGGTGCCTGCCCCCACTGACCCAGAGCGAGGGAGTTGGAGCTTCCCCGGATGGGGAGGTGGGCCCTCGACGTGGCCTATGTGTGGAAGGCAGTGTTGACTCTGGGGCTGGTCCTTCTCTACTACTGCTTCTCCATCGGCATCACCTTCTACAACAAATGGCTGACGAAGGTAATGGCAGGCCTTGCAGTGCAGGGCGCTGGTGAGGAGGGGGCTGCGCCATGGCCCCCGCGTCCCCGAATATTTAGCAGCGGGTGGCACCGGCTTCAACTAATCAGACTGGAAGCCAGTCACACCAGTGATGGGACAGGGCCCTAGAGCCCTGCTGCGCCAGGGGTTCCCCTCAAACGTGTGGATCGAGGGGAAATCGGGAAGGCGGGGAGACACTGAGGATGAGCTGGGGTAACTTGGGATTAAGGCAGCAGCTGTTTACCAACCGGCAGAGAAGGACTTCAGTATTTTCGTGACTGGTTGGGCCACACTGGCCAGCGCTAGCTGTGACCTGGGGGGCGGGGGGCTGGAGCAGGAGGCTGACAGGCCTGTGGAAGCCATGGGGACAGCACCGTGGTCCGACTGAGCCCTGGTCTGCCACCTGCTCTCGGCCTGGTCTCCACAACTGGAACTACGGGGCTCTCACCCCAAGTGACTGCAATGTCGGGGGCGGGGGAAGCCCCCTGGCCGCTGTAGAGCCCTGAGGAAGCACCCAGTTAGCGCCACTGCCTGCAGTGGGGGGTCATGGGGGGCTGTGAACCCGCCCGGTTGTCTCTGCTCTGGGTCCCGTAGAGCTTCCACTTCCCGCTCTTCATGACGATGCTGCACCTGGCCGTGATCTTCCTGTTCTCTGCCCTGTCCAGGGCCCTGGTTCAGTGCTCCAGCCACAGGGCCCGTGTGGTGCTGAGCTGGACGGACTACCTCAGGAGAGTAGCTCCCACAGGTACGTGGCCATGGGGTGGCCGTGGGCGGGGGGGGGGCCTGGAGGGGGGTCACGTGGAAGCCGTGGGCTAAGAACAAGGAGCCTTGGTGGCTTGGAGCAGAGGCCCTCTCCACCCCGCCCCCCCCACTCCTCTCTGCCTGCCTCCCCCCAGCCCTACTGCTGCCTCTTGTGTCCTCCCCGCCCCCCCCCACATACACACAACACGCACGCACGCTCACACGCACCGGGAAGAGCCCCCCATGCAGCACTGGCCTTGACTGGTGCGCCGAGCCCGCGCCTGCTCTCACCTTGCCGCGGCGGGACAGTGGGGGGCACCTCGGGGCACAGAGCAGGGAGCCAGCCCGGGCCCAGCGGGGAGGGCCTCCCAGAGCATGGGCTGCAATGGCCGAGCGTTTAGTGCCTGTGCAGGTCTGCAGGGGGACGGAAAGCATCTCGGGGCCCTGGGAGCTCCGCGCTGGTGAGGAAACGTGGGCAGAGAGGGTGGCAGGGACAGATCCTGGAGGGGGACCAGGTCCTCCACGAGGGGTGCGCCTTCCATCCTGAGGGAGGAGAAGCTGCTCTGAAGAGTTGCTCATGAGGGATGCTGGGACCAGACACATTAATCCTCTTCCTGGGGGACATTCCCAGCACTTACCGATCAGAACGGCCTGAGCCTCTAATGGTGGAGCTGCACCCCCTCCCTTTGTGGGCCAGGAGTTAGCCCTTCAGTTGCTGTGAGTGAAAGGAAGGCCCAAGGGCCCGAGAGAAAGCCGGGTGTCCAGGGCAAAGCAGGGGGCGCTCGGGGGCCTCATGGAAGTGTTTGAACACCTGGCCCGCCCGGTGGGCGCCCCTGTTTCCACAGCCCTGGCGACAGCGCTTGACGTGGGCTTGTCCAACTGGAGCTTCCTCTACATCACCGTCTCGCTGTGAGTACCAGCCCCCCGCCTCCCGCCAGGCTCAGGCTCAGGCTCTGTCTGACCCTGTCCAGGCGCCCCCCGGGCCTGGGGGCCGGCCACGCCACCACTCTCTGGGAGTGGCGCCTGCTCTCAGCTCCGCCCTGACAGCCAGCAGCGCTCTGGGAAGTTGACGGGCTCTGAGGGGTGCTGTGCCTGCCTTCCCTGGGGGCCTGGGGGAGCCAGGCGCTCGGCAGAATGGTGCCAGTCATGCCGGGGAGGAAGGGCACTGACCTGCACAGAGAGGCAGGTGTAACAGCTGTTTCTCATCTCTGGCCTTGTACTTCAGGGTACACAATCCCTGCCTTCTCTTTTCCCCCTTCCCTCCTTCCTTCCTGATCCTGGTCTCCACGGAGGAGCAGATAAGTAAGAGGACTCACTGAGCCCAGGGTTCACCTGCAGCCTCTTCTCTCTGGCGATAGTCAGAGGCCCCTTCGTCAGAGGTTTCTTCCAATTAAAGGTCACATACTAGCCCAGATGACTCAGGCCGCCTTCCTTTGGTCTTTTGTACCCTGATTGCCCAGCTGCCCTGAGCAGAGCCGGTTGCCCTCAGGGAAGTCAGAGGTCCCCACAGCCTCCCACCCTTTCCAGCACAGTCAGTGGGCTCCTCTCCCGGTGGTGGGTCTGAGCCCTGGGCCCCGGCGCTGCATCGTGGCTAATTTGTCCTTGCAGGTACACAATGACCAAGTCTTCCGCTGTCCTCTTCATCTTGATCTTCTCCCTGATCTTCAAGCTGGAGGAGCTGGTGAGGCCCCAGCTCCCCTGGTCCCTCCTATCCCTGCAGATGCTAAGACTAAAAAGGGTGTCTGAGCAGTGGCTTGTCACTGTGTGTGACAGAGGAGATGAGCCCAGCCCAGGTGGCGGTAACTCCTGTCGCTGAGGAAGGACCTAGGACAGGCCACTGCTGAGAATACTTAGCAACTGGCGTGGCAGGTGTAATGACCAAAAGAATGACAGAAAGAGAAAGGGTTCAAGGATAGGGACCAGATGCAGCCAGGTCCTGGAGGCAGTCGCCCTTTATTTGCGAGGTCCAGGGTACTAGGGGACCTCCCGGGGGCCTAGAACAGCTGTAGGAAAGCACATCAGAAGGTTAGCTCAAGGAGGGATGCTGGGTACATGTCCACTGAATGTCAGCCCTGCCTACATTGGTGGGAAGGAGCTGGCCGGGACCCCCAAGGTCACAGGGAAGAAGGGTTTCTTGCCCCAGAGTCAGCCAACACAGCTCCTGAGCCCAAACTCCAGGGTTGAGCAACTCAGGACCCTGCAGTCAGTGGCCCCTGCTCACCACCCTGATAGCGTGCGGCCCTGGTCCTGGTGGTCCTCCTCATCGCCGGGGGCCTCTTCATGTTCACCTACAAGTCCACGCAATTCAACGTGGAGGGCTTTGCCTTGGTGCTGGGGGCCTCATTCATCGGTGGCATTCGCTGGACCCTCACCCAGATGCTCCTGCAGAAGGCGGAACTTGGTGAGAGAGGGCCCCGGGCACCAGGCAGGGTGGAGGCAGGCTGAGCCTGATGACTCACCCCCCGCCCTCGTTTGCAGGGCTCCAGAACCCCATCGACACCATGTTCCACCTGCAGCCACTCATGTTTCTGGGGCTCTTCCCTCTCTTCGCCATCTTTGAAGGTACGTTGGGTCGTCCATCTTGGGGGCACCTCACTACAACAGATCCCCCTTCCTTGCTCGGAGCCCACCTCCGTGGTAGCTGCAGAGGTTATAGAGATCAAAGATTCGGTCTATCCATTGGCAGAGCCTGGTCTAAGGGCTGGACAGACGTTAAAGCAGGTGGCTGGCATCCAGCCTGATAAATGCTTACGCAGAAAGTGTATGTAAAAGACAACAGCCGATCATGACAGTGGATGTGTACAGCCTGGGAGCTATGCCAGGGCTCTTCTGACCTTTTTTTTTTTTTAAGATTGATTGATTGATTTATTAGAGAACATGAGCGGGGGGAAGAGCAGAGGGAGAGGGAGAAGCAGGCTCCTTGCTGAACAGGGAGCCCGACGCGGGGCTCGATCCCGGGTCTCCAAGGTCATGACCTGAACTGAAGGCAGATGCTTAACCGACTGAGCCCCCCAGGTTCCCCTGTTCTGATCATTTTAAACATACTAATTCTTATACTCCCCCAAACCCCATGTGGCAGTACCAGCATTATTTCCATCCTGCAGGTCAAAGAAATAAGTGGAGAGAAGTAAAGATAACCTTGCCCAACGAGCCAGGGTTTGGTTCCAGCAGCTGGTTCCTGAGTCCTTCCTCTTAACCGTGATGTGTTCTGTCTCTTAGAAGGAGCAGAGGGCCAGGAATTCTTTCAGGATGCTAGGGTGGAAAGCCAAGTCAAAAAGACTTCCCAGGCCATGCATTTTGGAGGCTGGGGGAGGCTTTGCTGGGCTAACGGGCACAGGGCATAGCAGGAAAGCATCAGTAGGTTCCGAGGGTGGAAGTGTGTGGGATGGTCTGTGTGGCCCTGGCCGTGGCGCAGTGGCTGGGTAGGGGGGACCCCCCCACCCACCATCACCTCCCAGAGAAGAGGAGAGGCAGGGAGTACTGTCCAGGCTGCAAGTGCATGCCTCCTTCCTTCCTTCCTCCCTCCCGGGTTTCGAGATTAGTCTCTGTCCCTGTTTATCCTTCTTCCCTGAGTCCCTTCCTTCTGTCCTCGGCGTCATTACAGAGAATTCTGTCCCACATCCATTTAAGTTTCAAGCCGTGAAGCGTCTCGAACCTCCCTGAGAAAATGATTCTGCAGCCCCCCTTTTTCTTCCAGTTAACATCTCCCCGCCCCACCCTCGCCTTCTGCCCCCTCCCGTCCTGGCCACGGACACCCTTCCCCATCCCTGCACACCCTCAGCCAAAAGCCCTGGTCGTCGTCACTTAGTAAAGCTGTATGGATTTAGCTCCTTTAATCTTTTCTGGTAAATTAATCCCCCAAGCGCCTTCATTACTTATGTTGCTCTTTCCCGAATTCCCTTCAATTTGCTGACGCCTTTGCAGTACGGCTGAGCCCAGCACCAGACAAGATGTCTTACATCGGGAGGCTGTTTGTCCGGGAGGGCCTGTCACTCTGCATTTCTCTGGTGCTTCCCTCCAAAACCTCAGCGAGCCCGGCCCGCCTCCAGTTCCCACAGGTGTCACCGCTGTGCTTTGCGCGGGGCCTTTCCTGCGCACAGCCACGGAGTCACTCTGAGGGACGGTATGGGAGCACCAGGAATCCTCTAGAAGTCATGCCAGACTCGGTGTGTGGGTGCCCGTAGGGGTGTCTCGAGAACAAGGCTTTGTCCTATATTTGTGTGTGGGCGTTTACTTTTTGGGAATTGTTCCCCACATTATACTGTCTGTCTGAGGAACGCAGGTCTAGTCGAAATGCTCTCACTGGGGGAGCGGGTCCCGAGAGGGGGCACGTCTCAGCCTCGTCCCACAGCTGTGTGATGGCAAGAGCCGGCTTAAAGTGGAGAAGGTTTGGGAGGATAAAATGAGGCCCTGTTGATAGGTGGCCCCCCTGACATTGAGAGCGAGGGCTCGCCCTGGGGTCCGGGGCGCTGATACTCATCACTCATCACCCAATGGGCTGCCCCGCCTCTCTTTGGCCCACTACTTACCACAGCTGCAGAGGCCACGTGAAGTCACGCTCCTTCCCAAAGACAGGTCAGTACCGTGGGAGGACAGAGGCTTCTGTCCGATTTTCTGTGCGGTGCCAGGCCCTCCACCCTAGCCCGCAGGCTCTCAGGGAGGCCCTCGCTGCTTCCCCAGGTCCCCAGGTGTCAGGCCGTCCGCACAGCGTTCTCTTCCACCTGCCATCCCCCTCCTCGGGGCCACAGTGAGTGCACAGGTGTGCGGGGGCCGTGACTGCCCCATGCTGGGTCTCCTGCTCCCTGGGGACACCAGCACGTGGCCTCCCACTCTCTCCCTCTGCTTTCAGGTCTCCATTTGTCCACGTCTGAGAAGATCTTCCGTTTCCAGGACACCGGGCTGCTCCTGGGGGTACTAGGGAGCCTCTTCCTTGGAGGGATCCTCGCCTTCGGTCTGGGCTTCTCTGAGTTCCTCCTGGTCTCCAGAACCTCCAGCCTCACTCTCTCCATTGCTGGCATTTTTAAGGTACAGACTTGGGGGTGGTTCCAGTCCTGTCTTACAGCGCGGCCCCCAAGCTCAGTAGCAGCTTCTGTCCCAGCTCCCACGCCCCAGACCCCAGAGAAGAGACAGAAGTGCCTGGTTAGGGTGCTGTGTGCCGTGCTCTTGTCTGAGACTCCCTGTCATCGGGGCTGCAGCCCTGGGCGGTGGAGGCGGTCCTCCCTGGTTCACAGATGGGTGGCTCCTCCACCAGGACACACAGCCAGCAGGTGGCCGAGCTGGGATTCTGACTCCACTGGGCCTGGGATGCATTCTCTTGTTACCATGAATGCCCACTCTGGTCATTTGGTAGTGGCCTGGAGCCAAGGGTTGAGAAGCCCCGCCCAGGCTCGTGGGGAAAGGGTTCCGTGATTGATTGGCGATGTCTGCCGTGGTTACAGCAAGGGACAGCGCTAGCACGCGTGCCCGGTGTTTGCCTGGTTTGCCTTTACTGCTGCCTGGCATCACACGTGCCTCTACTCCCAGGCTCCCCCCTCCCCTGCCACCCCTCACCCCACCCTGCTCGGGCCCATGGGGGCGGGGTGCAGTTTCTCCTTGACGAGACAGACGCTAATGCCGGAGCAGTGTTGCCTAAACCCAGAATCATGTCTCCCCAAGGGGCTTAGGAAGAGGCGTGAGCTGTGGTTCTCAGAGTGAGTCATCCCACCAGTCCCATCGGCAGCCACCGTGTCTGCAGAACCCCGTGGCCAGTGTGTGTCCGGTGGAGCCCGGGGTGATGCTGCATTCCCCTGTGGCAGCGTTGCGCTCTCCATGTTGGGTGCCTTCTGGAAGCACAGCTCTCCTTCACTCTTCACTCCTGTGGACATGGCTGTGGGCTGGACACTCTGTGCTCCCAGCCCTGGGTCTGCTTTGCCTCTCTTAACACTGACAGGACACTGTGCAGAGCACCTCCCTTGCTGTGTCTTGGTAGCACGAAGGGAGGAAAGCATCGCAGGCAGGCCTGGTCCTCCGAGCTCAGGGAAGGCCTGTTTTTGCCCCGCTGGCCAGCCTGCCCCGGCCCCAGGAGCTCCGGCGGGTCAGGCTCTCCCCTGCCGTTGTGCCCGGTGCCCCTGCCGTCCACCCTCCTTGCGAAGGAGCCCACTCCAACTGATCGCTTCCCCTTCCTGCCTCTCCGCCCTCAGGAAGTCTGCACTCTGCTGTTGGCAGCTCATCTGCTGGGGGATCAGATCAGCCTCCTGAACTGGCTGGGCTTCGCCCTCTGCCTCTCGGGCATATCCCTGCATGTTGCTCTCAAAGCCCTGCACTCCAGAGGTAACCCGGGCCCCTTTCAGAAGCCTCTTTTCTGATGACGCTCCCTGCTCCCCGTGTGACTCGGCCCCTCTGACCTCCGCTCCACCCAGTCCTGGGGCCCCAGCCACCCCGCCAAGAAAGGCAGGTGGCTCTCGGCTTGCCCAGAGCAGTTGCCGCTGGGTGGCTGTCTCCGCAGTTCAGCTGCCTCCGCCTAGGCTGCCCCTGGGCCAGGAAGTCAGCCTCGTGGTTCTGCCACCGCCACTCAGAAGATGGTTGTCTCCAGGGAGGGGGGGAAGGGGGGGGACCTGGGTGACTCAACACGCGCATCGGGGGGCACCAAGAAAGCCATGATCAGGTCTACAGCCGGTTTTTCTCTCTCCCCAGGTGATGGTGGCCCCAAACCCTTGAAGGGCCTGGGCTCCCACCCTGACCTGGAGCTGTTGCTGCGGAGCGGCCGGCCGGAGGAAGAGAACAATGAGGAGGAGGACTACTTTGGGGCCCAGGGGCAGCAGTGACCAGCCAGGGGACCTGCTGGGAGCCAGGCTGCTCCCAAGCCTCACACCTCACAGCAGCCTGGGGACCCGGGTGGCTCTTCACAACAGCCGGGGAGCAGTGGGCCAGGACTCTCCCGGGCTGGGCCTCGGGGAGCACGGGACCACATGGCAGGGCTTGGTCAGGGAACTGGTCGAACAGAGGGGCGAGCGTCAGACCAGAGCAGGGCCTAAGCCGCGCTGGAGTCACAGCGGGACAAGGGAGCGGGCTGGTCTCAGCTGCTTGCCTGGCTCTGACAGCCCAGGTGGTGATTTCCGGGGGAGAGCAGGTTTCTAAGGGGACCGGGTTTAGACTGCGGAGCGGTTGGGAAGGGTTGATGGAGAGCCTGGAGCCTCATCACCTGGAGCCCATCTTTTCTCAGTACAGGTCTATTTATAGTTTGGAAATAAAGGATTTACGGTCCACTGGCCTAGACTGGCCTAGTGTTGCCTAGAGGGGTGGGGGTGGGAGGGGGCGGTGTGGGCCTTGCTCTCCCGTTCTTCCCCTGCCTGGGACCTTCAGATGACTGGTCAGACTCCAGGCTTCCTGCATCTCTTGTACTCCTCTCGGGGCCCCAGCACACCGACAGGCAGGAAAAAATACGTGCGAAGCACTATTCTGGGGCGGTTAGTGCTTTCACAGCGTGGATTTGAATCCTGACTGTCACTTTGAGCTGTGTGACCTTGAGCAAATTACTTAACCTCTCTGTACCACAGTATTTTTCTCTGTGAAATGGGAATAATTATCTCAGTTGTTCAGATCGAGTCAATATTGATAACAGATTAAATGTTATATATATAAGTGTTTATTTTGCAAATTCTTTCAACAACCATGGAATCAAGACCCTAAACGAGTGCCGGAACTAGGATTCACGGCCAGGTCCGTATGCCACGCGTATGCCCATGGAATGTGGATGGAATGGCTTAGGGGCCTCTGGGACCTGAGCTTTCTGCTCACCTACCTTGGACCAGTCACGCCGCCCCTCTACACTGTAGTCCTTCTAAGACGGGAGGGCTGGGCCCAGATCCTGGCTCTGATTTGCCAGGGTTCTGAAGCCTGGCCGCCGCCCGCCGGCCAGCCCCGCTCCCCCCCCCCCCCCCCCCCCCCCCCCACCCCCGCCAAGTACTTCGAGGCCCAAGCGCCTGTAGGCACCCACGGTAGGTGGCGCCATTGCCGCACGCGGCGCCGCCACTCTCCGAATGCAGGCTGGGGTCCTCGGAAGGGGACAGTGGTGTCTCCGGGTGGGCACCAGGATGGGGCTTGGTGTGACTTTTGCTCTAATCACATCGGAGCCACAAAAGCTCACTCTGTTAAGCCTAGGAAAACAGTTCCACTTTAGAAGCAGGTCAGCAAACTTTTTCTGTAAAGGGCCAGATAGTCCGTGTGGCAGCTCCTCGCATCTACTGTCCCCCTCCCGGCAGGACGGCGGACAGACACAGACACAAGAGGGTGTGGCTCTGTTCCAGGGACACCTTACTTCCAGAACCAGGACTCTGCTGCCGGCTCTAGTTTGCCAACCCCTGCTGTAGAAGAGCCCTTAAGAATGATGGAGACCCGCAGTCTTCCAGCGAGGGAAACTGAGGCCCAGGAGAGGGGCAGTGACTAGCCTGAGGTCCTCAGAGCCTCCGGGCTCTGGAGGAATTAGGATGAGATCTGCGTCCAGCTCCGCAGTCACAGTGCAGACAGACTTGCCCCTGGGAACGGAGGTACCGCTCCAAGGGCTCCCCGGAGCTGGGGGCTCCTCTGTGTCGTCACCTCTGCCCCCCTCCCGGATTCTGCAAGCGCAGAGGCCCGGGTTAGAGGCAGCTCACACTGCACACCGGATGGGATGCCGGATGACGTGGGGAGAGCCAGCCGAGGGGAGGGCCTCCGCCGGAGGGGCTGCTCCAGGGCGGGAGAGCCTGCCACGGCCCGCGCTGGCTCAGGTGGCTGAGAGCTTCCTGTCTGCTCCCCCCGCCCCGTCCCCCCTCTCCCCCCACCGGGAGTAAGCACTGCTGTCTGGTGCAGTAATTACAGGGTGCGAGCGGGGCCCACACCGCCGCATATTGGGTTCAATGACAGCCCCTCACTTAGCAGCAATTACCAGCTGAGCCAGGAGGAGGCCTCCCTCTCCTCCCCCACCCGGCCCACCCAATCGCCTGGCCTCCTGGGCCAGACGGCGTCCCCTCGGGGGCCCGCGAGCCCCAGAAGTACCCATGCTATCTGCAGGCTTTGCATCTCGGGGCTGCAGCGTCGCCATGGCAACTCGGTGCTTGCACAGGTTGAGGGAAGCTGAGGATGTGACTTGTCTCTCTAAAGCTGTGGCGTCTGTCCCCACACAGCCTCCAACTCTGGGGCTTCCGCAGAGGAGGGAGGAAGGAGGGCTGACCTGCAGGTTCAAGTTTTAAGTGCTTACATGCCCACCGTCTCTCCCCGGGGCCTGCGGTGGAAGGAAGGCTAATGCCCCTAATATATGAGGATGTCTGCAGTCGGGGTCGTGGCGGGGGGGGAGGAGAAGCAGCCGGGTTCACCTGTGGGGGAGACCCGAGACAGGAGCTGGACCTGAAATGCGTTCATCTTCATTCTGGCACCCTTCTCTGCCTGGGCTTGGGGGGCCACCCCCGTCTGGTTCTGCTCCTTGCTGCTGAGAAAAACCTGAAAATCCCAGTGGCTGGAGAGTGGAGTCCCTTGTCACCAAGAGAATTGTCTCCGTGGTACTTGCCACAGCTTTCTGCATCATGCAGTAACGTTGGACTGAGAGGGGTCCCCAATTTGCAATAAAGAGGACAGGGTGGGGACCCCCAGGTGATCCATTTGGGTCGACCGCCCTCAGTGAGCGTTGGCCACAGGCCGGACGCTGTGCTGGACTTGGGTTAGCACATTCACTGGGCACCCTAGGCCTCTCACAGAGAGGTTATTTGTCCCCAACAACCCAGGGAAGTAGGGGTGGATTGTACCTATTTCAGAGTTGTGGAAACGAAGCTCATGGAGGTTAAGCAGCACCGTGACGGAGAGCAGCCTGGGACCCCACCAGACTTGGAGTTACCTCTCCTCTCGGCCCTGTGACGAGGCACGTGCCTTGGGCACATGGCTGGTCCCCTCTGGGTCTGTCTCCTTGTCTGTAAAGAAGGAATAATAATAACCCATATCTCTTAATGAAGCGATTGAGTAGATGAAATAGACTCATCTGTGTCAAACCGCACAACGCCGGGCACACGCTAGGGGCTGCACAGCAGACGTCAGCGGCCAGGGTGTCACATCACTTGCCAGGTGACAAAGCCAGGGAGAGGCACAAACACGGGGGCCCCGGCCCTGCAAAGGCACCATCCTGCCTACCATGCCCGGCACAGCAGAGACATTTAATAGATATTTGTTCTGTGAAGGAGTTCCCAATAGTGGAAACTAAAGGGGATTTTCCAGGTTCCGGGGACCTCGGCCTAACTTCTAAATGAGTCCCCCTGCCCCCACCCCAACCAGCACCACCCATTCCTGCCGTCCTCCAGCCTCCCAGCCATCCCCTTGAGCCTTCACCCCTAACTACACAGCCCTGACATCAGCCAGGCCCCTTTGCCCCTGCTTTGTAGCAGCCAATTAGCTTGACTTCTGTTCCCATGGTTATTTACAGCTTCGTTGGCAACTAGTGCATTTCTCAGAAACAGGCCCACAGCTCTGGTCCCACTGGCATCCTGCTGGCAGGACTGTCCCTTTCTCCTGGGTGTCTGATGAGAACTCTCCTGCTGGGACAACAGAGGGACAGAGCAGAGAACTGAGAGAAAATGCCCTAAGATGTATTGAAAAACTGGTTCTGGAGTATCTATCATGTGCCCTGGCCAGTGAGAGCTGCTAGAGATACCGAAGTCATTAAGACACGCTTGCTGTCCTCAGTGAACTTCCGCAGGGCTTTTTAATCCACTGGGTTCCCTGGGAAGTAGACGCAGGGTGAGAGATCGGGCTGGAGGACCTTGTTTAGCAAGTGCTCTTGGGAAAAACACCTGTGGAAGGGAGGGAAAGGATGCAAGTTTGGGCAGCGGAGAAGTCCAGCTTTGAGGTAGCCCCGACAGAGAGCTCTGGAGAGGGGATAACCCTTCAGACTTATCCCACGTTGGGATAACTAAGCCTTTGCACTTCCACATTGATCTGTCACTCGAAGTGAGCCTACCCTGGATGAAGGCATGACTTTGGGTCAGGCAGTTGCCTTCTGAATAAGACAATCTCCAAAGAGGGCTGAGAGTTGAAGGCCATCTTCCAGCCGAGATCCCAGTGGCTGCGGGAAATCAGTCTTTCAATCCCAGAGGGGTCTGAGCAGCCCTTCACAGCATCCACCACTCCTGGGGTCCACAGCCTGACTTCAGAGATGACCAGAAATCTTTGAAGAGGGAAGCAACATGGCATGTATGTGCATATGTGCATTTTCCAGGGGAGAGTCCTTGACCCCCAAAAGATTAAGAACCACTAGTCTGGGGAAAGCCAAGCTTATCCAAAACAACATGATCAGAGATGCAAACTATAAGTACTTAATAAATATGAATGAGTGGATGGGTGGATGGATGGTTGGGTGGATGATGGATGGGTGGATGGATGGATAGATGGATGGATGAATGGATGGACGATGGGCGGATGGATGGATGATAGATGGATGGATGGATGGGTGGGTGGGTGGATGGATGGGAGGGTGGATGGATGCCATAACAGAAGAATGTATGGGAGGGACAGAAAGGGGAGCAACGAATTTTGCCTGGTGCAGGAGAAGAGCAAAAATTCTGAGGAGGAGCCGACCCTTTTGAACAGAGTCTTGAAGACTAAATAGGAGTTGCCAAGCAGACAAAAGGAGAAAGGCATACAAGGCAGGGGGAAGAGCAGATGAAAAGACACAGAGGTATGAGTGATTTCTTTCCCTCTTGCAGTCCACCCCTAGGAGGTCCGTGTTATTAGCCACCCCACTTTCCAGATGAGAAACAGGCTCCGAGAGGCCAGGTGACTTGCCCAAGGTCATTCACCTTGCTCCCCATCATAGCAAGAAGCCAACCCCCTGGGACTCACACCTCCCAGGGCCGCCATCCACTGCGTGGCCCTCTGGTTGGGATGCCAGCCGTCTCACTACCCTGCTGGGACTAGACCCCTCAGGCTAGTGACGTCAAGAATGGCCCAGGGCTGGTGGTGGGGCAGCCTCCCACTGGCAATATTTTGCTCCAGGAGGAATCCCCCACTGATCCAAAGCCTCCTGTCCTGTTCCAGGGCTGCCCCATGAATTAAACATGCCCCCGTGGTTAACTCAGTAATGCTTTTATTAATAGTTAATTACTCAGCGCGCACTGGGGAAATGAGAGTCGCTCAGGCCTCGTAAATTAAGGCAGTGATCTTGTGAAGGAAGCCAATAGGAGTTCATTACCCGGCCCCTCCCGCCTCCGCCCCTCCAGGCTTGCCACTTAGCGGTGCTAAACGGGCTGAGCAGGCTGTGGGGGGACAGGCCTTCTGCAGAGGTGGAGGCGCAGGGGGCTCTCCCCCTCCCCTGGTGTCTGAGGAGGGACCAGCCGCGGGGCTGAGGTGTCTGCCAGGAGACAGCACCTTGTCCTGGGCCTGTGGCCCCTGTCACTGGGCAGGGGGAGGCAGGACCCGCAGGCAGGGCAAGGCCACCTGGGCCAGGTGCAGGCTCCCTCACTCAGCCCCTGGGCGGACGGAGGGCAGCAGAGCCCGGACGCCCCGCCTCGCAGCCGCCCTCCCCCACCGCGGCCAGACTGCTAGGTTTTTGTCGTGGCTGAAGCCAATTTCCCGTCCTGATTTTGCGGCTGAGCTTGGATAAGGGGCCCGTTCTAACCTGGTTTGGCTCTTCTAAATTTAACTTTGTCCCATGTTTTGTTTCCCAGGAAACCAAGCCCCTCTGTTCCTCTTCCTGGGGGACCGGAGCCAGCACGTGTTCGGAACCTACTATGTGCCAGGCCCTGTCCCTGTGCTTGATCTTCATGAGCGCTCAGGTTTAGCCCTGACTTCGGGCCAGAGACCCCAGCCCCCTAGGTCTCCATTTCTTCTTCTGAAAACAGAACAATAATACCTGTGTCAGGAGTTGCTGGATGATTAAAGGCGGGGATCCGAGAGTGCCAAGCACGTGGTCACACGCGGCCGACGCGGGGATGGCTCTAAGTGGCAGCCAGGACCCTCCCCAACCACGCTGCCATCTTACAGACAAGCACGGAAGGGTTTAAATACGCTCCTTGGCCTTGCCTGAGGATCCAGAAGGTCATAACGCCGAAGTTCACACTTTCCTTCCCTGGAGGCCACGTGGGGAGCCAATCGCCCCTCCAGAAGATTGGCCAAGTCCCAGGAGCCGGGAAAGCTCAGCCCTCCTGTCTGCACTTTGCAGAGCCTCACCAAGGCAGCCCAGGGTCGGACCCAGGAGCACGGCCGGCCCCAGTCCAAATCCTGCCATGCCAGCTAGCTGTCCTGTCGACCCCCTCGAGCCTCAGTTTCCACTTCTGGCAAAATGGGTTCATGGGTGCATCTGCCTCCTTGCAGGTTCCTAAGGATTTCTGTTTGAAAGTGCGCGGCACCCAGCAGCCTTCTTCCAGGCTCCCTGCACCTGGGTTTCTTTATATGTAACCTGGGGATAGCAAAAAACCTCCCTCACAGGTTGTTGGAGGCCCCACAGAGATAATGGGCATCAGCCTGCCTCGCCCACAGGAAGATGCAAAATAGGTGAGCGGCTGGTGTGAATGGCCGCGGTCCCACAAAGGCAGGAGGGTTTTCCGGAGAGCGTCTGGCCAGTTAAACACTGCCCTGGATGCAAGGACCTCTGGCCCGATGAGGACCCTCCTGGGTCAAGTGATGCAGAGGGCTGGAGACACATTGCCTCCCCACACCCACGTTGACATCAGCTGTTTTGCAGGCAGAGATCAGCCTCTGCAGTGACCCCCCAGACTGCCAGTGCCCCATGCAGGCAGAGTCTGGGGAGGGAGACTGAAGCCTCCCCCGGTTAGAGAGCACGAGTCACTGAGGAGTGCAGCTCCAGGTTCATATATAATATGTAGCGTCAGATTTAAATGTCACTGCTGCAGGCGGCTGACCCGGGTTCCCACACAATGGGCCGCCAGGGGCGCCTACACAGCCTCTTCATCTTCCTGGCGGTAGCTGACCAAAGGGAGGGGGATTTGGTTTCTTAAAAAACTAAACAGTTGTTGAGCACTCTGGCGTTGCCTGGGCAACAGCCGAGGGGGAGAGAGAAGCATCTTATTGTTTAAAGTTATTCTTGCTCCATTTCAAAGGGCTGCTCGGGAAAGACCGCATTCTCCAAGCAGCCCGGCTGCTCCTCTCTTCCCCCTGCCAGGCTCCTGCCCTCCCTCAGCCCCAGCCCCGCTTCCCAGCCAGAGGTCATGGCCGTGCTGGACATCAGGGCCCCAGAGGCAGCTTCCCTCCCGTACTCTGTGCATTTATACCCAGGCCCGGCGGGGCA
This sequence comes from Mirounga leonina, assembly GCF_011800145.1. NCBI lineage: Eukaryota > Metazoa > Chordata > Mammalia > Carnivora > Phocidae > Mirounga > Mirounga leonina. The sequence continues at coordinate 36,250,682 of NW_023270374.1, read as the reverse complement.
TGTGCAGAATAAACGCACCAGCCACGGGCTGCCCTTTCAGCTCTCCCTGCCCTGGGCAGACAGACGTGTGGCTCCGGAACTTAGGGGTCAGCTCCCCGGAGTGCCTGAACCTGCGGGGAGAGGGTCTTGGCCATGCAGCTAAGTTCCAGAGGTGGGCGTTCAAGCCCAGACACGGGCAAGATAAAGGTGGGTGTGCTAGGTCATTGCTTGGAGGCCATGGCTGAGTGTCGCCGCCAGGACTGTGCGAGACCAGGCCAAGTGGCCTACCGCGCCCTCTGCCTCTCATGCGACACTCTATGGGCATTGTTGACTCTTCTCTCTTCCCCGTGAGACTGTCAACTCCCCAACAGCTGGGCAGCCTCTATTCATCTTTGATTCTTGTAAGTGCCTCAAATCCTTTCAGGACCAAAGCAAATTCTGAAAATCCAGATGAGATGTACAGGTATTTTTAATTAAAAATGTTTAGAGAGCGAACACATACACATGAGGCAAAATTCAAAGGGTTCGAAAGGAATAAATACCCGTGTTTCCAGCTGCCTAATCTCCCTCTGTGGGAACAGTCATGGTTTCTAGCTTCTGATGGAGACTTTCAGAGATATTCTGCTCATCTAGAAGCAAATGGGCATCAAATAAAATATATTATTCACATCTCTAGCTCCTGTGTATAGCAGAGGGTCCAGTACACAGAAGATGCTTGATAAATGTCTGTCAGATACATGGATGCACAAATGGATGGATGGATGGATGGATGGATGGATGGATGGATGGATGGATGGATGGACGGATGGACGGGTAGATACACGGGTGGCTGGGCAAATAGAAAGGTGGTAGGTCGGTGAGCAGGTGCAGCTCTTGTACTGTTAGTTCTCTTTCCCCCAGATATCTGGATTCCCCAATAAGAAGTTCCTTCACAGAAAGATGGCAGGCCCAGCATCAGACATGTTGAGCCCGAGGGGCTTGTGTTATTCAGCTGGATACATCCGATAGGCAGTTGTGTTGTGGTTGTATCAGGTGGGAATTTTATTCTACTGCTAATAACAGAGATCCAACTACAGGGGCTTGAATCCACAAAGGTTTTCTTTTTCTCATGATGAGAAGCTTTGATGGAGCTCCAGTCCTCAGGGATATCAGAGTCGAGTTACTGTCATATCCTTGACCTTTCCTTCATGGTCTCTAAAAAGCTGTTGGGGGGAGGGCTCCAGCCATCACGTCCCTGTTCCAGGGAGGAAGAAAGAGGAAGAAAAGAGGCCAAAGGATGAGTCCACCTCCCATAAAAAGCCTGGAGGCCCCACCCGATGACTTCCTATCATATCTCCATGGCAAGGCCTAGCTGCAAAGGAGGCTGGGAGATGTGGCTTTTAAGGTGGGCACGTTCCTCCCCTAAATAATACCGGGGACCTATTAGTAAGGAAGAATGGGGAACTGGATAAAGAGGAGATAACTAGCTGGCTCTGCCACATGGTGGAGAATCCCAGAGTTCTGGGCCAAAGGATTGATGCCACAGGAAGGCACAGCCCGGGGGGAGCGAGCATAAGCTAAAGCACAGAGCGAGAAAGCTCACAGCTCACTCCATCTAAGTCCTGTTGGTTCTCGCCTCACAATATCTCCAGGATGGGGCTGCCTTTCCCACTGCCACCTGGTCCAAGAGGTCACCATCTTCCCCCTGGAAGACGGCAGGGACCTTGCACCTGGTCTCCTGCTCCCCTCTGAACCCACTGCTCAGCCCAGTGCTCCATTCTCGGCTCATCATCCAGAGTGACCCCCTAATCAATACATTGGAATGCATTGTCCCCTGCAGTAGCTTCCCACACCTCTAAGAACGAAACCCCAAGGCTTACTGAGGCCCTTGAGCCCTTGCTTGATGTGGCCCCTTCCCTCCCCACCCTCCACCCTCCACCCTCCCTTACTCCGGCCATGCTGGTCTCCTGGCTCCTTCCCACTCAGAGCACTTAGACCTGCTGGTCCCTCGGCCCAGAATGAATTTCACTCAGAACCTTTGTGTGGCAGTTCCTCTGCCTCCTTCTGGTCACTGCTCAAGTATCACTTCCCCAGAGAGGCCCTCCTGACCCTTCTGCCCACACTCTGCCCCTCTGCATCCTTCTTAACTCCAGGAGTTAACCCATTTGGGAACATGAACCCTTTGGCACCCGGTGAAGCCTACGGACCCCTTCCCAGAATAGCGTTTTAAAGGTGTCGCAGAAAACACGTCGAACCGCAAAAGAAGCCAATGATATTGAAATAGAGTTCTCAAAATATTTACCAAACACACGTGTGATCAAGTACTGTATGTGCTTCTCTCTGAAAGCGTTACGTAACAAGAGCCAGCGGCCGGTCTAGTGACTATCACAGTTTTGAAGCAATGATGAGTATCAATGACACTTTGAAATGCCGACAACTGTAATGTGATCGGAAAGATCTGATTTCTGCTGGAGACAAAGTCATAGGCATCGCTGGTGCTCTTACGGTGTGTTGCCAACATTTATAATTGAAGAGAAATGCTATATTTCAGTTAGTGGTTAGTGCAATAAAAAATGTAATCCCGGGGCGCCTGGGTGGCTCAGTTGGTTAAGCGACTGCCTTCGGCTCAGGTCATGATCCTGGAGTCCCGGGATCGAGTCCCGCATCGGGCTGCCTGCTCAGCGGGGAGTCTGCTTCTCCCTCTGACCCTCCCCCCTCTCATGTGCTCTCTCTCAAATAAATAAATAAATAAATAATCTTAAAAAAAAAAAAAAATGTAATCCCCCCCCACCGCCTTTAACTTCACTGACCCCCTGATTCTGTCTGTAGACTCTTTGGAGGAGTCTGGTTTTGTTTTGTTTTGTTTTTCTTAAAAGCCCCTTTCTCGGTCTGACATTACACATTATTTGTTAACTTGCTTACTGTCAGTTCCTCCCAGGAGGGCAGAGATTTTATCTGTTGTGTTCTCTGCTGTATCTTCAGTACCTAGAACACTGCCAGGCGCAGAAGTGATCAAGAAATATTTTTTTAAATAAATGAGCAAGTGGCGCCTGGGTGGCTCAGTCGTTAGGCGTCTGCCTTCGGCTCGGGCCATGATCTCAGGGTCCTGGGATCGAGCCCCGCATCGGGCTCCCTGCTCCGCGGGAGGCCTGCTTCTCCCTCTCCCACTCCCCCTGCTTGTGTTCCGTCTCTCGCTGTGTCTCTCTCTGTCAAATAAATAAATAAAATCTTTAATAAAATAAATAAAATAAAATAAATGAGCAAGCAACGGATGAGGCTGGAGAGGCAGAGAGGCTGGGGCCAGAGGCAAGGGGCTTTGAATGCCGCAGTCAGGAGCGGGGCTGTGACCGGTGGCGAGGGCCGGGGAGGTCTGACAGGGAGAAGAACAGGCTGCCTGAGGCCGCCTTCCCGGAGACAGCCTGCTGAGGGAGGCTCAGGTGTAAACAGTTCTGCATCAGTCGTGAATGTCAGCGGTCACTTCACCCTCCGTCTCCTCCTTCCGGCCTCCCTGTCTGTTAAACGGAGACCTTGGAGAAGCTGGGCCAGAGCTCTGCCATCATTCTTCAGTGTTTCCAGCAATGATGGTTGCCAAGTGACAAGGACAGGGCCCACAGGGAGACGGGCACAGGGGTGGGGGGGAAGGAGAGGCCCAGAGGCTCGTGACCCGCCTGGCGGACGCCTCACCGGCGGCTGCTATAGAGGAACATGGCGTGTCAGACCCTGGAGCCACAGAGGAGATGGGTCACCCCTCCTAGACCGGGGCTGGCTGTTCGGGGCCACGGATTTTACAGCAGCCCCAGAATAGGGGGGAGTAGCAAAGTTCTGGAATCAGACCGACTTTGGCCATCTGTTCCTTAATTGCATGCACTTGAACAGGTCACCTAAGCACTCCATGCCTCCATCTCCACATCCCTAAACTGGGGGTGAGGGAGGCTTTGGTGGGGAGAATAATGGATCTAAAGCAATAGCTCAATGCCAAGTGCATGGGGGACACTCAACCGAGACCCTCGGTACTGTTCGCATCTAGCGAATGATGGCACAATGGGACCAACAGTCCCTCGAGCATTCCTTACTAACCCACTCCATCTCCCTGCCCAAAAAGGGTGGTAACATAGGAGTCAATAAGGTGGGAGTGGAGTGAACAACCAGGCTTGGAGACAGATGTGGGTTCAAATCCAGCTGTGTGACCTTGGGTAAGCTCCACCACCTCTCTGATCCTTGGTTTTCTCATCCATAAAACAAGGATAAGACAGTCTTCCTGCAGTACTGTGAGGACTACTGGACGAGAAGGATGTGTGACAGGCTCCAGGGACAGGGCCTGACCCCAGGAGGCTCTCAGGCAACAGAACCCTTGAACGCCTGTCACAGTCCTAGTCCCGGGGCCTGGGAGAAAGACCATAGGAACGGTCCCTGCTTCTGTCATGCAGTTTACACTGTGGAAATCACACCCGAACACCCGATGCTACCAGCACGTCAGAATACACAGGACTGAATGTTGGATCCATATTCGACAAACAGGGAGTTCAGGTGGCCGCAGACTCCCAGAAGCAATCTGCTCAAAGGTCTCACAGCCGGTAGGGTTTAGGGCCGGCAAGAAGCCAGGTGTCTGAGCGCCCATTGCACAGATCAGCCACTCGGACATTCATTCACTCGACAGACAGCCCCTGAGGTAGGCCTCAGATGTGACTTCTGCCCCGAGGACCTTGGATCTTGGTGGCCTCAGGGCTCAGAGTCAGGACTCGGGCCACGCTGCCTCCGTGGGAAGGACCCACATCTGCTCATGGGGGACAGGTCAGGACATGCCCTGAGTCCAGTCAGGGCTCAGAGAGTCCACCCTGGGCAGTGGGACAGAAGAAGAACATTGAAGAGGAGAGTTCTCTGTGCTTGGGGATGAAATCCACTCCTTCATAAGCCCAGAGATAGAAATTAGGATCCCCTCATGAACAAGAGCCCTAAAATAAAGAATCCCGTGGCCAAATGCATTTAGGAATCTCCTGCCCTCTCTGAGAGCCACGCTGCTTTGGAATAGACTATAGCCTCTCTGGAAAGTCCTGCAGAAAAGAAACCCTCTTTAACCTGATACTTCCCAAATGTGCTTGACTGTGGGAATCTTTCTTCCAAGCCACCTCTGCGACTTGGAAATATGCTAGGATGGTGGAAAGGACAGTGTCTACAGCCAGTGCCTAGGGCTAGAGGCCGAGCCTTAGATGTGATTAGAGCTTCGTAAACTGTCAAAACATTATAACCCAGAGGAGGGAGAGTGACTTGCCCAAGGTCACTTCCCATCCGACCTAGAACCCTGATCTCCACATGATTGATAATCCACGAGGCGTCCTTGAGGCACAGACTGCTTTGCTTCCCCTCTGATAGGGGTAGTCCTGACAACCTGGCCGACAACTCACTATAGTGAGTGCCTTTGTGCAGATCACAAAACAGTATCTGCTGCTCCTGAGTCAACAAAATTCCACGATGGCACACATGCATTGATAAAGCATTGTATGGGCTACATTTCAGTCCCCACTTGCTCCCTGGCCAAGTATCCTTGTGCAGGATACAACCTGTACAACTGTACATGGCAACCCTTGTTAGCCCCTTTTTCCTCATTCTTCCTCATTCCTTCCACCCTTGTTCCCTTCATGTGAGCAGTGCCCTCTGCTCAGGGTGTCAGGTGGAGGCTGGCATGGGAACATTGTTGGGCTGCACTTCCCAGGCCCCAAAGCGGCATCGGCCAAAGGTGCTGACTCAGCAAACTTTAATTTATCTCACAGGCCAGGGGTGCGCATGAAGCAATTAGTGAAATAATGGTTATGTCGCACTAAAAATTATTTATAGAGTCACCGTGCACACAGCTGTGATTAAATTAGATAAGCAGGGGGACAGTGTCCAAGGCCCAGGCTCCAGCCGGCTGGGGCTGAGGTGGGGTCACTTTTCCTGTCCACTCACCCCCTGCCGGTCAGGTGAGCCAACCATGCCCCGGGCAGGGATGAGCAGGGTCTGCATGGGCAGGGGCATGGCAAGACGACGCGTCCCAGATGGTCTAAGCTGCCAGGATCCTAGAACATAAACAAGTCCAGGGCTAGTACACATTTGAGGCTTAGTGGTCGCTAAGCCTCTTGGCTCCCGAGAGCCCAGAGCCAAGCTGGAAACCATAGATCCATCCAGATGTCTCCTTCTGCAGGTGGCAAAACCAAGGGCCAGAGAGTCCATCTCTCTGGTTCCCCCATAGGTGTCAGGAGACCCAGCCCCGGATCCTGGGTGAGCCCTTGACCCCAACCTGGACCTCAGTGTATCCCCTGCGAGTTAGTGTTGGACGGGGGCTCCTACAGGCAGGGACAGATATTTATTGAGAACCTACTGCATACTGGGCACTGTCTATAAATATATAGATAGATTCTTGTTTATGTGTATATTCTTGTTTAGCTCCTTGCAACATTCCTGTAAGGTAAGTATCCTCCTTCCCACTTTACAGATGGAGAATTTGAGGTTCAGAGAGGCGAAGATGTTTGCCCACAGCCACACAGCAAGTGAGGGCAGAGCTGTTTTCTAAAGGCCCATCAGACTCCAGCGATGGAGCGTTTGCGGTGCTTTTGGGTGAGTGTGTTGGGGTGACTTCTGGGCGCCCCCGCTGTGCTGGCTGTGATGCTGGAAAAGGATAACAGGGCTTCTTTGACACTGGACACTGTGCCAGATCATCTCATTTCATCCGCAGGCTGTCGCGCACATGGGGAAACTGAGTCACGGAGGGCTCCGTGAGTGCCACCCAGCCCACAGCCTGTCAGGGTTTGTAGTGGTCAGCAGATCTCCATCTCTCACCGTGATGCAGGCAGCCCCCCATGTTGGAGCTGCAGATTTTGCCGAAAGGCCAGAGCTCCCTGTGTGATTCTAGGGTTCTCCCAGGGCGCCGAGGGTGTCAGCCACCTGGAGGGCCTGAGGGGTGGGCGGCAGGGTAGGGAGTGTGGGTGGCAGTCAGGAGGCCCTCTTGGCTCCTGGCCCAGCTCCTCCACCAACCCCAGACCCGCATCCCTGGCGCTTCCATCCCTCCCCCCATGAGCTAACGAAGTCTCGGACCATTTCACAAGAGTCCCAGCCTCGGTCATCCTGTAGTGGCCGGGGCCGTTCTGGGCCTCCCTCCAGGCCAGCTCCTGGAGGCGCGGAGGAGTGGGTGACTGAGCAGGGCCCACAGAGTTCCATTCTCACTGCCTTCAACTCCTCCTCTCTTCCAGCACCTTCCCTGGGCCGCCCCCCTCGGCTCCTCCCCTCCCTGGGAGCAGGTACCCTCCCTGCAATCACAGTTCCCCGGAAAGGGACCAGCTGAGCTCCAGGTGTCCCCTGCCCAGTGGCAGGCACTCCCAGGTCCCCACAAACCTTACCCTGGGATCCCAAAGGAGGAAGGCAGAGAATTGACAGAGGAGCTAGGTGACCCTGACGCCCCCATCTCCCAGTAGGTACCCCCCAGAGCGCGCAGTCCCCCTCGCTGCCCCCTGTCACTGCCTAGTATGGCTCCTCACCCCAGGCAGGGCCGGCCTCTGGGTTCTCCTGGCCACACACAGGTCCAGTCCCCTCTCCTGGGTCTGTCCTGAGTCGTACTGCTCCCTCCGACCACTTAGCATGCAGCCCTGGTTGTTCGGGCTGCAGCAACCAAATGAGATTAGCTCGCCTGCTAAAGCAAGTCCCCGCTCGCTGCCACCCACGGCCCGACGCACCACCAGCTGCTCTGGGGAGCCTCCCTCGGCCAAGCGGCCCGGCCGGCCCTGCCACCTCTCCCCAGACCAAACCTGGGGCCAGTGTGGGGCAGCTGGAAAGAGAAGGAAGGATCCTGTCCAGCTTTAGAGACCCTCCACCCCTCCCCTGACAGACCTTCTGGAGTCAGCGGGGGCGGGAGGGGGCAAAGAGGGAGACAAACAGGATTAAAGATGCTTCCTTGCTTTGTATCCTTTGCCAATTCTCCTGCCTCAAATCTGGGAGGAGCTCACCCTGCCTCTTCCCCTCCCATTAATCCCTGGGGGCCAGTGGCAAGGGGCGCCAGAGGAAGGGTCCAGCCCAGCTGCGATCCCTCCACCCCTGCAGCCGGCCGTGGGCCACTGGGCATCAAGCAGGAAGGTCTGGGCTGGCCCTGGGCTTCCCTGCCACTGTCCTGGGTGGGGAAGGGGAGCAGCTCAGCCCCTCAGCCCCAGTCCAGCCCTCGTCCCTGCCCCTTGCCTGTGGGGAGCTCCCAGGGGCAAGTCCGGGGTTCTCAGTCAGGTCCCCTGCAGGACTTAGGTGGGGGCGTCTCGTAAAGTGGGGAGGGTGCGGCAGGGACCCCGCTGGGCTCCGGGCTCTGGGCTCTCGCAGACAGCTGCTTGCCTGCAGCTGCTTCCCTGGCCGTGCCCCAGGCCAGTGGCCCCCTCGCTGCTTTGCTCCTGTCCCATCTCTCTTGGCTCTTTTTTTTTTTTTTAAGATTTTATTTATTTATTTGACAGAGAGAGACACAGCAAGAGAGGGAACACAAGCAGGGGGAATGGGAGAGGGAGAAGCAGGCCTCCCGCGGAGCAGGGAGCCCAATGCGGGGCTCCATCCCAGGACCCTGAGATCATGACCTGAGCCGAAGGCAGACGCTTAATGACTGAGCCACCCAGCGCCCCCTCTCTTGGCTCTTTACCCCACAGGCTACGGGCCCAGCCGGCAGTGACAGGCTCCTGAGGCCGCTCAGACAATCCTGAGCCACACTGGGGCTTCATGCCAGGCCGGGTCCTGCCGGGCCGCTCCCTGTGAGGTCTGAGGTTGGCACCTGCTGGCCGAGGACCGACAATCCTCACCACCTGCTCCATCCACTTGGCCTGGCCGGTCCCGTCCGGGTGGGTCCAGCTGAGTTGGAAGGTGGCCCAGTGTGAAGGAGGGGCTCTTCCCGTCCTTGCGTGGAGGGGAAGGTCCCCATGCTCACCAAGCCCGCACACCATCTCCTTCCCCAACACCCATCCCCCACCCCGCAACTCGGGCACCAGCTCGTGCCCTGCCCACCTCAACTTGCTCTTCTCTTTACGTGTGCCATCTGTGTAACCTGAGGCAAACCACCTCTCCGAGCCTCCCTTTCCCCGTCCACGAAATGGGAGTGATCCCTACTTATGCCAAGGGCAGCTGTGGGCCTCAAATTAAATCACGACGGTGCCTGCCCGTGGGCATGAGAGCAACCTGCGAGATTTTTCCTTCTCGGTGACTGAACATCGCCGTTCCTCCTGGGTTTGCTGGCCTTGGCCCACAGAAGGCTCCAGAGGCCTTTGCCCCAGCAGGGCTGCTCAGCACGTTCGTTTGGAGCTGATCCGGTCCCTTCTGGCCTCTGGCCCTGGGCAGAGGGAGGGAGCCTCGCTGTGCTGTGCACAGGCAGGGGGGCGTGGATTAGAAACCCAGGCAGAAATGGCTTTCTTATCATGACACCACCTGAATTGCAGGGACCAACTCTGGAAATTGAATTGCCACCCCCTCCCCTGCCTGCGTCCCCTCCACTACCCCCTTCCCTCTGCTCCTGGTTCCCTCCCCAGCACCCACCCCTTCTCCGAGAGGCGGGATGGAAGCACAGGAGAGAGGAAAGTGGGGCGGGCAGGACCCCAAGCTCCTGGGGGACCGGCAGGCAGAGGTGGAAACAAGGCTGGGATGGGAGACATATCGGGCGCCGCGGGGCTTGGCAGAGAGGATGACCCCGCGTGCTCATTCCCCCACCTGCTCCTGGGCCCAGCTGGCCTGGATGGTGCCTTCTCCTCCCCGCTGGCTCCTCTCCAGCCCCCACCTTGGCACCTCTGCTGGGCCCAGAGCAGGGCCCTGATGGCCAGAGCAGAAGCCTGGGCTGGAGCCCACGGGTGCTTGGAAGCAGCCCCAGTGAGTTCCTGGCAGAGCCAGGCTGCAGGTGGTGGGGCGCAGGCCTCGGGTGGCGGGGGGCAGCCAGCTGTGGAATCAGGCAGCCTCTCACCGTGTCCAGGTCCAGCCGGATGCAGGAGGTGGGCAGGGTGGGGGCTGAGGTGAGCAGAGGGAGGCTGCGGCCCCACCTGCCTCCAGCTCCCCAGGCAGGCCAACTGGGAGTATCCCATGGGGGCTCAGTGCGCCAGGAACCTCAGAGGGGCTGCACAAGTCTCAGCAGGGGGCTGGGACCCAGCCTATAACTCCCTAGCCCCCGTGGCACAGACCAGCCCAGCCCTCAGGACTGATGGAAAGTGCTTCTGCCTCCCCTCCTGAGCTGGTCCTGGCTTCCCCTTCCAAGCCAGGGTCCCTGTCTACAGCCTGGGGGTCTTGAACTCCCTCACTAACTGGCCTCTGGGCTCTAACCAGGCAGTAGCCCCTTCTCTCAGTCCCTGCCCCCCTATCTCCCCTCCATGTTGGCACCGATCACTAGGGCAGAACTGGGATGGGCAGTCACAAGAACCAGGGAACCCAGCAGGAGGAGGACCCTGGCCCAGGATCACATGGCCCCAGACCTTTCCCCACTTGGCCCACCCTCCCCAAACACACACACACACACACACACACACACAACCCTTCTTTCGGATCATTCAGAATGTGTTGGTGAATCTCAAGTTCACATATTATTAGCTCCAAAGACATCTGAATCTAACCCCCATTTTACAGGTGGGAAAGCCAAGGCCCAAAGAAGGGAATGGACTTGTCCAAAGTCACATGGCAAGGTGATCCCTCTAAGCCCAACCCGTCCTTCCCTCCCAGGGGGACCTCCCCTGAAAGCTCCCACCGTCCTGAAGACTCTCTTCCCAGACTTCCCAGGTCCTCCTGGCCTCCTTGTTCACCTGGGCCTCCCAGACCCGGCCATTTGCAGGGCCCCAAAGTTAATAAATCAAGGTGACTTTGGGGACAAGAATCGGCCTCTTTCTCCCTTGTCCCTTCCATTTGCATAATCCTGGCTGGCAATATGATAATGATGTTTGTTAAAGACAGAGCACAATAAATTAATACTGTTAAGTTGTTGCTGCAAAATGCAAAGCAGGTAATTTACTGCCAGCAAGAAACGGAGCCTTTAAACTGTAATGGATTAACTTTCCCAGCAGCAAATGTGTCCCCCGAGGGAGGGAGTGGGGGAGGCAGGGGCGGGGCTGGGTTGATGGTAAGGGGACCTGCCTGCTTCCCAGGGTGGGGTCTGAGGTGTCCAGGTCCCAATCATAGGTCTCCATTGGGTGTCAACCCCTTCCCTGTTGTACAGGAGGGGAAACTGAGTCTTGAGTGGGGCAGGGAGCAGCAGAAGAGCGCAGCAAGTCAGTGGCGGTGACCTGGGACTTCCTGGGACAGCCCATACCCCTCTGGAGGAGGGGGCTGCGCATGCCTCATCTGTGCGCCCACTCTGGGACCCTCAGAAGGAGCTCCTGTGGCAGACCCTTCTTTCTTGATGGTGACTAGAGAGGTCCCACCAGGCCTTGTCCCAGCCCCACAGGTGACAGAGCCCGCAGACCAGAGGGGGCCTCAGCCCCAGAGTCAGTCCTCGCCCAGGCCCCTGCTCCTCCCGGGGTCCACACCACGGCAAGGAGGGAAAGATCCTGTTCAGTTAGGAGCCAGGGTGGCAGGGAAAGGGAGGGGTACACCAGGAACTGAGTGCCAGGCCCTAACAGGATGCCCCCTGACCCCAGCTTCCCCAAAACAGGGCCCTCTGGTCCAGGGAGGGGAATGGGTTGAGGAAGGAGGAAAGGAGGAGAGATCAGGAGGAGAGAAGTTAGTTCTGTATGAGGAAGCAGTGGGGAAGGTGGGTGGTCAGAGGGAAGGCAGGTACTTGGGAGAGGCTGGCCCGGCACCTTGGCCCTCACCAGCACCTCTCCAGGGCAGCCCCCCATTATTGCTCAGACAGCTCCGGTCCCCAGGAGAATTGCCGCAGCCCCAGCTCAGGGCGGGCCTGCTGGGCGGGTGGGCGGGTCTCAGGGACCCCAGCAGAATTCTAATTTCCCATTTATCTCTGCAGCTTCTCCAGCTCTATTAAAGGGGTGATGCTCTGCAGTCGGCTCCCAGGCTAATTGGATTTGGGCCTCCACTCACTCCTGGGCAAGGGAGGGGGCTGGGGGGCCGAGGCAGCCCTGACTGGGGGAGGGGGCGCTGGAGACATGGGCAGGGGCTGGGCTCAGTGTGGGGGCGCTGGGGTCCTGGGGTTACAGTCCTGACTGCCACACGGCCTCGAACAAGCCTCGTCCCTTTCTGGACCCTCACATCCCCTCCTGATTTCCTAAGTATCAGGCCCTGGTCCAAGTATGCGACCCTCTCTACTCCCTGCACAGCCCAGCGCAGCGAAGACTGTGTTCCACTGCACGGTTAACTGAGGCGTGGGGGCTCAAGGAATCTCAGGGTCTAGAGAGTAGCCACAGTGAAGCTTTCTAAGAGCCTGGAGTCCCATTTTTTAAAAGTCTAGTTACACTCAAACAGACTCAGGGTGGGGGGTGGAGCTCCCCATGCCCATTTTGAAGATGGGGAACCTGAGGTCTGTTCCACAGCTGTGTTTAGCTTTAGGATTTTTTTGGTGGGGGGGAAGAGAGGGAGAGAGAGAATCTTAAGAAGGCAAAGTGGGGCTCGACCTCATGACCCTGAGATCATGACCTGAGCCAAAATCAAGAGTTGGACACTCAACCGACTGAGCCACCCAGGCGCCCTCGCTTTAGGAGGAGGTTACTTTCAGGAAGGCTCCCTTCCATTCCCTCCCACCCCAGGGTCCACACACAGGCTGAGCTGGAGAGAGGGCCTCACCTCCTGAGCACAAATTCATTCCCAGATGAACCCCAAATGCAAGTCATGCACATCTAAAGGTCCAGAATGAAGGGAGAGATTGGTGAGAGGCCCTAAGTCCGCCAGAGCCTGTTCCCTAGTGATCCTAGAGCCAGGCAGGCCCTTTGTACGTGTCACCCCCATTTCATTGTCACAACAGCCTCATGAGCCAGTGTGGCTTCCATGACCATTTTATAGAGAAAAAAACTGGGGCTCCTGTGAAGTGTGTTGGTTTCACGGGGTTTCACAGGGAGGACCTGGTTGAGCTAGGATTCGAACCCAGAACCTGAGCCCGTCACAGCACACCCTCTCATGCAAGAGGAAGGTTGGGACTCAGAAGTTCCAGTAAGCGAGGTCCTGGAACCAGGGCCGGAGACGGTGACAAGCAGTGAAAGGAGCTCTGGGCTGGGAACTGGGGGACCTGGGTTTAAATCTCTACTTGGCCCCAGACTCACTGTGTGAAACTTTATTTCTCTGAATTCAGCAGCAAAATGCAGACGCTAACAGTCCCAGCCCTACGGGGCGATCGTATTATAGGAACGATAAATGAAGCATTAGCCCAGTGCCTGACACATAGTAGGTGTTCAAGCTAGGCTAGCTGTCATTTCGAATTCACACCAGCCTCGAGACTGCTGGAGTAGCACAGGGAAGAGCATGGCTTGCTCCGCAGTCTCGGAGGGTTTTCAGAGCTAGACGCTCTTCCAGATGGGGAAACTGAGACCCAGGTTTGTGACAGGTCAGTGGCAGAGCCAGGACTCAGCCCTGAGACTGCTGGCAGCCTCCCTGCTCCAGCCAGCGTGATGGTTCTCCTTCCATTCTCCTTTTGCCCTGTGTGTCCGCATCTGTCTGTCCAGGCGTCCCTCCCTAGGAGGCCAGCTGGATGGCTGACCCGGCCGCTCTCCGTAGTCCAGCCGCTGGCAGAACCAGCCGGAAAAAATGCAAAGAGACCCCCCTCTGGAGACTGCTCTTCCAGTGTCCCCTGGCCAGATGTTAATTTTGCCAGGGCCTTGATAAACCCGCCTGAGACGTAGATTTCATCTTATTGAGAGTTGACACTTCTCCCCTTTGGTGCTGGCTGTCAATTTCAGGCAGCACCCAGAGTCAAGATCAGTGAACAGCCAGGACTGGTTAACCCCCCTCCTGCCACCAACCCTTCTCTCAAACCCATGGGGCCAGCCCACTTGCGACATCACCACCTGCCCTTCCAGAAAAGGTGTCGGGACCCCGCCCCATCCCCTCACTCTCAGCATTTCAGTGCACACCTGCCCGACCCCCAACTGCCAACACCTGCACCTGCTTACCTGAGGCTTGCTCAGGCCTCCAGAGCCACTGCAAGAGCCATGGAATAATGTCCGGGGAGGAGCTCCTAATTACTGACTCTTTGGAGCTGGGCTGTGAGGACTCCAGCCCCCTCACTCTTTGGCGGGTAAATACTCTGTGTGAGTTCTCCACTGGCTCCCAGAATTCCCTAGTGGAGTCAAGCTCCAGATGTCCTCTGGGATAATGGATTTGATCATGCACCCCTCACTGGCTGTCTCCCTTTCCCCCTCACGTCCTCGCCCCCCTGCTGCTGTTCTCTAGGATGACATCCCCAACATATTACTTGCCCTAGAATCCTTTTCTTTGGATCTCCTTTTGCAGGAACCCTAAGACACTGGCCAACATTTTTTAGCAGCTCAAGATGTAATGCATTCTAATCAGCAATGGAGATACAACCGAGATCTGACATTTACCAAATGCCTACTACGTGGCAGGCCTGTGTGTTTCTTGCTCCTAGATCAATTTCTCATTCAAGCTGCAAGACATCTCTGGGAAGTCTTGTCCCAGTTTTACAGATGAGAAACAGATGCTCAGAGAGGTGAAGTGATCTGTCCGAGGTCACACAGCCAGCAACCGAGTCCATATCCAAACTCAGGCAGCACACTCTCTTAGCCACTTCACTCTACTTCCTCTACGTAGAGGCAGGAAATGGAGCCAGGATTCACCTTCAGGTGTGATCAACAGTTTGGTTGGGAAAATTTCTTCTGAGGGCTTACTCTGGAGCAGCTTTCTGCAAGGTGCTGAGGACACTGCAATAAAAAGATGTAGTTCCTGCTCTAAAGGGGGCTGGAGAGCTCACGGAGGAGTTAGATGCAGGAAAGACTGTCGCTGGGACCTGTCCCAGAGTGCACTGCAGCATCTTGCCTACAACGTCCTCTTCTTAGAATCTTGGGATATTTGTGCTGGGAGGCAGGCAAGAGATTGTCTATTTCTTTTTTTTTTTTTAAAGATTTTATTTATTTATTTGAGAGAGAGAGAATGAGAGACAGAGAGCATGAGAGGGAGGACGGTCAGAGGGAGAAGCAGACTCCCCGCCGAGCAGGGAGCCCGATGCGGGACTCGATCCTGGGACTCCAGGATCATGACCTGAGCCGGAGGCAGTCACCTAACCAACTGAGCCACCCAGGCGCCCGAGATTGTCTATTTCAACATCCTTATTTTATGGATAAGGCAACTGAGGCCCAAGAGAGATAGGGACTCACCCAAAGTTGTACTACGGGGCCAGGGCTCTTGTCTCTGAATTCTGCTGAGCATCACCCATGCCCCCGCCCTGTGCCTTAGTCTTGCCCCACAATTCCTCAAGAGAGCCAGAGGATCCATCAGGCTTATAAGCAATTCTCAAAACTCAGAAGTCTCAAAGTTAAAATATATATATATATATTTTACTACATAAAATGTTTAAATTTCTGTGCAACCTAAGAAAAAAATAAATGTATAGACTTAGGGGGAAAATATTTGCATATGGCGGGTAAAGGATTAATAGCCTTAATATACAAAGAGCTTTTACCAATCAATAAGGCAAAAATAAACAACCAGGGGGAAAAGTAGACAAAAGATATGAGCAGGAGAGACGCCAGTCTGAGGAGCTGATGCCAGAGCTTGGGACTTCTGAGGATCCTGAGGGTGGTAAAACCGTTATTACTTGTTAAATAAATGCTTATTCATTATTAAAAGATCCATTTGTAGTGTAGGTCACACATTACTGCTTGTTAAACCGTTAAAATGCTGGGAGTCCTCCCAGATGCCTTATTTACAGTTACAGTCGCAGAAGAAGGTGGCCAAATGCCAGAGCCACGGCCCGGCGGTGGGACCCAATCCCTGCCCCCTCCCCCAGCTCTGTGCCTGTGGTTCCTCAGACCCAAGCAAAGTGGCGTTAGAGCCAAGTTGCCCCTGCAGCCCGGATCGGGCAGACCAAGGAGAAACATGGCTGGGGAGTCAGGATGCCTAGGCTCAGATCCTGCCCACCCCCTCCCTGCCCACCTACCGTCCTCCCTTCCCCCACCTCTGTGCAGCAGGGCAGCTGCTGGCCGTAATCAGTTAGAACTCAATTAAAGAGCCCTTTTCAGTGACTTAGGACAAAGATCCCACTTTACAGATGAGAAGACAGAGGCCGGGAGAAGAGCAAGGACTTGCGGGAAGTCGCCTAGCCCAGTCAGGACAGAAGCCGGGACTCTGCAGGCCTCCTCTCTCTCCCTGAAAGGGAAGCGGAGCCCAGAGGCAGCTGCAGGGCCCACGTTCTGCTGTCGCCTGCTCTCTTGTCCCCATCTCCCAGTCTCCCCCTCCTCCTCCTCTATTCCGTGGAGCTCCCTCCCACTCAGGGCCATACGTTATCAGGCCAATGGCATCCTCCCAGCCGGCGGCCTCTGGCCCAGAGCGAGCACCACGGGGCTCTACGCTGCCCGCATGTTGCCATTAGCCACGTGGGCCTGCCCATGAAGCACGGAGTCCCCAGGAGCCTACCCCCCCACCCCGCCACCGCCACCCCAGTCCTATAGAACACCTGCTGTGTTTCATCCACGCTTGTATCCTTCATCTTCATGACTCCTCTTCTGTGTGCCCGGTGCTGGCAGTGAGGAGATCAGGGCTGGGGGCCAGCTTCTGCCACTTGCTGAGTGACTCCAGGCAAGCTGTGTAACCTCTCTGAGCTTCTCAGTAAACAGCACTGTGGTGAGGAAACAATTCGATAATAAAGGAAAGGTATGGTTAGCACATTACCTGGGACAGAGGAGGAGGTCAGTAAAGAGCTGCTGCTGTCATTACCCAAACAATGAGATTCAAAAATGTCCCCCTGAGGCTTCTTGGGAGGAGGCCTGACACAAGGCTTCTAAAGCATAGGCATAAGGCAAAAGAGCAGGGGCTCATTTAGGACCATCCTGGGGTGAGACCAGAAATGGCATTCAGCCCCTTCCTGGGCAAGGGGCCCACCCTCGTGGCTCCAGATGCTCACCAGGGAGATGGCCACCTTGGCAGCTCCCACCTGGGGCGGGCCAGCCTTGGGATCTGATCCAAACTGGGGATGCCAGCATCAGGGGTGGGTGGGAGCCTGGAGCCCGGGAAGATGCACATGATCAATACTAAGCCAATCTCTTACAAGATTACCCTGGCCTCTGGTATCCAGTTGTAAAGAAAATCACTCAGCACGCTAGGGAGATGTGAAAAATGTCACGGATTACAGTTTGGGATGTTCCGAGTGAGAGTAAGTGAGTCCGGGATTGTTTCCTGCAGTAAATAATTCATCCACTTTAAATTTCGTTTTTTTCTTGCCAGTGCCTTCCCTCCCTCCCTCTGTCTCACAGCCTCTCTCACCAGCTCATTCTCAAGCTTGATCTCTCCAAGCCTCCCACCCCTACCTCCGTCCAGGGCACCCCCGCAGCCTGCAAGGAGCTCGTAACACAAATGTTTTGAGTCTATTAATGACACTAATCGCCTTTCACTGCTAATTAGTAACGCTGCCAAGAAAAACTCCTTTGTTACCAAGGCTGCGGACCACCCAGGCAGGAAAACCTACTTGGGGCAGCCACGGGAAAAGCTGTAGCTATCCTGGGGAACCGGGCAGAGCTGGGAGTCGGGTATGGAGCTAAGAAGGCTCAGTGTGCTGGACTGAGGGTGATCTGGCCAGGGGCAGCTCCTACCATGGAGCACCCTGTCCTCTGCCTCATCTGCTACATCGTTCAGAGGTGAGAGCTTGAGAGGGGTGGGGTGGGGGCTGGGACCAAGCCAGGAG
Source organism: Mirounga leonina (assembly GCF_011800145.1). NCBI lineage: Eukaryota > Metazoa > Chordata > Mammalia > Carnivora > Phocidae > Mirounga > Mirounga leonina. Next base: position 36,232,966 of record NW_023270374.1, on the reverse strand, counting down.
GCAGGGAAAGAGATCTGGCCAGTGATGGCCCCTTGGCCATCAATGTGGTCACTTCAGGGTCCCAAGTCAACAGCATGGATCAACTCCAATCTAAGAATCAATTCTGAGACCCAGGACACCAGAAGTGGCTGATGATGGGCACCTATGTGGAATCCCTTTGCACCCCAGCAGCTGGGTCTGCACCAGATGGCCACTCGACAAGCAGACCCTGGGGAGGTGCTGGGCACCCAAAGGCACATCAAACTCTGTCCTGATCTCCAGAAACTCGCAGCTTGGTGTAAGATGAATGACAGCCCACATTTGTTGAGCATTTATTATGCCAGGCACTATGGCACAGCGCTAATAACTTATGTACATTCATCGATTCCCCCCAACAACCCCGTGAGGTAGGTACTTTCTCAGTGTAAGGTTGGTTTTTTAAATTTAAAAAATTTTTTTTAAGATTTTATTTATTTATTTGACAGAGAGAGAGAGAGAGAGCACAAGCAGGGGGAACAGCAGGCAGAGGGAGAGGGAGGAGCAGGCTTCCCGCTGAGCAAAGAGCCTGACATGGGGCTCGATCCCAAAACCCTGGGATCATGACCCGAGCCGAAGGCAGATGCTTAACCAACTGAGCCAGCCAGATGCCCCTAAATTTTTAAATTTTTTGATAGGGACTCTTCTTATCCCCATTTTACAGATGAGAAATCTGAGGCAGAGAAAGATCAAGTAATATGTCCATAGTCACAATAAGGCAGAACCAGGCTGTAAACTCAGGGAGCCTGGATCCAAAGCCCACCTGTTTGAACCACAAAACCTTTAACAGAGAAGTGAAAGGGCAGTTTTAATTCAGTGTGAGCCATGCTAGAATTGGGTACATTTGTGGGCCATGCGAGCAGAGAGAAAGCATGTCATGTAGTCTTGGGTAATCAACACAGGCTTCCAGGAGGAGGTGGGGTCTGAGAGAGCCTTGAGGACTGCATAGGAGTTAGTTTTGGGGGGCAAATAGGTGGTAGAAAGGAATTCCAAAAGGATAGGGCATCGTGAGCGAAGCACAGAGGTAAGAAAGGGCAGGACTCAAATGGTCTAGTGATGTTGGCGGGCAAGCAGTAGGTGGGGGACTGGGAGAGACCAAGCTGGGGAGACAGGAGGGGCTGGAGGTTATGCTGGGGCCATGGGGAACCATAGAAGCAGAGCAGTACAGGGGACCTGCTCTGGGAAGCTCCCTCCCGTGATTGCTAAGGGCTGAACACAGACTTCGGAGCTTGGTGATAGGTCAGGAAAGGGCTGAGGGAGGAGTCCAAGAGGTGGGACCCAGCAGGCTCCCAGCAGACAGTAGGCCAGCTGGCTTTCTCCCAGGCAGAGGGGTGCTGCCCAGGCCCCTTGAGGTGGAGGCATGGCCTGCTGATTCAACCCCAGCTCAGGCTCAGAACGGGGAGCTGCCATCAGGAGCTGATCAGGCCAGAAGGGGCCAAGTCTGAAAGGCCCCCTGGCCAACTACACCTCAGATCCCCCCATCCCAGTTCACTTCCTTGGGTTAAGCAGTGCCTACTCCTCTGATGGGGAGATCCTAGGATGCCATGAACCCCTCTAACACAACGTTGAAGATTCAAGCTACATGTCTTCTTTCTCAGGGGCAGCTTTCTAGGGTTCCCGCAGGCAGAATACAGGGTCCCCTCCTCCCAGCTCCCAGAGTACTTTGTATATTCGCACAGCTCTGATGACCCTGGGGTGAGGTGTTTTGTTTGTTTGTTTGTTGTAGGCTTTTGTTTTGTTTTCTTTTTCAGTCGGCCTGCTGCATTAGCCTGGGAGCTCTTGGAGGGCCAAGGTGACAAGAGATCCTTTTGTGTGCATGTGCTTTTGCAAATGAGGACAGTTTTTCATCAATGCATTTTTTAAAGTGTGTCTCCCATTCTAGACTGTGAGTGGTCTGCAAGAGTCTCTTGTCCTTATTTTATTTTATCTTATTTTATTGATCATATAGTAACATTGACCTTTTTTTGGTGTTCAGCTCTATAAATTTCAGCACATATATATAGATTCATGTAATCACCATCTAAATGCACTTTGAGTTCACAGAAATGCTATTACGCTATAGATCCCTATCTGTTTCTTACACCTTTCATTTCGTGTTTTAAAGACCCATCCACGTCTGGTGCCGTGTCCATGTCTGTGGCACTAATAGCTGTCCAGACCTCACAGTGCATCCCCACATCTTCCTGCCCACTCTGCCAGGGAGGGTACCAGGGCTCCCTCCAACTCCCCCGACCACAGACACCTCTGGGATGAGCAACCCCCAGACTTGACCCCCGTAGACATGCCAAGGATTTCCCTGGGATTTATACTGAATCCCTGGGTCCTAGGGTCAGTGTATAAATAATGATCTCTGAATCCCACATTACTCAGGTCACTCACAAGGATGTCCCAGCCCATCTTGGGAGATGATAGGCCATAGAGAGCCAGCACTCACCAATAGGGCTGTTCTAGGTGTTAAAATGTTGACACCTTTCCACTCTGGTGGATAAAGAGCTGCTTCCCTGTCTTCTGAGTCTCCCAAAGTCTCAGCCCACCTCCTTAATCCCCAGGTCTTCCTGGGGCTCCTGGCTTACCTAGGATCCAGCAAGTCATACCTGCTCCAGTTCCTGATGTCCACTCTCAACTGGTACATATTTTGAATATCATTCTTTTTTTTAAAGATTTTATTTTTAAGTACACTCTACACCCAAAGTGGGGCTCGAACTTACAACCCTAAGATCAAGAGTCATATGCTCTACCTACTGAACCAGCCAGGCACCCCTGAATATCATTCTTATCCATAACCCTGTGTAGGGAAAGAGTCAGAAACGGCCCCAAGGTTGAAGTTCAAATCCTCTCCAGCCAGTCTCGCAGGCCCCCTCCCCTTACCGGATTCCCACAAGTTCAGGGCTCACCATGCTGCCCCATATGTTTACAGAATCCTCACAACCACCCTGAGAGCTATGAGTGTTTCTGCCCACTTGACAGATGAAAAACTGAGGCCCAGAGAGCGGGAGTGACTTGCCCAAAGTCACAGTGAGTGGGGGGCAGAGCTGGGACCCAAGAGCACTTGAAGATGGAGACAGGATCCAACGTACTCCTGCTATGAGGGGTCTCTACTCCACACCACATCACGTGCAGAAGAAGGCACCAAACCGCACCTCACCCATCTTTGATGCGTGAGGATGGGAGACGTGAGCTGAGCTGCAGCTGACTTGTTGGCACAATGCTAGGTTTTGTAGACATTTAATTAAACACTCGTTAATTTCGATTTTGCGGTTTTCTTTTGGTATTTTGGAGCTAATTTTTTTTTTCTCACCTCAAACTTGTCTGTAGGCCCTTGACAAGAAGATCAAGGGCCCTTCTGAATGCCTGCACATCACATGTGGGACTGGGGCCTGCAGTGACTGGGCCCAAGTCTGTCCCTCTGACTCAATGTTGGGCCCTTGGTACACCCCCTGGCTTCAGTCAGTTTGGGGGCGAGGGGGGCACAGAGGTCAGGATACCTGGGATTGTGCCCTTAAGGAACCCAGTGCAGCCTCTGAAACTCAACATTCCCGAAAGCAAACCTTCTTCAGTCCCAGGAGGGTCCATGCTCAGGCTGGCTGCCACCACTCCGAGCACTGTGATTCTCCAAGGTTAGCACTTGGGGCAGGGGTGGGGGGCTCCCGGCGGAGGCTAGAAGTTATCCATAGTTTGTTTTTAAAAGGTAGAGAGGAGCAAAGAAGGAAGAGTGGCATTCCAGGCTTAGAGCCCTGGTCCAGATTAATAACAGTGTCAAGCGACATTTATTGGGCACCTACTGCATGCGGGGCACTGTACTGCTCTCATCTTATTTCATCTTCATGACGTCTCTGGGATGCAGGCAGGGCAGATATGCGACATATAATAATACCCAGTACAGCACGTGCGGATCTATCAGAACATTCACCACTGATACAGAAGCAGGTCCTCAAGGCCGCCAGAGGACTTGACCTTTGGTTTTCGGATCACAGGGAGGGGAGGTGTCCCCAGCTGGGACTGGAGTGGTAGCAGGGAAGAGCACTGGGTCCATCAGCTCTTTGCTGAGCAGGATGGGAGGGTTGCAATATTTGCACAAGGTCAGCTGAATATCACTTCAGGTTCCAGGCACATTATGATCCCCACTTCACAGTCAAAGAGCCTGAGGCTTGGAGAGGAGCCACCTCTAGTCAGGAGGTGCTTCCTGAATTCAAACCCCGGTCTGGCTCATGCCACGCTCTTACCTTTAATCATTAGACTCCTGATGTTGAGCTACCCCGTCCCAGGCCAGGGAACTCACATGCTGGCTGTTTTGTCTTCCCCGCAAAGGCCTGGACATCGACCTCCTGGCCGCAGTCTCCTGCTCAAAGGCGGAGGAAGGGAAGGGTTAATTGGGCCACAGCCCAGGGCAGGCATGGCATGGCTCTCAGGCCTGGAAGCCTCTGACACCTGCCCTGGTCTTTCATCTCCACGGGCTCCAGGTGAGAGAAGCTGGAGAGAAGCTGGAGCCGGGCCCACCAGGGACCCAGCCGCGTGGCTTCCCTTTGATTCCTGTTGAGGCTGCGTGCTCTGAGCCCAGGATCAGAGGCAGGCGGCTGGGGCCGGTGCTCCAGAGTTGCCAGTATGGCAGTCTCAGGCTGCCCCCTTCCACCTGCTGGGCCTGGGCCCCGGCTGGGGCTCCCCTCCAGCCAGATTCTCGGGGACCAGCCAGAGCAGGTGAGGTGCTGCAGGAAGCTCTGAGCCACAGGAGAGGAAGAAGGGCTAACAGCGTAGGGGCCAGGGCCCCGGAGGCTCAGACCCCGGACAGACGCGGGGGTGCGGAGACAGTGGGTGCCCGAAAAGCACAGAGCTTGAATGCAGCCTTTCCCTGAGGTGCATATCCTCATGGGGTGCAGGTCTCAAGGTGAGAGCTGCAGGGGGCCGGTGAGAAAAGCAAGGAATTTAAAAAGAATTAGTCAGGAGGAGGTGACAGGCCCATTCTGAAGCAAGATGAATGGGTTTCAGTTGGAGAAAATGATTCTAATTTATAATCTGCTTCTTGCTGCCGCTTGCCAATTAATTCTCTATAGATACATAAATAGGCCGCGTGTTTGCTTTGCTTCAAACGTAATAAACATTACACTCTGTCCTCTTCTTTTGTGCCGGTTCCTGTCACGGCATTAGTCCCTACAGCTAATTCCTCACACCTGTCTCTGCCACTCGGGAGCGGGCTGATCGGGGAGGAAGTGCCCGGCTCCAGGAGATAAATGACGGATCCAAAAGCTGCTGGGGAGAGGCCCCGGCAGGCAGGCAGGGAGGGAGAGGAGTCCCCCATCCTCCTCTTGACACTCCCATGTCACAAACTTTGGGACTGTCTTCCGTGAGGGAGGGAGGGAGACAGAGAAGCAGCCATCGCTCCCTCTGTCCTCCTTCACTGTCCCCCCCACCGGGCTCCAGACCCCCAGGTTCCCTGGTTCTTCCAGGCCTCGCCCTGCTCCTGGCTCTTGCTATTCCCTCTGCCCAGAAGGCTCTTTCCCTGAACAGCCACCTCCTTTGTGTCTTTATTTATATTCCTCACCTCGCAGTGAGATCTTTTCCTGAACCCCCTTCCTAAAAGGGAACCCCCTCTTCAACATTCCCTGTGACCCTCTCCTGCTTAAAACTCTCCTTAGCACGATCACCAGCTGACACACTATGTATTTTACTAATCTGACTTGTTGATTATCTTCCCAACCTGAATGGAAGTCCATGAGGATGAGGATACCCCCCCTTTGCTGCTATATCCTCTGTGACGCACATGGGCTCAGAGTAAGTGCTCAATAAATATTTGTCGAATAAATGAGGTGGGAGTGGGATGAGAAGGGGTAGATGGGGCCCAAAGATTGACATATCTCATGGCAGTGTATCAGCTTGCTGTCTCACTGGACCCCTGAGAGGTGAGCAAAACCAAGGTGGGAGGGGGGTGGGGGGTGACTTGCCCAAGGTGACCCAATGGGTAGGTGGTGGAGCGGGGACTAGGCTCTTCTCTAAGGCAGCTCAGGCCAGGAATATATGCCTCACAATAATTCTCCTGGGGGGCAGGGGGTGTTGGAGAAACTCAGGGAAGCACCATGACTTATCCAAGGTCACACAATCATTTATTCAATGGAATGACTGAGTAGCTACTGTGTGCCAGGTACTCTAGGAGGTGAGGGTGTCCGGTGAGCAGGTCGGATGAGATGAAAGACCAGGGCAGGTGTCAGAGGCTTCCAGGCCTGAGAATTCAGGAAGCGTGGAATGAGCCAGACCTGGGTGCTACGGGATGCTACGCCAAGGTCTGCTTCCTCATGGATGAGGGCCCGCGGGTGAGAGAAGGCTTAGGTTCTCCAGCTTCTGGGCCTTTCCCTACTGGTGCTCTGCCAGCCATTCACCCCACAGCCCCCTGCTGATCCCCTTTCCCCTCCTACTGGCTGCTCTTCTCCAGGCCAGGAGTAGAACCTCACATCTGACAATCCTCAGCGGTGTTTAAATTTAATGGGCCTTCCTGCTTTTTTTCCTCCTCAGCACCTGGGCTGGCCCTCACCAACCTTACAGGCCAGAGGGAAGGGACAAGGGCTGAGGAGATAAACCAAGATGAAAAGCTAGAGAGTGAGGGGGGTGGGTGGAGGGTGCCACTTTACTTGAGTGGTCAGGGAGGTCCTCGACAAGGAGGAGCCCAAGCAGAAACCCCTTTGACGAGAAGACAACCGTGTGTGCACAGGGCAGGGCCCGGGGTTTCCACTCACATCTGCCTGCCCCAAAGTGTGTGTTCTTCTTCCCCAGACTGTGTTACCGCTAAAACTGAGCATTCTGAGGGGCGCCTGGCAGGCTCAGTCAGAAGAGCGTGTGACTCTTGATCTTGAGGTCGTGAGTTTGAGCCCCACATTGGGTGTAGCGATGACTTAAATAAAAACTTTTTTAAAAAAGGAAAAAAAGAGCATCCAGGGAGGAGGGAGGTGACAGGAAGAAGACTCACTCTGAACACAGGACATGGGACTTGGAACCTGAACCCTGCGTGGGAAATAACAAATAGTCAGGGATGGGGCTGGGGCCTCTCAAACAGGGGAAATCAAAGGGGTCAAAGCCTGGAGGTGGGAGGGTGGCTTTCAGGCAGAGATAAACTGGTTCCGGCAGAAGACCGCGGGGAAGCCCTGATTTGTAGTGCTTGCCAGTTTTCATGGTGTAAATACTCTGGACATGGCCAATTTCAAGGGCTTGCGAAACTGGCTTGCAAAATTCCTGAAAAACCTAACAATTGGCTTTGATGAGCCAGCACAAGCCAGCTCCAGCCACTGTTTCAGGTATCAATAAGGAAGCTGGTCTGGCAACATCCATACGGGGGGAAGAGCAAGAAATGGCTTGAAACAGTATGTGAGCTGCAGAGAATTCTGGATTCTAATAACTGGAAGGGCCCTCAGTCATCGTGAAATTATCCCCTGCCACTCCTCCTTTATTTTACGGAATAGAAAACCAAGGCCAAGAGAGAGCCGAAGACTTGCCCAAAAACACAGAGAGAGTTGGGGCCAGAGCCAGGACTGGGAAGAGATCTCAGACTTCGCAGGGTAACCAGCTCCCTCTCCACCACTGCTTCTTACGCGGGTCATCATCCATGATGGCCCCATCAAGCCTGATAGCCCAGGACTCCACCATCCACGTGGGGCAGGAAGAGGAAAGCAACTCCAGGTCCAGTGGAGTGCAGAAGTGGGAAAGCATATGCCATCTGGTGGGGTGATGCTTAAGCTGGGTTTCGAAGGATAAATAGGAGTTTTCCAGCAAGACAAAGGAAGAAAGAACTATTCAAGGGGGTAGGAACGGCATTATAACAGCTCTGAATGTGACAAGAAAAGTAAAAGCACCTGATCAGGATGTAAGGTGCAAAAAGGAGGGAGCAAGAGATGAAGCTGGAGAGGCAAAGTCCTGCCCCTCATGCCGAAGCAGTCATGGTGGGGATGGGGAGGGCTTTCAGGCCACTGCAGAGAAGCTATCTCTAGATGGGTCCCCTTGTCTTATCAGAACCGGGTAAGTGAGATGCTATGCCAAGGTCTGCTTCCTCATGGATGAGGGCCCGCAGGTGAGAGAAGGCTTAGGTTCTCCAGCTTCTGGGCCTTTCCCTACTGGTGCTCTTCCAGTCATTCACCCCACAGCCCCCTGCTGATCCCCCTTCCCCTCCTACTGGCTGCTCTTCTCCAGGCCAGGAATAGAACCTCACATCTGACAATCCTCAGTGGTGTTTAAATTTAATGGGCCTTCCTGCTTTTTTTCCTCCTCAGCACCTGGGCTGGGTGCTCTGCAGTGCCCTGGGGAGAGGCAGGTGAATAATTCAGGGAGAGTCAGTGTTTGAAGTGTTGGGGGGAGGGACTGGAGGGGGCTGTCTCACCTTCCCACTCCAGGGAAGGGGGTTGAGGAGGGATGGCCCAGGTGCTCAGGCCCTGTTCTATCCTCAGTGCGTCTTTAGGGCCTTTCAAGAAAGCTCAGGGGAGCCCTATTTCGCTCTCCTCACAGCCCCTGCCTGCACTGCGAGGCCCCAGGGCTGTGGAGGCTTCCTGAGGCTCATGGGAAGGGAGCACAGGGGGAGGCATACCTTTCCCAGTGGGCTGCCCTGGCTTTGGATCTGGGTCCAGAGAGAGAGAGAGAGAGAGAGAGAAGGGGACAGTGGGGGGGAGGCAGAGGGTGGGGGTTTAGTCCCAGGCTGAGGTTCCAGGAGCAGGGTCAGGGCGTTGGGGGAGCTGTCAGGGATGGAGGGGCAGCGGGATAACTCCTCGTGTGAAACTGGGCTCCAGGGGCCTGGGGCTTGTCTGCAGTCCCTTATGTGCCACAGCTCGAGGCCCGGGTGCACAGCTCTCCTGGCCCAGAAGTTCCTTAGGTTCTGGGCTCCTCCTTCCACCTCAGCCCACCTCCCACCCCTGCGAACAGAGCAGCCTTTCCGTGGTCTGGCTTTGGCACCTTTCCAGTTATTTCCCTCCCTTCTTTCCCCCTCCCTTTCTTTCTCCCTCCCTCCCTCATTCATTCAGCAAGTATTATTGAGCATCTACTCTGAGCGGTACCCACGGGATACAGCAGTGAACAAACCAGACTCAGTTCTTAACTCCTGGAGCTGTCTTCCATCCTGGTGCCCACTCCCTTGGGAACAAAGGGGAAGAGGGGAGAGGGACCCCAGGCTTTAATCCCTGTTCTGGCCCCCACTGGGTCTGAGTCCTCTGGCTACTCACTTCCCCCTTTAAACCTGGGTTCCCCCAGGTTTAGGGAGCTGGAGCACGGGGCTGATAATCCCACTGTGCCGCCTCGCTGTTATTAATTACAGCAAACGCTTCTTCGGAGTGTCTGACACGGATCGGCTCCTGCACGCTTCACCCAGCCCATTGACGTGTATGGCGGGGAGGACACTGGGACGTGGAGAGGTGAAGTCACTTGCCCAGGACGACACCGCTGGTGAGGGGGTGACGGGATTGGAACCCACACAACCTGGCTGCGTGAACGCGTCCAAGTGTCTCAGCAGGCGGCGGGTGCTCGGCGGCTCTCGGCTGCCCGGCAGGTGTGCGCCCCCCCCACCCCGCCTCCCTCCTCCGTGAGTCGGCTCCCCCCGCCCCTGCGCCCCACCGGGGAAGCCGGCTCCGCAGAGGTGCGGGATGCGGGGAGCTTCTCGAGGGGGGCGGGGGGCCCGTCCAACCCCATCCTGGTCCCCGGCCCATCCCGGGAGGAGCTGAGGTCATCCCGACTGCCCCCCCACACCGTCCCCCCGCGGGCAGGCGGCCCCAGTCCTCGCGCTGACATTTCTTTGGTTGTTCATGTCACGGCCCTTCAGTCTGCGCGGTTTTACAAATGTGCTGGCGAGATGAAAGGCTCCGGGAACAGCGACTGGAGAGCAAGTTCGGAAAAGCTTTTAACTTCCAGCTCCCACAGACAAAGGGGAGGAGGAGGAGGGAGGGAGAGGAGGGGAGAATAGAGGGAACAGAGTAGAAGGATAGAGCGGGGAAAGGGGAAGGAAAGAGGGAGGGAGGGAAGGAGGGAGGAAGAAGGGAAGAAAGGAGGGAGGGCAGGAAGGAAGGAAGGGAAGGAGGCAAGGGAGGGGGAGGGAGGGAAGGGAGAAGGGGTGAGGGAGGGAAGGAAGGGAGAAGGGGTGAGGGAGGGAGGGAGGGAAGGGAGAAGGGGTGAGGGAGGGAAGGAAGGAAGGGTGGAGAGAAGGTAGAAAGGGAGAAGGGAGGGTGGGAGAGAGTAGGAGGGGAAGGAGAGGGAGGATGGGGACAGAGAGAGCCTCAGTAGGCCAGGCAGAGGGGAGAAGGAGGCTGAGGGGCAGAGGTGACCAGACAAAGGAAAGGGATAGAGAAAGACACAGAGAGAGACTGGGCAAGCGGAGAGAGAGAGGGGAGAGGGAGGGGAGAGAGAGGAGAGGGAGAGGGGAAAGACAGCCAGAGAGAAGAATAGAGGGACAGGTAGAAAGAGACAAAAAAAAAAAGGAGACAGAGAGAAGGTGTCAGAAAGACCCAGAAACGAAGGCTGATGGAGAGAAGGAGGCAGAGACAGGGGTGGAGGTTGTTGGGAAGGGGAGACAGTGGCCAGTGGTAAGAAGACAACAGACAGAGATGAACAAGGCAGCAGACACACAGGCTGAGGTGAGGACAGCGAAGTGAGGCCTCGTGAGCAAGTGTAGCCAAGGAGAGAAGAGGGAGGGAGACAGGCAGAGCCTGGAGCCTACAGCAGCCTGTTCCCCACCCCCCCACCCCTGTCCCTGCCCCCCCACCACACACACACCTGTTCCTGCTCTCCAGGTGCCCTGGGGCAGGCCCTGCTCTTAAGGCGGTCAGACCTGGGAGTGATTTTGTCTCCAGGGGACATTTGACAATGCCTGGACACATTTTGGGTTGCCACAAGGGGGGGGCACACTACTGGGGTCTAGTGAGTAGGGGCCAGAGATGCCATGAAACTTCTTCCCCGCGTGCGGGACGGCCCCCACAACAAAGCATTTCTCGGACCCCCAACGTTAATAGTGCCAGTTCCGGCAGGCCCCGGCCCCAGCCGGCCTCAGTCTGAACCCCAACTCTGCCACAAATGACTTGTGCGACCCCGGGCAACTTTTGTAGTTTCCCTGTGCCTTGGTTTCCCCAACTATACATTTATAAGCTGGCTGCTATGAGAATCAAGTGAAGTCATCAGCGTGCAGCTCTTGGCACGGGCCGACACATGGCATGTGCTCTCTAGACGCTAACTACTGCTATTACCGGCTCATCTGATCTGCGCAGCAACGCTGAGGAGGTGACTTGCCCCGCGTCGCCCAGCCTGCGTGGGCCACAGCTGCTCTCACGGGCTCTTGCTGCCCCCGTCACAGTGCAGCGGAGGTCGCTGCTCACCTTCTTCCCAGCCCGGGGTGTGGCCCAGAGCGCACCAGCCTGACCTCGCCGCTCGCCGGCTGTGGGACCTTAACGTCTCAACACCCTGTGCCTCGGTTTCCTCCTTTGTAAAAAGGGGCTCGTTCCAGAACCTGTTGTGCGAACTTAAAAGCAAAATCATGGCCCACAGCAAGTGCTCAGTCAACGCTGAGGCGGACCTCAGTGTGTGGCCAGAGCCTAGCACGGTGCCTGGCACAGAGTGGCCGCTCAGAGACTTGTGGAGGAAGGAGGGTTTGGAGAGAATGGTGGGAGTGTGAGAAGAGGAAAAGCAGCGGGAGATCTAATGAAGAGTCAGAGGGAGAAGAGAGGAAAGAGATCAAAGAAAAGATGTATGAGTAGTTCATCCAACACACATTTATTGAGCACTTACTGTGTGTATGCAGATGTGAAAGCAACAGTGTCCCAGGCCAGAACCACCTGTGGACGATTAAGTAGGTCTGAGCTCTGGGTGAACAGTGGCCACCAGGGCCAGGGGGGGTCGGGTCGGGAAGGGAGGGCAGGGAGGGGCGGCAGCTGGAGCAAAAGGCCAAAGAAAGTGAGTCCGAGGGGAGAGAGAACAGAAAGTGAGAAGGCTCTGGAAGGGCTGGCCTCCGGTCTCAGAAAGCAGGGAAGAGTAGAGGCTAAGAATAGAGAGGAGAGGGGAGGAGAGAGTTGGGGGTGGGGAGGGCCAAACAAAGCAGGGCTGGGAGAGATCAGTGAAGGGGAATAAACCGAGAGAGGGACTTACCGGAGGGAACAGGCTAGCAGAATGGAGAATAAATCTCAAAATAAATAAAAGTGTGATGGAGTTTAGAGGGAGGGGCAGCCAGGGGGAGAGGAGATTCCAGTCACCAGGGAGGAGGAGAGGAGAGGGACAGAGCAAGGGGATGGAGATGAAAATTAGAGAAGGGAGGAGGATGAGAGCAGGATGGGAGTGAGCTAGAGCCTGCGCCCCGAGGACCCACAGGGGCCCTGGCAGGTCCTGCTCCCTCTTTGCCCTGAACTTCAGCAGCTGATCAGACATTGGTCTGTGTCTGGTCGGTGACAGCAGGGCAGGACAGAGGTAGATGGTGGTGGTGTCCCCCATTACCCTGCACCCACCTATCTGACAGCTCTTAGGTGCCCCCAACCCAAGACATAGGGTGGATGTGTGGAAGTTGCTGGTCCTAGCCTACCTCATACTGAACAACCTCATGCTGAGAACTGAGGGGTGGGGTCTCCTCAATTAGGCTGCGCCCTAGAGAGATGGGAGTGAAGAGGAAGCCACTGTAGCCAGGAGAAAGAAGCTGGGCGGGTCAGGAAAGACCTCTGGCAGTGGGCAGCTGGAGTTTCAAGAGAATGGGAAACCAGACCTGCTTGGTGTTTCAGAGCAGTGGGGAAGGTGGGGGTGGTTACTGGGAAGCTCTGGGGGCCAAGGGAGTGCTAAACTTAGGATAGGGCTGTCTTGCCGGCTTACTTCGTCGGTTGCAGGGATGTCCAGCATCCCCCCCCCCCCAAGAGGAAAAGCCGCAGTTCTCTTCCCGGGACACCTGACCTAGCACCTTCCTGGGGACTGGACCCCGGCCTCGGTCCACGTCAAAGCGCAGTGACTGCATCTGAAACGGGCGGCTCGGTGCAGGGGCCTTTCTGGGCGGCCTGCCCTCACCCTACCCTGCGCCCCCTCTCCTCTGAAGCCCGGCTCCCATAGGAGTGGGAGGGAAATGGGGAACCCTAGACGGAGAAAAGTCAGGTGAGGGGGAAGGGTCGGGTCTCTCAAAGCGCGACCTCGGGGGAGCTGCTTAGGCGGGGAGGGAGATTGTCCCCCTCCTGGGGGCGCTCCTTTCGCGCGGATCTGGCGCTGGAGGAAGGAGGGGCGCCGCCCCCCCCCCCCCGGGCTGTCCTGGGTCCCGGCCGCCCGGCGCTGGCGAGCCTGGCCCCTCCCGGCGGGGGAGGGGCGCGACCCGGGCGGGGGGCGGAGGCGGGGGGCCTGGGCTCCCCGGCTGCGGGGTCCGGGCCCGGCGGCCGCCTGCGGCGCGGCGCGGCGCTCCTGCCCGGCGGGCGCTGCATTCTCCGAGTCTCCACCAGAGGCTGCGGGAGGAAGGAAGGGATCCGTCCCTTGCACACTTCCCCCCTAGTCAGACACGCACACTCCCTCGCTCCCGCTCGCTCACTCCCTCGCTCCCTCGCTCTCTCGCTCACACACACGCGCGCACACGCCGCCGCGGCTCCCCCTCTCGCGCCCGCTCTCCCTCGGCTCCTCCGGGCGGCCGCCGGGCTCCGGACTCGCCCGCCCGCCCGCGCCGGCTCGCCCGCCGCACGCAGCGTCCCGAGGCGGCAGGGCTGGGGGCAGCCCCCGGCCGCTCCCCGAGGTAAGGGCGCGGGGTGCCGCGGGAGGGGCGGCCGCCTCGCCGCCGAGGGGGAGGCTGCCCGGCCGGGAGGGAGCCCCCTGGCCGGCGGGAGCGGCCCGGCAGGCGGCGCGGGGGGCGAGCCTCCCGCCGCAGGGGGAGCCCGGGTGCCCGCGCCCGGCCCCCGCGCGCCCCCTCCTCTCGGCGGGGCGGGCGGGAGGGAGTTTCCCACGTCCAAACTTTCCCCGGCGCGGAGCCGAACAGCCTCTCGGCCCCGAGCCCGCGGCCCCCCGCCCGCCCCCGCGCCGCCTGCCGCGCGCCGGGAGCCGCCGGGACCCCAGCGGGTCGCGGGGTGGCAGCGCCGGGAGCCGAGCCCGCGCGCCGAGAGGGGCTGGGGAGGGGGCGCGCGGTCCCTACCCGGGGGCCGGGACCCAGGCGTTCCCCGCGCCCCCACCCCCCGCTGCCGGGGCTCGGCTGCCCGGGCCCCTCCCAGAGGCGGGGTCCGGGGCCGGGAAATACCGCACGGCGCGAGCGTGAGCGCGCGGTGAGTGTGTGTGCGAGGTCGTGCCGCGTCCGGGGGCACCCGGAGGCAGACTCAAGGCGCGGCGACACGCACGGCTGCGGCCACCTCGTGGGGAGGGGGGGAGCTGGCCCACGGGGACCCCCGCCGGCCCCACCAGCGCGACCCCGCCGCCCTCGGGCCGTCGGATCGGCCGGCGGACCCGCGGTGAGCGAGGGGCCGCGCGCTGCCCTTTTCCCTAGGACCGGGCTCCGGGAACACTGCCCACTCCATGGAAGAAGGGTAGGGCCCGATGGCTTCACGTCCAAAGGGAGCGCCACTCGGGACTGACCCTCGGGGGCCGGGGCGCTGAGGGGGGAGTTGTGGATTTTGTGGGCGCGCTCGGTGCCCGGCGACCGGGGCCGGGACCCGTCTCCCTAGCGCCTCGAGACTTGACCTCCCCTCTTCCTCTCCTCTGGCACTGTCAGGCCCCTGCCCCAGCTGGGGCGCGGCTGGAGACCTCCAGGCCCGGCTGCGGCGAGAGGAGCCCACCGGGAGTCCCCCGAGGTCTCCCCGAGCTGCAGGGGCACCCCCTGGTGGCTGGCAGAGACGCCGCAGTTTGAAGCCGGCCGAAGGCTTCTGACGCTCGTGCTTCTGGGAGGGTTCTGCCTTCTCAGTGGGCCCTTCCAGCCCTTCAGGCCTGGCCAGAGGTTGCGCCGGCCGACTCCGGTTTCTTTGGGTCTGATTCCAGCTCTCTCTGGGTCCCTGGGGCTGGTCAAGGTGTACAGCACAGGCTGAGGCCCCTTTGAGGGCTTTGCCCGCGGCCAGCCCTCCATCCGGCCCTCTAGCGGGGTTCTGGATCTTATCCTCTTCCCCCTCTAGTCAGCGTCCCTGCCCATATCAGCATCACCATGGCCTTGGAACCCACAGGCTCCTCCCTGACCACCGTGCCCCTCTGTTCCTCACTGGTACCCCCTATACTTGTCCATTGGTGCCCCCACTCCCAACTTACCCCTATCCTACAGCCCTTTTTGGAATTTGGCCTCTACACCTAAGACATCCTTCTGTCTTTGCTCACCTATGACCATATCTCTTCCCCTCATCTTCCATCCTGCCTGCCCCAGTTTCTCTCTGTAGGGATCACCTGTTCCCTACCACACCCCACCCCGGCCTGCACCACAGCTACTTCTCCACTCTACCCCTACTCCTCTCCCTTCCCCAGTGTCTGGGACGCTCCTCTTCCATTCCCCCTGGCAGGGAAGGCCATTGTCAACATTTAAATGCTGCTTCCTGAGGGTGTCTGTGTGCCCTTCTGGGACCATCCCTGCCAACGTCTCCAGGGAAGGTACTTTGCAAAGCCAGCCAGGTCTCTCTCAGCCAGGGGGCAGCTGCGCCTCCTGAAAGGCCCTCTTAGCCGATTTCTGGAGACGAGGAGCCCCTTCCCTCCCCTATTCCGTACTGCGACCACCTGGGCTCCCCTCCTTCCCATTTTAAAGTATGGCAAACAGAGGCCTGGGTCACCCAGTAAGCTCCATCCAGAGCCAGAATGGGGGCCCAGGAGCCCTGACTTTCCAGGCCTCACCAGCTCTCTTTATATGTTGGGCAGATCTGGGGTGTGGAGTGGGGGGAAGTGGAGCAGTTTCTTGCCTTCGAATTGTAAGCAGAACAAGATACCTTGCTTAAATGCAAGAGGTGTTTAAGTTAGACCTGCCGCGCTCCTAGGCCAGTGTCCAGGGAAAGCTGTCCAAGTGCCTTTGGTGAAGAAGCCTAAGGGGCAGACGCTGAGGACACAGCTGGGCCCCTAAAGGTGTGGTGCCGCCCCGGCAAGTCACAGCCCTTCTGTAAAAAGTGTGTGATCTCCAGTGTAAAGTGTGTGATCTCCAGTGTTTCTGGTGGTCTGGAATAATTGTGCCTAGAGGCAGGACTTCCCAGTCCCCTGGCCATGGCTCTTCGCTTCCAGAGGCCTTTGCAGACAGGGCTGGGCAGGGACCCCAGGAGGGCCTGTCTCCCCCCAGTTAGCAAAGTTTGGAGGAGCCAGTTTATTTATCACGTGGGTGATAGGAGTCAGCCAATTAAATTTCCTGTTCTCTCTCTGTTCTTTCTTCCCCCCCTCCCCCCTTTTTCTTCCATCAGGAAGCTCCATTCGGAAATGCAGCCTCAGGCATTCCGAAAGAGAGAATGATTCCTGTTTATGTAACTCGGGCAGCAGCCGGCTCTCAGCTCTGCCTGGGAGGGGGTGGGGGCTGAGGATGGAGTCAGGTGCTTCTCGGGGAAGAGGAGACCCTAAGGAGGTGGCTCAGGCAGGGGCTTCCCCATCCTACCCCCGAGTTGACCCAAAGAGGGCGCTAGCGGTCAGGGACAAGACTGCGAATCAGCTCCCATCAGGCTGAGAGAAGACCCAGGCCTCAGGCCAGACCCAGGGAGAGAAGCCTCCTGCTCCCAGTGAGGGTGGGCAAACCCCCCACCTCCCTGGACACCTCAGAGCGCCCTTAAGATGGAGCTCTTGAGTAGAGGCTTCTGCTTCCTAGAACCTTGCGTTTTGATACGGGGCCTCTCTGAAGAAGGCCTTTTGTGGTTTGGTTTGGTTTGGTTTTTTTTCACCATCAGGACAGTCTCTAACCTCAACTTTTTCATCAGGGCAGTGGGTATAATCAGACTTTGTCTTTTCTCCCATGGAGGAGGCAAGGACTAACAAGAAACTTGGCTGTAGAATGGTCCAAGCTCTATGTATCTGCCAGAGGGAATGTTTTCTCATCCAGGATGGTGCAGAGTGGCTGCTGGGAAATGGATACAGGACAGAGTGGTTGGAGGCATAGCTGTCATGTACAGTTGGGCAGGTTGTTGACTGTCCGAGGGCACTCAAAGCAGGAGGAGAATAGAGGCTGAAATCCATCGTAAGCTCCACTCAACAAATCAGGTGCCATAAAGGCAGACCATGTCCTCCTGGAGAAGGGAACATCTCTCCTGCACTTGCAAGAAAGTCTTCATATACTAACCAGCCATGGACTTGTAAGGTCACATGCCCCCAGGGGAAGATGTCTTTCTTTAATTCCCACTAAGATGGCCCAACTGGAGGTTAAGCACTGCTCGCTCCTTCTCTCATACTCACTGCTCACAGTTCTCTCACTGTGGGAACACACCTTTCTGAATATATGAATCTGGGTCTAAACACATGCAATGTAGGGACCTGGGCCAATTCCTTCTCCCCCTCTGTTCCCTTCATGCCCCATCAGCAGGCCCCTTCCTGCTACCATACTGGAATTAGGCTGGGAACTTCTTGCTTCCCCATCAGACCCACAAGCCTTCAGTCATCCATTGGCTACCAGCTCCCTCTATTGTGTATATAAATAACTGACTGAGAACACAGCCATGGGCGTCAGGCCAGCCTGGATTTGTGATTTTCTGGCTGTGTGACTTTGGGCAAATTACTTTGCCTCTCCGAGCCTGTTTCTTTCTCTGTGAAATGGAGAAAGAAAAAAAAAAAAAAAAAAACAAGTCATGCCTGCCTCACCGGGTTGTGTGGAGATTAAATGTGCACGAGTATATCCGGGGCCTCTCATGGTGCCTGGCAGGCAGGATCCTCCACAAAAGAAGCAGTATTGTTACTATCATCCCTCCATTTGTGTCCCTTGGTTCCCACGGGGCCGAACGCGTTGTTCCTCTGCTTGGTTTTGTGTGTGACTTTGGCCGCCTGCTCCCCTGCAGGAGGGTGGAATTCTATCAGAATCACCACAATCTGTCTCTGACCTCAGGATCCTTCAAGGGATGGCCCGGTCCCTGCATGCGGCCGGGGGCCTCTCGACATGGGCTAGATTCCCACAGATTCATTGCACCTGGTCTCTCCCTTTTCCCCCCTTCCATCCGGCCCACCATCCGTGCTCGGACTCAGACCTCGCTGACTTTGCCTAAACTGTCGTGGCAGCCTCCTCCCTGGCCTCCCAGCCTCTGATCCGCAATCCCTACTGCAGCCAGAGCGATCTTTCTGTAACGCAGGTGGGATCGTGTCACTTGTTTGATTAAAACCCTTCCATGGCTCCCCATCGCCTACTGAATTAAGTCCAGACTCCGCACCGTGACATTCAAGGTCCTTGTAATCCGTCTGCATCCTCCTTTATCTCCCACTGTGCCTCCAATCGGACACTCCTGCATTCAGCCACACCTGCCCTTCGACCGGCACTCCCTTCCCTTGAAGATCTTTCAAAGCATTAAAAACCCAACTCAAACAGGACCTATTCCTTGCATCTACCTACCCGTCTGTCTGTCTACCGTCCATCCATTCATTATCCAGTTAAAAATATATATTTGCACATGCATGCTAGGAGTTTACTGTGTGCTAAGCATTGTAGTAAATGCTAGAGACACAACAGTGAGTAAGTAGACAGGATCCCAGCTAACAGGAGTCCGGTGGTCCCAGAAAGGAAACTGACAAATAATTCTCATAAGCCATGATAAGAGCCCACTGTGGCCCCGGGGTGGGGGTGGGGATGGGAATGGGCAGCTGATGCTTCTGGGAAGAAGTATTAAAGCTGGAACCTACTGGTTGGTTAGCAGCTATCTAGGGGATGAAGGCTGGGAAAGAGGATGAGGGCAGGGAAAGCAGGCTCTGGGCTAAGAGGTGAGGGGTACCAAGGCCCGGAGGGGAGGAGGAATATTAGAGGAATGGCAAGTTCAGTTGCCTAAAGAGGAACATATAGAGTTTGGGGTGCAGGTGTGGGAGTTACAGGAAAGGCGGCCAGCGAGGTGGATAGCAGCCAGGTCCCATGGGTCTTGGAAACCACAGGGAGAGACTGGACTTGGTCTGGGAGCAGTGGGGGCACTGAGGGGTTTTCAGCAGGGGAGTGGCGTGGCGACGGAGAATGGTTTGCAGGGAAGCTGGGGTGCGGCACTGTTGGTGGCCAGGCCTGGGGAGCAGAGGAGGGCCTGCAAGGGCTGGCAGAGTAGGATGGACAGGGCCAGGAGACTTCCTGGACGTGGGGGAGCAGGGGAGCTCCTGTTTGTGACTTGGGAGGCTGTGTGGGTCATGGGAGGCGGGGCTTTCAAGAAGAGGCAGAGGCCATGCTGGTGGGACGTTCGGTGGGGATGCCCGATGGGCAGTTGTGCAGGAAAGACTGGGCCCGTCCTGGGAGCTCTAGGCCAGAAGTAGATCTTCAAACCCACAGAACAAATGAGATCACGCAGGATAGGTCTGTAGAATGAAAAGAGCCTCGAGGGACCCTTGTGTTTCAAGGACAAGTGCACCCCAGGAAGCCTTCTCTGGCCCATCCAGGCACACATGACCCCCACCTATACTGAGCCCCGTAGCAATGCATTTAGATTTCCTTTTACTGCCTCCTTTGTATTATCCACTAGATCCGTGGTTCTTGCCCAGGGGCAATTTTGCCTCTTAGGGGACATTTGGTAATATCTAGAGACATTTCGGTTTGTCACAGCGGGATGGGAGGCTACAACTAGCATCTAGTGGGTGGAAGCCAGGGATTTGGCTAAACATCCTGCAGGGTACAGGACAGCCCCCCACAACCAAGGGTTGTGCAGCCCAAAATGTTGGTAGAGCTGAGGTTGAGAAACCTGGCCATCGATGAGAACATCCTGAAGGTGGGCACCAGCCTTTTCCATTGTGGTCTACCCAGCGTCTAGTGCGGCATAAGGCACAAGGCAAGCGCTCCCTACCCTGGCTGAATTAAATGTGGGCTTGGGGAGGGGCCCTCCGGCCACACAGCTTTGCCGTCTGTAATCCGTAAGCCCCAGTCCTCCCCAGTAAGCCCCAGGCCTCCCCTGGGCCACCCGTTCCCTCCCCAGCTGGCTGCACCAGCCCAAGATGCAGGCACCTATGGAGGAGGGAAGGACAGGCCGGCAGAAAGCCTGCCCAAAAGCTGCACAGGACCCCAGACGTTGAGGACACACTGCTGTGTCTCATTTTTTCTCCTTGTCTTGTTAACTTCTGTCATTTCTCCACCACCCAAGTAAATATATGTAATTTTTTTTAAACAGGCAAGTTAGAGATAAACAAAATGAGAGAACATGACAACCTCCTGATTAAGAGCATGGGCTCTGGAGTCAGAGAAAGCCAAGTTTAAATCCTGACTCTGCCACGTACGAGCTGAGGGAGACTCCGTTTCTTCATCTGTAAGATGGCTTTACTAAACCTACCTCCTAGGATTGTAGGGAAGAGAAGAAGTGGTACAGACAAAGACTGACTTAGTGCAATGCTGGGCTGGTGCCTGTCAGTAGAGTGACTACATATGCATGTGTCAACTTGTGTGTGTGTGTGCGTGTCTTTTTATATAAGAAAGCATTTTTAATTAGCCATAATCCCACCACCACTTGGCTAACATTTCAATGCATATCATTCTTGACATATATAGATTTTTAAAAAATAAAAATGGCATCTTGCTTTATACATATGCCTTTGTAACCTGCTTTTTTCACTCTATAATATATTGTGAATGTCTTGCCATTTCGATAAATATACATCTACATCATCATTTTTTAAGAGCTGCGTGGTTCTCCATTGTGTGGCTGGCCCATAATTCATTTAACCAGCCCCCACCGTTGGACATTTGGGTTGTTTCCAACACTTTGTGATTACAAACAATTCTACGATGAACATCCTTGTACACACATCTTCACGTTCTTGTCCAGTGATTTCCTTGGGGATCACTTGGACATTTTTGGCAGAAGGCGTGTGGCCCTGACCAGATTCCTCAAGTAGGAAGCCCTGGGGCCTGGAAAGGAGGGCGTTGGGGGTCCCCGGGGAAGGGAGAGGGTGCCAGATGGCAGAGAACTGCTTTGGTTCCTGGGAAGTAGGTTCTGATGTTAAGACTGGACTTTTCTGTGAGCGAGAAAGGAGAGGCCCCACCCTCTCCCTGTCGTCACTGTGGTGCTTGCAGCCGTAGGGGCCTGGGGTGGGGAGGTGGAGTCGTGTGTGTGTGTGTGTGTGTGTGTGTGTGTGTGTGTGTGTGATGGGCAGAGTGACAGACACCAGGCAGGCAGGGAACATAAGGTGGATGGGTCCAGGCAGGCTGATGGATGGGGAGCCGAGGCAGATGGATGCAGGTCAGTGGGCAGACAGGATGATGGGCAGTGATGAGCCGACAGATTCAGGTGACCACACGTGGGACCGTAGCCTCCCAATGGGGCCCACAGGAACCCCGGGGCTGCAGTGGCAGGTACAGGGACAACAGGGAGTTCCTGGGACATGCAGCCAGGCCCGGAGGCCAAGAGGCTCCCAGGGCTTCTATTTTCTGTCAGCCAAGCAGCTGTATGTAGGATGATACATTTTATTTATTTATTTTTAAGATTTTATTTATTTATTTGAGACAGAGAGAATGAGAGAGAGAGCACATGAGAGGGGGGAGGGTCAGAGGGAGAAGCAGACTCCCTGCCGAGCAGGGAGCCCGATGCGGGACTCGATCCAGGGACTCCAGGATCATGACCTGAGCCGAAGGCAGTCGCTTAACCAACTGAGCCACCCAGGCGCCCCAAGGATGATACATTTTAGAGGTGAAAGGGCCTTTAGGGGCAGATGGGCCCAATCCCATTGTGTAGATGAGGATCTGAGGCCCAGGGCAAGTTTCCTTCTCTTTCATTTTCATTTTTTTCACCCGAGCCCCTTGCCTGGGCCGGCAAGGCTAGGGATTTAGGGCAGCAGGGGAGGAGATCACAGCGGGGAGGGGGGACTGGGAGGTCAGAGCGCACCCTGTCATGAATGTCTCTCTCCAGCCACCTGCCATGGCGCCCTGTTGGGAGCACAGACCAGGAGCAGGACTGCCCGCTTCTGTCCCTGCTCTGCCACTTACTAGCCAGCTGACCTTAGAAAAATTGCCCAGCCTTGGGCCTCAGTTTCCTCATCTGTACCTAGTTCATAGGTTCATTGAGAGGACTGAATGCGTTACTGGAAGTAAAGCCCTTAGAACAGGGCCTAGCCCACAGTGAGTGCTCTACACTCATTAACTACGAATATTACACTATTTTGCCTTTCGTTTTCCCTTTGACTCCTGTATGTGTTTGTGTGCACCTGCACGCTCAGAAGCAGGCTGTGTCCCCTTGAGGGCAAAGATCGTATCTTTCTCATCCTGTATCCTCCCCTGCCATCACTAGGGCCCTTAAGCCAATTGAGTACATAGTAGGAACTCAATGAATGTGTCTTGATGAAGTAGCTTGTTTCATTCTATCCAGTTGATGGGATTGGGGAAGGTTTCAGTGGGGAGGAAGCACTTGAGCTGTGTGTTGAAGTCTAGGATGGCTTTGCCGCAGGTGGAGGTGACAGGGCTTTCCAAGTGGTAAGGACAGCATGAGCGAAGGAGGGGAAGTATGGTGACTGTTTGGGCCACAGCCAGGCTACCTAGTACAAAGTACATAAGAGAGAAGAATGAGAGCGGCCCCAAAAGGGGAGGTTCTGCTGAATTCAGAAGCGTGGAGCTCCAGACAGTAGGAGCCACTGAAGGTTGTTGATTGGAGTTGAGCTGTAGGAAGGTCATGTCGATGGCATTGTTTCAGGGTCAGCTTGAAGGAAGGAGAAAGGAAGCACAGAGCATGGGCAGCTGAAGTTGTCCAGGAGACAAGTTGGGGGGCTTAAATGAGCTCATGGAGAACTGGGGCCAAAGGGAGCAGGCGCCAAGGAAATAGGATCCACAGGTCTCAGAGCTGCTTGGTTGTGGGAGATGAGGGAGAAGTGAAATATGACCAGGTCTCAGGCCTGGGTATCTGAGAGAACTTGGGTGCCATTAATCAAGTTAGGGAATCTGTACTTGGGAGATATGGGGAAAAGTTGAGATGCCAGCTGGGATTGTTCATCCATCCAACATCGTGTCTAAGCCATCCTTCCATCCTTCCACCCACCCACCTGTCTGTTCATCCATCCATCTATCCATCCATCCACTCACCTGTCCATCCATCCATCCATCCATCCATCCATCCATCCATCCATCCATCCATCCATCCAACCATCATCCTCCTGCCCACCCACCTCCATTTAAACATCTATCTGCCCACAGGTCACCCACCTCCACCCTCCATCTATCTACCTGTCATCTACTGCCACTACTAACACCTGTATTTTCATCCCTTTGTTATTCATCCATCAATCCACCAACTCATTCATCCATCCAAGATACATTTCTTGTGAGCCTATGGTATTCCAGGCTCTGGTAAAACCCTACCACAAGCATTTGGAGATGCCTGATAATAAATACAGTAATCAGAAAAGCCAGCGGAGGGACCTGGATTCATTCACCTAAAGGAGAGAAATTTGAGAAGAGACTTTACATCCCTGAAGCTATAACAGATGCCCTGATAAAAGGTGGCCTGCAGATCAGCTTATTCTATTCCTAGGACAGAACAGAGGAAATTGGCTGCACTTGCAGCTGGAGGGACTGAGGTTAGCTTGGAGGGAGAACTACCTTACTGATCATTGCTGGTGTCTGAAGTACCTACTAATAATGCGCTTGGGCTGCAGCAAGATACGAAATCCACGTGGGTGAGGTGGAGGGACCAGGTGCCCATTGGGGCATTTATGGAATAGTGGAGAAGGACTCAGGGCTCACCCTGGCGGGTGTTGAGAAGCAGAGGACCAAGGTGAGGGGTCTCTAGGGGAAGGGGCCTGTGTGGGCCAAGGAGACAAACTGGGGCTAGGATGAGCCAGGACAAAATAGTGCACCTAGCTGATGGGTTGGGAGGAAATAGTTGCACTTAATTCTCAAAACAACCCTTAGAAGGAGGGCTCCTCCTTTCTCCTCTCCCAGCCCCCAGCCTTTCCTATGCTAACATTTCTCTTACACAGCCCTGACCCCTCCCGGAGCCTCTGCCCCTTTGATTTAGCCCTTGGTCCCCTCACTGAACCCATGTTCTTTCTTCTGAGCGTCTGTCCCCTGAAGACCCCCTCATTCTCCTCACAAATCCCAGGGCCCCCCAGCTGAGCTCCTGGCCAGAATCCCCTCCACCTGAGTCCCCACCTTTTCTCTGAGCCCCATCTCCTTGTGGAGACTCTCTCCTCTCAGGACATGGAGAGTTCTCATTCTCTCCAGAGTTGCCAACAGAGCTCATGCTCCCTTTTACAAGAGCCCTAGCCCCTTGTGGAGCCGCCACACCCTCCTGGAGCCCCCCAGTCCTCTCCCTGAGCACCATCCCCTCCTGGAGACCCAAGCCCCTCTCTCTGCACCTCGCCATTTGACTTAGCTGCCAGCCCCTGTTCCTAACAGAATTCTGTCTCCTTCCTGAACCCTCATCTTATCCCTGAGCCCCTTTTCCGCAGGGGGCCCTCTTCCCCCTTTGCAGAGCCCTGGTACCCCGCCCCCAGGAAGCGCAGACCTCCTCTCTTTCAGGCCCTGTCAGCGAGCAGGGAGCGGCTCCGCTCTGAAGCTACCCCTGGGGCTCCAGTCAACACAGTCAGCCCATAGGACCCTCTCCACAGCCTGCTCTGTACCCTGGGGGGGGCCTTTGGGGAGGGAGGGGCTCTTAGGTCCCCAAGTGGGCTGGACTGGGGGGCGGAGAGCAGCAGCTTTGGCAGCTCTGCTCAGCTTGTGGGCTCAGAGAATCTGGAGACTCTCGCTGCTTCTGGGTTAGGAAAACAATCACAAATTAGAGAAAATGCTCTGGGAAATTGCTCCGCTGTGCGAGAGGGAGGCCGCCTCGGGAGGGAGCAAAGAGGCTCCTAAGCCAGCAATGGCTCCCTGTGGCCTCACCCATCCGCTCCAAAGCATCTGCTTGGCATTTGAGGCCCCCATCCCATCATCTGGCATGGTCACCCGCCGAGCCCCGACACACACCTGCTCCAGCTAAGCCATTGCTCCCAGGTCCAATCCCACCTGCTGGCCTTTGTTCACCTGGGCTGGGCTCAGCCTTCCATTCTGTCTGACTGCCCCCTTTCAGCCCTTCGTGAGCCCTTGTCACCTGTCCTGTCTCTCTGAGAGTCCCTCGAGGACAGGAACCATGTCTTGTACTAGAGGCAGACAGATCTGGGCACCAGTCCTCATCTGATACACATTAGCTGGGTGGCTTTGAGCAGGTCTCTCTGATGTTCTGAGCCTCAGTTTCCTCATCCGTAAAATGGGGAGAGCGAGCCCTCCCTTGCTGGATTGTGACTGGGAATGAATGAGGTAATGAGTGCACTGCTCACAGTAGGTACCAAGTTAATGAAGGTGCCCTTGACCGGCTGACAGCCTGCTCAGGTCTTTGGGCTGTGAGCGCCAGCGTTTAGCTATGAATGTCCACTTATCAACATCCCCCACCACCCACTCTGTCCTCGACTGCCCTCCATTCCCCTACTGAGAAGATACAAAAAGAGGGTGCATGAGCTTCAGGACAAGCGCTTGGGGGGCTCCCCGATATAAGACAAAGCAATCAAAGTTGAACGTTACGAGGCTTCTGGCCGCCAGACAAGACTCAGGTCAGGCCATCTTCTGTCAGGAGGAATTAGGATAGTAGCCGAGAGCCTGGATTCTCGAGCCAGACTGTCTGGGTTTGGGTCCCTCCACTGCTCCTCACTAGCTTCCTGCCCTTGCACAGGTAACTTAACCTCCTCAGTTTCCCCATCTGAAAAATGGGAATGATAATCACAGTACCTGCTTCCCAGGGTATGGTGAAGAGTAAATAAATGAATGTTTGTACAGTGCTTAGAACAATGCTGGGACCAGTAAGGCCTATAAAAGGATTTGTTTAATAAAAATGATGGGGATGCAAGGACATAGGAGTGGGCAGCAGGGAAGCTCAAGCAAGATAGGAAATGGGCTTGCAAACTTGAATTTTTGCAGAGCTAGAGCCCAGCCAGCTGCCGGTCAAATCGGTCTTGCTGAGTAAGGAGAGCACGGGATGTTCTCGAAGGAACAAGGCTTTTTCTGGAGACCACTTGAGTGCCTCATTTGCAGAAGGATGGACCCAGGGATGCCACACACAGAGGCAGGCTCTGCAGAGGGCAGCAGGGACAGGGACCTGGGCTCTTGGCTGTACCTCTGAGCCTCGGGGGCTTCACCTTCCCTTTCTCCGAGGAGTGGTGGCTCCTCAGTACTCTTCCTGTCAGTGAAAGGTGAAGCCGATTGCCATCTCTCCTTGATGAAGGGGGACAAAGACACTCTGTCAGGGGCTTTCAGAGAAATCCCTCCCACTGTCTGGCTGAACCAGGAGTGGAGGGGAGTCCTGGAGCCCCCTCCTCTACCCCAGCCCAGTCTGGGGCCAGCTCAGTTACGGAGCGTCTGCTCTGGGCCAGGCCTGTGCTGGGCCCCGGGGAGGGCACTGTGGACCACACACGGGCCTTGCCCTTGAGGAATTGTGGAGAAACAGCCAACTCCTGGCGTTCCTCTTCTCCTTGGCCTCTGTTTCCTCACTGGACCTTTTCCTTTTTGCCGAGTGATCCTCCTTCCTGCCCCTCTCTTTCCATCCTTCTTCCAAGGCTCCTCCCCAAGCGGAGGAGGGGGGAGCCCCCATGGAGGAGAGAGAGTTTGTACAAAATGGGGGCATGGCTGGAACTTCTGATTGGCTGGTCAGGGCCATTCTTTTCCCTGGTTGCCATGGCAGCCATTTCCCAGGGGTTGTCAGTGATGAAACTCATAATATTGTTTTCAAATAATCCGTGTAATTGAAATAACAATTGAGCTGTTAACTTGTCTCTCACACCCGGGCTAGGACACATCTTCCTCTCCTGCACCCCCCTCCCCACCGGGGGAAGCTCCGGCCCCTTCCTTGGGGAGGAGGTGGCTTCCTGATAGAATCCTAGAAACCCTGGCCCCCATAGCTGAACCAGAACTCAGAAATCGGAAACCCGCTCCTTTTGCACCCAGAGGCACAGAGGAGGTCGGGACTTTGCCCAGGGTCACACAGGAAGGAAGCAGCTGAAGACACAGAGTTCTGTTGTCCAGTGGAAGTTGGAGCTGATGTGTTGCTTTAAGGGACTGACAGAAAACCACAGAGCCCTCCCCTTCTAAGGACTTGATCTTGTAGGAGTCCTTACCCTATTTTACAGGTGAACAAACTTGAGTCCCGAGAAGTTAAGCTTAGGACAGGTGTTCTTGTAACTTTCCAGAAAATACCTGTTGAATGGATGCATCTCAAAGAGCACAGGAACTTCTCTCCCCCTGTCGCCCTCACCCCCTCAACTGGGAGCAGAGACCTGCTTTCTTCAGTAGGAGAACTTCCCTGAAGAGGGGGTTGAGGGCAATTTGGGGATGCGTGGCTTAGAGGAAGAGGAGGAGAGATTCCTGGAGGAGATAAGAGAGGGAGGGAATTCTGAAGTCCTGGCCTCCACCCCACCCCCCCATCCACCCCGAGCTTGGGTCTGAGGCTGTGTTTTCAGAGCATAAATGTAAAGAATGCAGGTCCTGCCTAGTCCTCAGCCTGGGATGGACTGAAAAATGAGAGAAGCCAAGCTTTTTCTACCATCACTTGTCTCTGCACACACGGGATGCAGATCCCCATGTCTGCACAGACAGCTCCCTGTAGTGGCAGCTCCATGAGGATAAAAGCAGTTTTTAAATAGCGCCTGGTCGCTGTCCAAGGCCCTCGCTGGGTCCGCAGACTGTGGGGGTGGCTAGGCCGGCAGGCACTTGCTGGGAGTGGGGGTGGGGGCAGTCTTCTGAACGTGAGACTGGGTGACAGCAAGAGGTTGGCTTCCTTCCCTGGATTCTAGAGTGTTGGAACCGCTCAGGGTCTTGGCAACCATCTACTCCTGCCATTCATTCATTCTTATTTATTCAACATTTATTGAGCAGCTACTCTGTGCCAGGCACTGTGTGGGCCATGAGGATATAAGGATTAGGGACACCCAGTCTCTATTTTCAAGGACTCTTTCATTCTAGAAGGGAAGACACACATACATACACACTCACACACACACCTAACACCTGCCATTGCTCCACAGGGTTAGCAGGTGGTAGGTACTAAGTGAGCACAGAAGAAGAAGTGATTAACTCTGCCTGCAGGAATAAGAAAGACCTCCTGGAGCAAATGACTTGGGCTCAGTCTTTTTTTTAAGATTTTATTTATTTATTTGAGAGAGAGAGCTCACGAGTGGGAAGGAGGGGCAAAGGAAGAAGGAGACTCCCCACTGAGCAGGGAGCCTGACACAGGGCTCAGTCCCAGGATCCTGGGATCATGACCTGAGCTGAAGGCAGACGCTTAACCAACTGAGCCACCCGGGCACCCCTCAGTCTTGAAGGATGAATAGGAGTTCTCCAGGTGGCTGGTGGGGTGAATAGTATTTCAGCGGGGATAGCATAAGCAAAGGCAGGGAAGTATTCACAGTTGAGAGAAGTTCTGTTGGCTCAAATGTTGGCTGCCTTTGAGGAAACTTTGGGCAAGCAGTGACTTGCCCAAAGTGCCACCTTGAGTTGGGGCACAGCCAGAACTAAAACACAGGATACTTTACTTTGTCCGAAAATCAAAACATCAGCACTAGCTGAGGCTTCGAAAGACTCTGGTCCAAACTTCCCATTTTTCAGATGGGGAAACAGAGGGTCAGGGATGTCCCATAGTAAGGACGTAGCAGAGCAGGGATTTGAAAGCTGGTCTCTCTGATATCAGAGGCTGAGCGGTTTTCACAGAACCAAAGCTGGGAGCGGGGTGAGTGCCACAGAGGGCTCGGGCAAGGACAGGCGGCCCCCGTGGGACCTGTGCGGGTGGCCGGAGGGGCAGCCGGGACCGGCTCCGGGCCCACTGTTGGCACCAACACTGGCGCAGGAGGAGCGTGAGTCCAGCAGGAGAGCTTGGCTGCGAGACCTTTCTCTTGGCGGAGGGGGCCTGAGTCCTGCTTGCAGTCCTGCCCCCGATTCTCTGAGTGACCTTGGCTAAGACATCACCCATCTCCAGGGTTTTGTTTGTACCCTCCTCTGTGTCATCGGAAGAGCCTCCTTGCCTACTCCCTGGGACAGTTGTCCTTAATAGTAGGGGTGGGGGGAGTGGAGGCAGGGGGGGCCTGGGGGACACTTGGCATTGTCTGGACAGTTTTGGTTGTCACAACTGAGGGACAAGGGTGCTACTGGCGTGCAGTAGGGTGGAGGCTGGTGATGCTGCTGAACATCCTGCATCATGCAGGACAGCCCCCACCGCAGAGAAGGATGCAGCCCCAAGGGGGAGAAGCCCTGCAGTCTGGGGCTTGTTTGTGAAGATCAGATGAGGCCACGAGAGCAGGCACTGAGGGCTGGGCGGGGGTGCACCGCAAGCTGGAAGGCAGGGAAGCAGAAGTGGCCTTGAAGTCAGGCAGACCTGGCTGGGTTGAGAGGTACTTAACCTCGCCAGGGCTTCCTCCCTGGAACAGGGACGGTAATAATAGTACCTCTCCCAGGAGGCGGTTGAGAGGGTGTGATGAGGTCACAGATCCAGATGGCAGAGGAAGACAGCCACACAGCAAGTCGGGACCCCCGCCCCAAACCCCTCCACTGCAAACACAAGCCCTGAGCCGCGAAGCACCAACTCTGGGGCCAGCCCTGCCACCCAGAGCCATGGGATCCCAGGCAATGTAACCTCCCTGTGCCTCAGTTTCTCATCTGTACAACGGGGAGGACAACAGTAGCTATTATCACACAGGCTTGGTGGGCAGATGAAAAACGAGGGAACAGATGTACAGCACTGGGAATGGCACAGAGTAAGTGCCATGCGGCGTCAGCCTCTCCTCCTTCTCCTTCTGTTGTTGCTGTTCTGTGGGTTCTGTCTGGAACGAAGACAGCACTGGCTTCTGTGGGTACCATCTCTCCACAGCTGTCCACCCATCCCTCCTCCCAACCCGAGCCTCCCGCAGACCCCGCTGAGGTCGTCGGCCACCCAGCCTGGCTGCCGGCCTCCCTCCCAACAGCTCCCACCCTGCTTGTCATGACTTCCAGGATGACTTCCCCGATGCTGTCTCCACCCCCAGAGCCAGGGAGAGCTGAGAGAAGCTGCATCCATGGGGAGGGGCACGTGTGGGCACCTGCACCTCCCTCTGTAACTCAGGCCCCATCACACCAACAGTCAGCCCTGAACACCCATACCCGAGCCCTGGCCCCCCTGGATGGGTGACTGGCCAGCCCTTCAGAGAACAGATGAACTCTCTAAACAGGCTTCCTCAGCTTCAGTGCTATTGACATGTGGGGCCAGATCATTCTTTGGGGGGGCGCGTCTCTGAACATCGTAGGGTATTTAACAGCATCCCTGGTCTCCACTCACTGGATACCAATAGCTTCCTTCCTCCTCCAGTTGCAACAACCAAAAATGAGCATAGGCATTGCCAAGTGTCCCCTGGGTGGCCAAATCACCCCCCGTGGAGAACCACTGTTCTAGAACTTTGCTATAAAATGTGAGTTTCTGTCTTACAGCGTCCTGGCAGAGAAACTTCTAAAACCTAACGAATGTCCTCAATTCGGGCCCCTGATGCCACCCCCAGCTTTATCCCATTTTCCAACCCAAGTTCCAATCCTTGACCCAATCCCCAAGCCAGCTGTTCACAAGCATCAGGCCCAACTCCCAAACTCTCAGCCTTAACCAGAAACCCTGAATCTGAACCTCAAATCCAAAACTTCAACTTGTTCCCAACCTCAGACCTTAGCTCAAATCCTAATCCTCGACCCTTGACCTGTTTCAAAACTTCAGATTCCTTAACCTCAAGCAGAATTCCCGATCCAAAGTTTAGCCCCAGTAGGAAACCTGCACTTCCAGATCCTTCTAACACGAGCTCCTAATCTAGTCCCTGTCCCTCTGGCCTCTGGAGAGTCTCTGGCTCAAGCTTCCAGCCTCCTCCCTCCAAAGTAGCCTTAGGTCACGGGGGAGAGGCAGGAAGGACTGCAGACATAAGACGCTCCAGGAGGCAGCTCTGTCTGTCTCATAAGGCCTCCCTCAAAGCACCCCAGGAACCCATCTGGAAATTCTATTATTTATCCATTTGTTTATACAAACATTTAATGGGCACCCACTCTGTGCAGGCTCTGCCTTGGACACCAGAAAAGCAGTGGCAAATTGGACCCTACTGCTGCCTTCTGTCCGCTGGGGGAGACAGAAATAGACAAACAAGTAGACAGTTAAAAGCAATGGTTCCAGCATCATTCGAGAAATAGCCACTGAGCCCCTATGTTATTGCCAAACACTGTTCTAAGAGCTGGTGATACAGCGTTGAGCACTAAAGGCAAAGCCTCTATACAGAGAGTTCTCATGAAAGGGCGAGGAGGCAGATCAGAAATAAGTAGAGTATAAAATACCAAACAGTGTTAAGTTCTAGGTGTGGGGGCGGGGCGGAGCAGGGTGAGGGGATGGGGAGGACAGGGGATGGAAGAGCTATTCTGTCTCAGGTTGTCAGGGAAAGCCAAGAAAGCCAACCTTTGAAGGAAGGGAGAGAGGGAGCCAGGCAGATGTCAGGGGCAAGTGTGTTCCAGGCAAGAGGACCGGCAGGTACAAAGGTCCTGAGGTGGGAACATGCCTGTTATATTCAGAGAAGAGCCAGAAGGCCAGAGGGGCTGGAGCGGGGGGTGGGGATGGTAGGAGGAAGTCATCGAAGTAACAAGAGGCCAGATCATGTCATGCCTCATGAGCCATTTTACTCTGAGTAAGACAAGAAGTGGAAGGAATTTAAGAGGAGGAGTGTTATGATCTGATTTATGTTATGACACCATGACCGAGAACAGTCTGTAGGGGGCAAAGGCAGAAGCAGGGAGACCAGTGAGGAGGCTTTTGCAGTCACCAGGGTGAGAGATAGATGGTGAGGGCTTGGACCAGGCTCTTAACCGTGAAGGTGGTGAGAATGGCCAGATTCTGGATCTATTTTAAGGTAGAGCAGGAGGGATTTGCTGATGGATTGGATGCCGGGTGTGAGATGGCGTGAAGTCAGAAATGACTCCAAGGCTTTTGGCGGAGGCAGCTGGAATGGAGTAGCCAGATACTGAAAAGGGGGAAGCTGGACAAGGAACAGCGTAGAATTTATTTGATTTTCTTATTATCTGTGTGTGTGTCGGGGGTAGAAGTTGGGAGTTCAGTTTCGGATGTGATGAGTTTGCAGTGCGTTGCAGACATGCAGGCAGGTGGAGGTAGGAGGTAGGGTTGCAGGCAGGGACCTCAGTTGGCCCCACACTCTCGGAAGCCAACAGCACGTTGCTGACCTTTTAGGCCGTGGGATTACATGCAGTCACCTTGGGAGTGGGTGTTGACATAGAAGAGGAGTGACCCAAAGGCTCAGCCTGGGACCCTCCAACCTACGGAGGGAGATGAGGTGGAGGCAGCAAAGGGAAAGGAGCCTTGAGGTCACTGAGGCGTGGGGAGCTGGAAGGGCCACGTGTTGTCCCTTACCCTTGCTGTCTTTGCTGCACTTCTTCATGAAGCTGTGTGTTCATACAGAGAACTTGATCCACAGAAGGGCGAGGCCCAATCTGGGGTAGCCAGGGAAGGCTTCATGTGTTGGAAGTGATGTCAGAACCTGATTGTGAGTGATTAATTAAAAATTCCCCATCAGACAAGACTGGGGAAGCGCATTCCAGGGAGAAGGAACAGCACCTGCAAAGGCTCAGAGGCCTACAGGCACCAGGACATGCAAACTGAGCTCATGCTCCCCAACCCTCCACTCTCTCCCTCCGTCCCCCATGTCACCAGTGGGCCACCTTGGAGGCCTCCCTGACAGGTGCATTCCTACTGTGTCCTGGGGATTCTGCCTCCCGTACATCCCTAGGAGCAGGCCTCTCCTCTCCACCCTCGCAGCCTCCAACTCACCTGGACAGTAGCCTCTTCTCCTGTCTCCCTGTTTCTTTCTCAGCCACCCCAGGAGGGCCCCAGCTGGGCGAGGGGGGCCAGTCTGCTTTGCACACACACAGCATCCTGGGTAAGTTTGAAAACAGAATAAGGTTCCTGCCAATCTTCTGCTTCAGAAGCTTTCAATCACTTACCATCACTCTCAGGACAAAAATATAAAGTGTGCCCCAGGCCAAGAGGCCCTGTGTCGTGTGGCCCCACTCCCCCTGCTTCTCCTGACCTATCACCTCCTGCTGCCTGTCGACCTTCTCACCTGGGCAGCCAGCCAGCCTCAGGACCTTGACCCATGCTGTCCCCTCCACCTGACTGCTCTCCCCTCCCCACACCCACTCCACCACCGCTTCACTTAGTACACACTCATCCCTCCAGTCCGGGAGAGTTGCACTTCTGTAGGGAACCCTTCCCAGGGCTCCCCTGTTTGATGCCCCCTTTGCTCCCTGTACCTTTCTTTTGTAACCATCACCGTGCGATCTAATGAAGTCATGAATTAATGATAATAATAACACGGTTATTGAGTACTTCATGATCAACAATAAGTGATAGTAAGTATATAACATCTTTTCATATATTTTCAGCTATCTAACTCCTCATACAACCCTCTGAGGTGGCTACTGTTATTATTCCCATCCTACAGAGGAGGAAACTGAGGCCCAGAAGAGGTTCTGCATACAACGTCACAGATACAAAAGAGCCAAACTGGGATGTGGACTCAGGCAGCCTGGCTCCAGAGCCCACAAATGTCTGTCTTTTCTGCTGGATGTTCAGCCCCACAAGATGAGGAACCATGTCTGTCTTGTTCATAGCTTTGTCCCCTGCATCCCTTCAGAGAGTTCAGTAAATGTTGAATGAATGAATGAATGAATGAATGAATAAATGAGTAGGAATTGGAACAGTACGCAAGGTTGGTGGTGTGGCAGTGCGAGCAAGGAGCCTGGAGCAGGAGAGAGGAGGAGACAAGAACAACCCTGAATGGCAGCCAGATGAGTCCAGGGTTGGCTCTGGGCCCCGGACCCGTGGGCTCTCTGGAGCAGAGGAGGGCGGAGCTCAGATAAGTATGTTAGAAAGAGCCCGCTGCTGGCTGGTGTGGAGGAGGGCCAGAGGTGGGGTCCTTCCCTGCCCAGCAGCCAGGCAAGATTGGCACCTGCCCCCTCCCACTTGGCCCTATTAGCATTCCGCGTGTGGCTTGGGCTCCACAATTAACACAAAGGTACAGTCATTCATTCTGACTGGTGGACTCGGGGGATCAGCCGATCGGGGACTGGCTGCGCGGGGCTTCTGCTGGGAAGGCATGTCACAGCACAGCGGCCACCGAAATGAGAAGCTATTAATAATGATCCTGGAACTTCACTCCCATCAGCTGTTTGTTTAAAGGTGTTCGGTACTCGGAGCCGCCTGATTTATGTGGGCAATAATGCGCCCCAGTCGGTCCGCACTTTTTAAAGCAGTGCTAATGGGGTGAGACCGAGACCCCGGGGGGATACTGGGGAATAAGGCTTGAAGGCCAGGCCTGGTCAGGCTCAGACCTTGACTCCCTGCCCAGTACCCCCTCAAAAGGCCCTGCAGATGGCAAAAGGGAGGGAACCAAAAGAGCCAGGAGAGCTGGGTTCAGATCCAGCAGCTCCACTTGACCAGCTTGAGCATGCGCTTCCATTCCCCGAGCCTCAGTTTCCCCATCTGCACTTTGAGTGAAAGAACACCCACCTTGCAGGGGTGATAGGAGGATCTGTGAGAAGCATACAGTTAGTGCTCAGGGATACCTTCGGTTTCTCCCCTCTCTCTTCTCCTAATAGAACATTGTCCCTACCACCTGCAAAACCATCTCACCACCTGTCCAGCCCTCTCCAGAAAGGAGAAGCATTCAGTCCACTTAAATGGTTATCGAGGGTCTACAGTGGTATTTGACATTTAGATTTCAGACAGCCTCACAACAACAGAGGAAGAAACATAGTATTGTGCCCATTTTAGCGACGAGAAAACAGACTCAGAGAGGGAAAGAGACAAATCTAAGGTGACCCAGCTCAGAATCCACTACACTGTGAGTTCCACATAGGCAGAGATTTTCTTTATTTTGTCCACTACTGAATACCCCGCACCTTACAAACGCCTGGCACATACTAGGAGCACCATATACGTCTGTTGATTTGAAAACAAAAAATGTCAGAACCCTGAATCTTTGACTTGGAGGCTTACTGACCTTTCTACTGTTTAATCCCATGGGAGGCATTGTCAGAAGAACTGGGTCCTGGGGCGCCTGGGTGGCTCAGTCCGTTAAGCGTCTGCCTTCGGCTCAGGTCATGATCCCAGGGTCCTGGGATCGAGCTCCGCATCGGGCTCCCTTCTCAGCGGGGAGCCTGTTTCTCCCTCTGCCGCTCCCCCTCCTTAAGCTCTCTCTCTCTCTCTCTCAAATAAATAAATAAAATCTTAAAAAAAAAAAAAAAAAGAACTGGGTCTTAGCTCTTAGGTAAGCTACTTAATGGGGCCATTGGATCAAATGATTCTGGGGAGGAGTTTCTCAGCTTTGTCACTGTTGACATCCTGGGTTGGATGATTCTCTGCTGTGGGGCCGTCCTGTGTACTGTAGGATGGTCAGCAGCTTCCCTGGCCTCCACCCACTAGATGCCAGGAGCATCACCCTGGTTGGACAAGCGAACATGTCTCCAGACATTGCAAATGTCCTGTGGGGACAAAAATCAGTGCTTGAGAACCACTGCTTTAGGAGCTCTCTCCAAAAGAGGCACAAATTCTGAACAGCAGAGGTTTACCTTATGATGGGAGGTATAAAAGGGAGACAAGACTTGAATGCACAACCTAGCCCATGACCGGAGGAGAAATGTCATATTGACACTTTCACAAAGTCCTATCTTCCCATTTGGCCTGTGAAAGAGCAGTTCTTCTCCTTGCCAGAGCCAATCGTCAGGCAGTTTCTGCAGATGGCACTGACCTGGTCCACGCACAGGTCACTGGATATGCAAGGTTAAGCTTCCCAGAATGCACTGCAGCTAGAAGTGGGACCCCTGGGTCCCTTCTAGGTTCAAAGGTGAGGGAGAAAGCTGACACTGTTGGGGATGAAGGCCAGGAGCGATAGGGCCTGAGTCCAAGGAGGCTCTGGAGGATTTGGAGAGACAAGGGGAAGCTAGCGGCAGGTCAGGGGGCGGCCACAGCCTAACAGAGATGAGGTGGCAGACTGGAGTGGCAAAGGAGAGTGAGGGAGAAAATAGCCTGTGCCCATTCGGGAAGGACAGACACCAGGCCAGCCCTCCTTCTCCAGTAGGCCCCCCTCCCACTTTCCTACCTAGGGAAGCCCCCCTTTTTCCACAGGGGACCCCGCTTCTCCTGGCTCCAAGTCATCCCCTCCAAGCCCCTCCAACCCAGGACTCATTACACAGAGGGGCAGAAATGGTGTGTGCGTCGGTGGGGGACACCAGGGGTTCCACTTATAGACTAGAACTCACAGCCCTGTGGCCTTGGCCAAGGCACATGACCAAAGGCACTATTCAAAGTATTTAACAACAGAACAGAAGAGAACACCTGAAAACTACCAGTAGGACCGGCCGAGCATCCTCAGCTCTGCCTCTGAGCCTCCCGTCTCCACCTGTATACAACGGTGACACTCGACTCTGGCATCCACCCCCTGGGGCTCTGCGGGGAGATGGAGATAAAGCACCCAGCATTGCAGCTTGCATGCAGGAGGCAATCAATGCATGATCCTTAGCTTCCCTAGAGGACCTAGAAGGTGCTGAGGTTTGAATTCCCTGCAGTGGGTCCCAGATCCTGGCAAAGACTTACGCCTTTCCAGATGTTCAGGGAAGTTGTCTGATGAGTGCCCCGCCCTCCCATCCCCCAACCTGGGCCAGGGCCCGGGAGCACAGAGACTGATGGAGATGCCCTGGGTCCAAACACAGCAACTGCAACCAGAGTAGGTACACTGAGCACCTACTCTAGAGAGGTCCCGAGCCGAGGATCCCAGGGGTCTTCGTCCTGCCTGGGGTGGGGTTGGGGGCCTGGGACATCTGGCTGCCACGCATCCCACATCCCGGGCGGACCTGGATCTGTCACTCCAACTCATCCCGACCAGCCCCCTGTTGGGGCGTTCAGGCAGCTTGTCATCACCAGATCCATTTTCTTATCTCCTACCATATCTATTTTTCTAATTCTTACTTAACGAGCTCCCCTGAAAATAAGAAAATCATTGGAACAATTTCCTTAAGTGTGAAAGATTAGTCTGAAATCGGCATTAAGGGGACTAATTACCTTCATTCTCCCACCTTTCTGAGAGTCGTTTGTTAACTGCTTGGACTCATTCATCTGCTGCTCAGGGAAGTCACAACGTTTGCTGCCAAGAGCTTCTCCACTCCCATTCTCACTCACAGGGTGTGTGTGAGTGTGTGTGCACGCACACCCGTGTGTGTGCATGTGTGTGAAAGAGAGATAGAGAAATGGGGAGCAGGGACAGACAAGAGCAGAATGTCCTGTGGGCGGGGCTGAGAGGGGAGGGATCCAGTTCAGCATGGGGGGGACGGGGGGGGGGGCAGGGGGTGGTGAACCAGCAGCACATGGTCTGACAAGCTCCCAGAGACCTAGATTCTCTGTCACTGATTCACAGAATGACTTTGGGGAAGTCACTTTGTTTCTTTGGACCTCAGTTTCCTCATCTGTAAAATGAGTGTAATTTCTTGTCGCTCCAGGACCAGCAATGTCTGGCTTTCACTGAGGCCAGGCACTGTGCAGGGGACCCCACCGGCTCTTAATCCTCACTGTGGCCCTGAGGGTAGCTGTTCTCATCAGCGCGGTGTGCGGGGCAGAAAGTGGAGGACCAGAGAGGTTAGGTAACATGCCCCCCATCACACAGACAGTGAGTTCAGAGCTGGAATTGGAACCTGAGTGTCTGATTCTGGGGCCCATGCCCTATCTACTCTACCCGGATTCCTGACCTCCATCTGCTCCCAGAATCACACTCCCAGTGAATGTGGAGTCTGAAGACCTGGGCTCCAGCCTCACCTCAGGCTCATACAGTGGTGAGACCAGAGGCACATCCAGGCGTCTCTCTGAACCTCAGTTTTCTGCTCTGTAAAATGGGCATGGTTATCACGCTCCCTGCCATAGAAGGATGTGGTGAGGCCCACATGTCGGAATGCATTCTGGAAACTGAAATGTGGGGCGGAAAAGTAAAAGATGGCAACGGAGAAGCTCGTGTGAGGGAGGAGGACCCAGAGAGGGGCAAAGACTTGCCCAAGAGCATGCTCAGAGTATGTGGAAGGAGGGGACAAGAACCCAGGTCTCCGGAATCCAGCTTCCCTAACCCTGGTCAGCTGCTCCCACTCCTGTTCCTGGAGTTGAGGGGCCTCCTTCCAAAGCAGCATGAAAGCTTGTGACCAGGGAGCAAGTGGACAAGTGGTGACACCCAGAGAGAGACAGGGCTCCAGGGCCCGGGGTCCCGGGCTGTGCCCGGCGGGGGGGAGGGGCCACCCCCCCCCCATCTCCAAGGAGAGCTCATTGGGGGAGGAGGATAAGCTCCGAGAAGACGACGGGAACATCTTCCATTTTCCATTTAACCACCCGATATTGAATTATAAATAATTCATACACCTGCCAAACATTTGATTAAAAGAACCCAATTCGCACTGCATTTGTCAAGGGGTAAGAATTGCATTTGGTGTTTTTATTTTAATCTGTCCTTTAACTCTTTTACGAATATTTATTTATACTTGGCTGTCAGGTTTTATTCTATTTGCCCTGATTTTATTCTGGCTGTAGCTGGCTTTTTTTCCTTTTCCTTTTTATTTTGTCACTTTTGCCTGGTAGTCATGCATCTGAGAGCCCAGAGGTAATAAATAAGGAGCGAGACTCCTTCCCTGCTCCCTCCGTGCTCTCCTGCCCCGCCCCCATCTCCGCCCACTGTTTACAGACCCTTCTCTCCCAGAACTACTCCCTACCCGGCCAGGGTCTAACCTGGCAAGTCCAGGATGTCTTGGATACGTAGCACACACATTTCTGTCTCCCGACCTCTGCCTGCGCCCTTCCCCTGCCATCCTTCCTCATTGCCAAGCAGAGAGTAGGTACTCAATAATTATTTTTTAAATGAATAAATGAAGTGACATCATTAAAATCATCACTATCAGAGTCTTCGGGGACAGAAAGGAAAGTGCTGTTATTCATCAAGTCTGGTGATGATGAGAACAAGCTGTCACAGTGGACCTCCGAGCTCCACAAGCTCTAGACCCCCGCTCTGCCACCTAGCCGCCGTGTGAATTTGGGTAAGATACTTCGATCGCCTACGTCTGCATCCCCCTCGTCTGTAAAAGGCATGTATAAAATCAGCAGAGATTGAGACAAGACTTGGTGTATGTGTCCGGCACATAGTAAGCATTCGAAAAATGGCAGGCGCTGTTTTTACTAGAAGCTGTAACCTCCCCCACCCCCACACTGCCCACGCTCCTACCTGCCTTTCCGGCTTTTCCCTTGAATCTGAAGTTTCGGGCATGTGTGATATTATCCTCAGTGCTGGGTGTAGGTCAACAGATGTGTCTGTGACAAACAAGAAAAAGGAAAACCAGCCATTCCCTTTAGCTGGCTACCCGCTTTTGCAATACTGTCCTGTATTTGTCAGAGGGCTTACATGGGTCGGTTTTGTGAGTTGACATAAAAACTTGTTTCTGCCAAGTGATTCAGGTGAGCTGGGAATTTGCTTAAGACCTGTGTTGATGTTCCCTGAATACAAAGGGGCAGGGATGTTGTATGTCCAAGAAAGGCTGTGACCATGACAATGAGATCAGGGTGGATGTATGCGATTTTTTTTTTTTTTTTTTTTTTTAGTTTACAGAACACATTCTCATATACATCACGTTTTTTATCTCAGCCTCCTATAAAAGCCTAGCATCTTTCAAAATCTAGTCCAGCCACCCACTCTTTCCTGGCTTTCCACTGTCCCCCAGGTATCTCATAAGATGAGAAGGGACCTCAGGGCTCTGTTACCTGAACTGTTCACCACAGCCTCGTCACAGATGGCCCTGCCTCTTGGCCTGTCCATTCCAAAGCCGTGCTCCACACCGTGTGTTCTTTCTGAGATCGACCTCACCATGTCGCTCTCTTGATTAAACCTTCAATGGCTCCCCATTGTCCTCAAGAGTAGAGTTCAAAATGGCCCTAGTAATCTAACCCCAGCAATCAGCTAGGGTCGGGGAGGACCCTTGCTTATGAGGACCAGTTAAGATTGTGGTGACTTTCTCTGTTGTCACCGATAATCTAATCCCATGAGAAGCCAAGCCACAGGCTTCTCTGGGCATCTACTTATATCGAGCACTGTGTCTGACAGAGGGTTCCAGGGTGAGTCAGGCCCCTGCTTAGAGCTGGGAAGGCCGTGGGAAGAAAAGAACAGGAACTAACCATCGTGAGTGCTTATTACTGTGTACAGTTCGTGCCCGGCAACCTGTAAACTTAGTATTACTTTGCAGAGCAAGGAAGTGGCTGGCTCAAGGTTGCCAGCTGGTAAGTAACAGAGCCAGGGTTCAAATCCAGGTCTCTCTGAGACCAATAACCACGGTCTATCTTTAGCACCATCCTGCCTCCCAGAAACTTGTGAGTGAGGGTCTCAAGAGAGAGGGCAGCCTCCTGACCATGAGGCTGAGGTCTTCGGGGCCAGCTCAGGTGGGGCTATAGGGCTTCTGCCTGGAGACTACAGGTATTTTGTCCCTGAGAGGGAGCTTAGCGGTAGGATGTGCCCCCATCGTCATTATCCTAATGACCATAGTGGCCTGGAGACCATCCAAAAGGCATTTCATCCCAGAGTCTGAAGCAGTAGAAAGCAGGGCCAACCTATAGAACCAGACAGCCTCAAGTTTGAATCCTACCTCTGGCCCCACCCCAGACCTGGGACAAATGCTTCCCCTCCCCGCCCCTCTGTTTCCTCCTCGATAGAACAGACATTATAATCCATCCATCTCAAGTCTTGTTGAAAGGATAGCATAAGGTCACATGGGTAACCAATGCTCTGTCAACTAGAAAATGAATTACACATTCTCTGTGCACATATAATTCGATCTTCCAAATAATTTAGTGAAATAGGGAGGCTGGGGTTTTTTTAAAGTTAATTTCTTTTCATAAATTAATTTTAATTTTATAAGAAATACACGAACCCATTTTCTTAGAAATCAGGACCTGCCGACAAAACCGAGGACCCCTCTCCCCCACCACCTCAATCTGGCCTCCTTCCCACCTTCTCAGGGGTCACTCCAGTCATGAGCTGGGTGGGTAGCTCCGTATTCCTGTTTTGATACCTGAGCGTATGATATGCACCCGCAGAAAGTAAGTAGCATTGTTTTGTACTTTTTAATACAAATGGATTCATACTAGATGTATAATCACTCAACCTGCTTTTTTCTCTCCAATAATGTTTTTGAAAGTTATCAATGTTGATATATATAGCTCTGGCTTATTCCATTTAAGTGGCTATATTCCATTGTATGAATATACTCCATTTTTATTTGCCCACTCCCTTACCAAGAGACATGGAGAATGTTTTCCCTCTTCCCCTTATTATCAGCAGCACTGTAGCGACTGTACATATCTCCTAGAACACAAGGTAGTGTTTGCCTAGTACAGACCTCTGGGTTATGGGTTTCAGACATTTTCAATTTTCGTAGATGGGGGTGCAGCTTATTAATAAGAGTTATCAGATACGGAGCTTTTGCTGTATTTTAGGATCGTC
Source organism: Mirounga leonina (assembly GCF_011800145.1). Lineage (NCBI taxonomy): Eukaryota > Metazoa > Chordata > Mammalia > Carnivora > Phocidae > Mirounga > Mirounga leonina. The sequence continues at coordinate 36,191,398 of NW_023270374.1, read as the reverse complement.
ACATGCATTGCCTCATTTAACCCTTGAAATAAAACCACGTGGGAGCAATGATCATGTTCGCTTCTCAGATGAGAAGGCTGAGACCCAGAGAGTCCCGTGGGATTTACTGACGGCCATGGAGCTGGGTGGGGACAGAGTGTGGACCGGGACCTGACTGTTTGAGGGCAAGAGTATCTAGGAAAAGCAAACGAGGCCATTCTGGACCCAGGACCCGTGAAATTCCCAGTGGCAGGCATCTTCTGGTGATATGAAAGGTGTCCAGGTCATCTCTGGGCCAGGAGGCTCATCTTGTTGGCTGGGAGAACAACCTCACCCCTCATGAGTTTCCTTTAATGCAGATGTTGGGGCTGAGACATCAGGGGCAGAGACTGGCAGGCACACTGAGACATGCAATCCTAGGATCCTGGAGCTGGACTGACCTTTGAGGAGAAACTGAGGCCCAGCGGTGGGGGTGGGGAAGACTCGCTGCAGGTCACACTGCAAGCCGGAGGATGAGCACCATCAGGAGGCTGCCTTGTCCAGTGGCCCGAGCAGTTAACGAAAGGGGTCTGGAAGCGTGGCTTGGGTGGTTAACACGAGAAGCAAGCCAGGCACTGTCCCCAGAAAGCCACAACCCAATGGGAAAGAGCAGGAGGGCTGGCCTTGGGCTGCTGAGGCCTGGCTTCTGCTCCCAGCTTCGCCCTCTCCTCCCTGGGCCACCAGTGATAGCAGAGGCATGTCCTCCCTCCACCCGGGCTCCAGATACCTTGCCTCCTGCATCTGCCCTCAGCCTTTGGTACCCCGTCTCCAGCCCTCCAGGCCCCTCCCCAGCAGCACCCTCGCCACAGAGGCCTCCCCAGCTGCCCCCCGAACCCTCCCCCTGCAGCCAACCCCTTTCTCCCACTTCCTCCTCCAGCCACACCAATCTTACACCTCCCCAGGGTCCCCGCAGGAGGCCGCTACACTGTGCCACAGCCCCAATCCCATCACCGCCTGGGCCTCTTATGAACTTGGACATCTAGCCCGGCCTCTTCCCAAATCTCCCCCGTCTGATCTCCCCACCCCACTCTGTCAGGGTTTTCTCCACACATGCCTGGTGGCTCCTCTGGAGTCATCCCCTCCTCCACTTGCCCCTTCATTTGTTAGAAACACCATTACGTTTAAAAAAAAAATACAGGGCGCCTGGGTGGCTCAGTTGGTTAAGCATCTGCCTTCGGCTCAGGTCATGATCCTGGAGTCCCGGGATCGAGTCCCGCATCGGGCTCCCTGCTCAGCAGGGAGTCTGCTTCTCCCTCTGACCCTCCTCCCTCTCATGCTCTCGGTCTCTCATTCTCTCGGTCTCAAATAAATAAATAAAATCTTAAAAAAAATAAAATAAAATAAATAAAAAGAAAAATACAAAGAAATACATAAAAATAAAACATGCAAAAATGACTTTAAATCTCACCAATCTCTCATTACCCCGTTGGTGTTTTTGGAGAAATAGATGCGGCCCAAGTATCAGATGTCTGGGAACATGTGTAGGATGAGGGCCCCTCCCCAACCCTGCCAGCTACTCTCCAGAGGTAAACCCTGTTCACACTTTCTCCGAATTCCTTCTAGAAGAATGTTTTGTTCATACTCCAGCACCCATGTCTGTATATTATTTTATTTCCTGTGAAGAGGTCATGCCAACACCCTGTTTTCTTCTCCTGCCGCCCTGGAAATCTTGGGGCTCACCTGGACCTTTTCTCACTCCTCAGTCTGGTCTCCAACTGTCTCAGCCACCATCGGGTGGTATCTTTGGGGGCATAACCCCCAAATCACTTGCCGCCACCTTTCATTTCTTCTTCGGATTCTGGACCCCCATATTCAACTGTCCAGTTGGCATCTCCACTTGGGTGGTCCCCAGAGCCTCACACTTTTTGTGCGTGTAGCATCTTCCCTCACAAATTGGCTTCCCTCTTTCTTCCCCCAGCCCCGTCTCCCCAAATGGCTCTACCTCTCACCCAAGCCAGCAACCTGGGGATCACCCTGGAAAGCTGAATGTCATCTGTAGAGTGCGTTGGAATCCTGGCTGCACCATGTAGGTCACAGAGGCTCCCTGTGGCTCAGATCCCTCATGTAATTGTGTGGATTAAGAGACAGTACTGGCCAGGCGCTCCGAGCCTTCCCTGGCACACAGTATCTGCTCAGCAAATGCTGGCTGGGGCACTTCTTATCCACGATGCCTCCCTTTCCCGAGCACCTATGTTCAATCCATCACCCTCAACCGGCCATTCTCTCAGCGGGACTGGCATAAAGCCTCCTGCCCAGCCTCCCCGAATTCAGCACCCGTGCCTCCAATCTGTTCTGCCCTTGGTAGCTGGAGTGATCCTTTCAAAAGTATCACTGTTACTCTCCGGTTAAATCCTCCAGTGATCACTAACACGTCTGAACTCCAGGCTCTCTCTGTGGCGTAAGGCCCAGCGGAGATTCAGCTGGAATGTCCCAGCTGTTTATGGCCAGTGTCTTTTCTGATTCTTCTTCGTACTTTGACTCCAGCCCAGCTCGCCAGCCCCATGTCTCCCTGTTACGGATTATGTTTCGGCTGGAGCAACCTTCTCCCATGTCTCCAAACAGGACATACTTTCTCTCTGGCCTCTGGGCATTCACGCATGCTGTTCCCTGGGCCTGAAATCCTCTTTCCCCCCTCCCCAGTTGGCCAGTCCCTACTTAATCCATCAGGTCACTTGCCAAGAAGACCCTCCCTCGTCCTGCCCCCATAACTGCCTTTTGTAAAGTTTGTCGTATTCCTGATTTCTTGGTGATGGGGCTTCCCTCCACTACTGGTTTAAAATATTTTCTTGCCTCCGGTCTCTCTGCCACTAAAATGTAAGCCACCCAGGGCGGAGAGCCCCGTTCACTGCTGTATGTCCAGCTCCTGGCACAGAGAGGGCATTCAGAAATCACGTATTAATTCATCCACTCAACAAATATTTATTGAGCACCTTTCTGTGCCAGATATTGTTCTATGCCCTAAGGGTACATCAGTGAATCGAACCAACACAAATTCCTATCCCAGGGGAGCATATATGCGGGTGAAGAGAGAGAGAGACAAACAATAAGCATATTAAATAAGTAAATCGTAGGTTAGAAGGTGATAAAGCTATGAAAAAATAAAGAAAGGGTGCTTGGCAGAGCCCTATGAAGGGCTACAATTTTAGATGGAGTGCTGGGGTTACTTTCCACTGAAAAGATCATATTTGAACAAAGATATTAAAATGGTGAGGGAGGGAGCCCTGCAACTGTCTGCAGGGGAGAAGATCCCAGGCAGAGGGAACAGCCTGTGCAAAGGCTTTGTCAGGTGGGAGCACGTCCCTCCGTCCCCAGGCCAACCCAGAAGGCCCTCGGGCTAGAGCTGAGGGGGAGGGGAGGGGAGGTGGTGGTAGGTCAGAGAGGCCACCGGCGTACCTCATGTAGGGCTTTGGAGCCTTGTAGAAACTCGGGCTTTTATTCCGAGAGAAATGGGAGCCATTTTTCCTGACAGCTTTATTGAGGTATAATTTACATACTATCACATTCACTCATTGTAAGCGTTCAATTCACTGATTTTTAGTAAATTACAGAGTTGCACAAGACTGCCACTATCCCGTTTTACATTTCTTTTACCCCGGAAAGATCCTTCGTGCCCATCTGCAGTCAATCCCCATTCCTGCCACCAGCCCTAGGCAACCACTAATCTGTTTTCTGTGTCTATAGATTCGCCTCTTCTGGACATTTCATGTAAATGAAGTCACACAATATGTGGGGTTTTTGCATCTGGCGTCTTTCATTGAGCATAATGGTTTTGAGATGCGTCCCTATTATAGCATATATCCACAGTTTGTTCCTTTTTATTGCTTAATAGTATTCCTTTGTGTGGATATACCACACTGTTGTTTAGTCATTCATCCGTTGGTAGATTTTTAATTGTTTCCACTTCTTGACTACTTTGAATTGTGCTGCTATAGAACATTTGCTTACAAGGCTTTGCCGGGACATATGTTTTCATTTCTCTTAGGTAGATACCTAGGAGAGAAATTGCTGGATTGTGTGGTAATTTATGTTTAACTTTTTAAGAAACTACCAACTTGTTCTCCAAATGGGCGGCTAAGTGTAGAATAGCCTACAGTAAAGCAAGGATGGAAGCCAAGAGACCGGTTGTTTAATTAACATAATTAATTAAATAAACCCACTGAGTTTGAGGAGAAAAGAGTTAGGACAGTCTCCGGGCTGGCACCAAAAACCCTCATGGAGGACCCAGGCCAGGAAACCCTGGGCTGCAAACCCAGCCTTCCTGGCCACAGAAAGGCACTGGGAGGCCTGTCCCACCCCCACCCCTCCCTCCGCACTGCCCAATCCCCAGACAGCTCCCACGCAGCCAAAGCGTGGAAATCTCCAGTTTGGAGAAAGAATCAGCATCAGGCATGACTGTTCAAAGCTACAGAGCCCTCTCCCCCCAGGGAGATGACAAATTTTCTTTGCAATTAAAATTCCTTTGAAACTGGGACCAAGGAAAATTCAGAGGAGAGAGCTTTTTTAAACTGGGGGAGATACTCTTCTTAGCAATTACCATGTGTGCATTTTCACAAAAGCTGTTTTTCCCTCCTGCCAGGGCTCTGCTTCTGCTTTCACATTGGGCCCAGGGGCCTCCCTTGGCCTTCACCACTTTCCCCTGGCTGCCCATGCTTCTCTGCCCTCTCTTGGTTGCTGAAACCCTTACACATCCCAGCCTTTGTTTCAGGCCTTTACTTACAACGCCACCCCACCCCCACCCCCGTGAGTCCTCTTTTCCTAAACCAATGGCCAGTTTGTCATCAAGTTCCATCTTTGCGCTCACACCGGTCCTATCCTCTACCCCGGTACTATCCTCTACCCCCTGCCATTGTCCTTCCCGATCCCACAGAGATCTTTCCCTTTCTCTGAGCTCACAGCCTGCCTCTTTGCACAGCTCACTGAGCTCTGACCACAGTATTCTGTTGGTATCTTGGCCTGGGAGTGTGATGTCCAGTGCGTTAGAAGAGGCAGGGATGTTGGAGACCTGGGTCCACTTCATTCATTCAATCAATACATATTCATTGAGCCATTACAATGTGCCATGCATGGTGCTAAGCCCTAGAGATTAGCATTTTCTGGGTTTAGAAACAGGAGGCTAGGTTTTTTGGACCAACCCTTCAGCTGAAAAGAGCTAAGAATGCTAGATAAAATAGAAAAAGCATCTTATTAAAGCATCAAAGCACTGACAAGTAAGCTCTTTGTAAGGAATTACCTGGAATTATTAGGTCAAAACTGAAGGGAAAACAGAAACCCAGAGAAGTCAGAGAGCATAGAATCTGCTTTTGTCCTGAGGGCATTTGCTGATCTCGGAAATTTCGAATTTGTTTTTTGATGATCTCACAGCATAAAGGGAATTTAAATCAAAGTCCATGGCCTGCATAAAGTGGGCAGTCAAGTAGGAGATCCTTGCAGAAATAAGCTGGGATTCCAGAGGGCTTCACCCTTGGGGTAAAGGTGAACCAAAGGTAGCCCAGCCTTGAATAATGGATTGGCAGCCTCATCCACACTCTTTGGGTATTCCAGGGAACCTTAAGCCTTGGATTTTTGTTTAAAGCAATCCCAGAATGGTAGCACCACAGCCAAATGCAAATTCTTTTTAGAAAAAAAAAAAATACCTTCATCCTGAATTTGAAATTCTTCCTAAAGAAAAAAAAAAATCCAATTACAATGGCCAACACACAGTCAAATATAACCAGACATGCTAGAAAACAATGCTAATGAGCTAAGCACTAGAGGTACAACATGAGCAAACAAATGATATTCCCTGCCTCGTGGGGCTTACAGTCCAGCAGAATAGACATCCTCAAGGCCACTAACAACCTCTGCATTGCCTAGGGGAGTCACTTCTCCATCCTCAGTTTACCTTGCCTCTTTCAACTAGCTTTCAACTTGCTGATCTCTAGTTCCACCATGACACCACGGTCTCTTGGATGGCCCCCAAGCTCACTGGCAAGTTCTTCTCAGTCTTTGTGCCTCCTTTCCCCTCTATCTCATCTCTGATATTGGAGTGCCTCAGGGATCACTTCTGGGCCCACTTTCTGTCTCTCCCCAAGTGATCTCATTCATTTCCTCAGCATTAAATATCACTAATATGCTGATGATCTCAGATTTATGTCCCCTCTCCTTGGAGCTCCAGACTGTTACATCCAGCTGCCAGCTACACATTTCCACTTGCATGTTTCATGAATGTCTAAAACATACCTAAAAAAGAATTCTTATTTCCTTCCCCAAACCCCCCCCCCCCCCGCCCATTCACTCCATCACGGCCAGTGTCACACCATCCAGTGTCAAGCCCAAAATCTAAGAATCATCCTGAATCCCTGGTTTGAATTAGGGTGGTGATGGAGATGATGTAAAGTGGCCAACTTAAGGAGTTATTTAAGATGTAAAATGAACCAGACTTAATGATAGATTGATTGCCCATTGCAGATGCAGAGATGACAGTTGTCAAGCTCATGACTTCCAGCCTTGACAGAGATGGGTGCCATTCATGCAATGGGGCACCCAGGCAAAGGGCCAGTATTGAAGAAGAACATATGTTTGATATGTCGGGTTTGAGGTTTCACAGAGGCATCTAAGTGGGGATGTTGAGTGGGTAATTGTATTTTTATCTGTAGACTTCAGAAGGGAGGTTGAGCCTAAGTTGGGAGTCACCATGGTATTGATGGTAATTGGAGCCATTGGTATAGCTGAGATTGTGCAGGTAAAGACTGGGGATTCTGAAGGTGGAATTCAGGAATATAAGCCAGGAGATGCAGAGGCATAATTAGAGAGGTAGGAAGAAACCCCGTTGTCTAGTTTGATGTCGCAAATACTGCTGACAGGTCCAGTGAAATGAAAGGTGAAGAACATCCATTGGATTTAGTAAGATGGAGGCCATTGGTGACCTCTGTGAGCCATTCTAATGGAGCATTGGGGGATGGGAGCTAGGTGGTTAGGAAGTGAGTAGGAGGTGAGTAAAGGAGACACTGAGTACAGCCAACTTTCAGAGAAGTTTGATTGGTAAGGGAAGGGGCTTGGAAGTGTCGGGGGGGTGTGTGCTTCTTTTTTTTGCTATTTTTTTTAAGATTTTACTTATTTATTTGATAGAGAGAGCAAGAGAGCACAAGCAGGGGAACAGTAGAGGGAGAAGGAGAAGCAGGCTCCCCACTGAGCAGGGAGCCCCATGCGGGACTCGATCCCAGGACCCTGGGATCATGACCTGAGCCAAAGGTAGACATTCAGCCATCTGAGCCACCCAGGCACCCCTGTTGCTGTTGTTTTTAAGAGGGAATCTACTTGAGCATGTGTTATGCCAGGAGACCATCAGAGAGGGGTGAAGATAGGGCAGGAGAAGTGAGAATCCATAGCATAAGGTTTCTCAGATGCCAGGGAGGTGTGAGTGGACTGCAGAACCCAGATCAGGGGACAAGAGAGACATTTCCTCCTCAGCAAAGGGCAGTGAAGATGGGGATAGCCAGGCTCCCTCATCTCTAAGACAGGGATATAACAGAGCCTGCCTCGGGGGGTGGGGTTGGGGTAGGGGTGGGCACTCCGTGAATGGATGTTAGAACAGGCCCAGCCTGGGGAGGTAATGGCAGGTGGTAAAAGCTCTACAAAGAGCCACTATTATTATCTTTCACTCTCACAACTCTGAGAAATTTATTGTTACTCTCGCAAGTGGATAATAATAATCAAACCTCACCTGCACTCGACTTTTTCCAGAGGATTACTTTTATCTTCATCATCTATTGGAGCCTCCCAACAAACCTGGAAAGATTTATTTTCCCCATTTTACAGAGGAGAACACTGAGGCTCAGAGAGGTGAAGTAATTTGCCTGGGGTCACACAGCTGAGAGCTTCAGAGTCAGGAGTGCAGTCCAGGTCCAGCTCCTGCATTCTCCATAAAGATGAGACAAACTTTGGATCTCACCACCTCCTTTGTGGCCCCAACGGTACGACCCTGTGTGTGAGCTCCATTTTCTTCCACACTCGCTCTGTTCCCTGGAGATGGCAAATCCATGACTAGAATCTGTAGCTTTAAACTCAGGAAGGAGAGGATTAAGTTCTGAACAAGGTGCCAGGCTCAACTTGCTTCCTCGTTGCAGCCTGAGACGGGAGATTAGGGAAGAAGATGCTCTATCTGCCAGCTCCATCGCTTGTCAGGAGAGAGAATAAAGGAAAATCTCCCTCAGCCCCAGCATCAGCGCCGTCTATCTGTCACCCCAGACGGGGCCCGGTGCATAGTTTGGGGGGGGTGATTTAGCCAAACTGGTTTGCAGACTGCAGCCCCAGCAGCCCCAACCTGTGAATGTAGAACCTGTGAGAAATATTATCGCCCCATTCCCTTTCCCCATCTGTCCCAGGCACAAGTCATAAAAGAGTGTTCCCACCTCCAAGTGAAGACCCAGCTCTTTGCCAAGGCGCTCAGCCTGGCCGCACCTTACTTTTCTGTCTTCTTCGCTGTCCCTCCCATCCCCTACTCCCGCACTCGGGATATCCCTTCCTACAAGACTTTGCTCCAGCCGGTCCCTCTGCCCGGCACCTGCTTTCCCCCTTGCTCTATACGGCAAAACCATACTTCTCCTTCCAGAAGCAGTTCAAATGTCCCCTGCTGCGGGAAGCCCTACTTGAGTCCCTTAGATAAAAGCAAGTCTTGGGGCGCCTGGGTGGCTCAGTTGTTAAGCGTCTGCCTTCGGCTCAGGTCATGATCCCAGGGTCCTGGAATCAAGCCCCTCATCGGGCTCCCTGCTCCGGAGGAAGCCTACTTCTTCCTCTCCCACTCCCCCTGCTTGTGTTCCCTCTCTCGCTGTGTCTTTCTCTGTCAAATAAATAAATAAAATCTTTTAAATAAATAAATAAATAAATAAATAAATAAATAAATAAAAGCACGTCTTTTCTGAGCACCTACTATGTGCTGGTCCCCGAGTTAGGCTCCAGGATGTAGAGATGCATCAGATCCTGGTCCTGCCTCCAGGAGGGAGAAGTGACGATGCTGAAGATCCCTGGGACCGTGGATGGGAAGTTGCAGAGGACATGGGAAGCGACAACCCATATGAGCAGGCTTGGGGCAGGGGGAATGTTGACTCTAGGCCCCAGGCCCAAGAACCCAAGTGACAGGCAGTTTCCCTGGCAGATCCGCCATCCTTGCTTCTTGCTGGTATGTTGGCTCTTCTGGGCACCTGTGTCTGCTCCGCCATTCACCAGCAAGCCGAGTGGGGGATCGGGGGGAGGCAGCGTGGAGCAGGGGAAGCACCTGGTTAGGAGCGTAGCTCTGATGTCAGAGAGCTCTGGGGACGTTAGGCAAATCACCCGACTTCTCCATGCCTCATCCCTCCGCAAAATAGCGATAGAATAGTATGTGCCTCAGCGTCGTTCAAGAATTAAGTGGATTACACATGTGAGATGCTTAGAATGGTGGTATCAAGCACTCAGTGCATGTTAGCTATTTTATGACTAGTTGTTATTTTAATTGGCAGAAGATTTGGGCCCATCATCAGCTCCCCCTGTGCACTAGGGAAATTCATCCCGTCTCTGAGCCTCTCTGCATCAGGAAAATGAGGAGGTAGTGCATTTCCAGCACTGATATTCTGGGGTAGGAATGAAGGGAGGTAGCATTGTAAGGCGGGGGGTGGTATAATAAAAGACCCAAGGGCAAAGCTGAGCACTAAGCAGGTGGGGGAGGGGGGGGATGCCCAGGCAGCCTACGGTGCTGGTGAGCCACGAAAGATAAGTTAGCAGAAGGGAGTTAGCAGCCGGATCACGGAGGACCTTAAATGCCAAAACAATGCTTCTGAAAGGTGACAGGGCTTGATCAATTATTTGGAGACTGTGTCTAGTCATTAGGGAGATAATGGGCCCTCCAGAGAGACAGTGATCTCCCCATCCCTGGTGGATATGAGCAGGGGCTGAGATCTAAGAGAGAACCAAACATCAGATGGGGGAGCCAAGGTCTTGGAGGGCCTGAAACCCCCAGAGCAACTCTACACCCCTCCAAGAGCAGCCGTTGGGGGAAGAGGCAGTGGCCCCAGTACGTAAGTGCCCCAGCCCTGGACTCAACTGCTTCCTTGGTGTGTGGCCTTGGCAAGTGACTTCACGCGCGTTGGCCCCAGTTTGCCCATCTATAAAATGGGGGTGATGACGGCGTCCGCATCAGGGGTAGTGTGAGGATTTGACGTGACAGCATCTGTGCACCCGTCATTGACAGGGTTACTGCGACCTCTCTGCCTCAGTCTCCGGAAGTCCCTTCCGCTGGCTTGGCCTCTCCTCTCTCCTCCATCCTGGGAGGAAGCGGCCGCACTGGAGTCTGGGGCTGACGAGGCTCCAGCCTGAAGCCTCCCTAAGGAGCTTGCCATGGTTACCAGCTGCCTGCAAGGAGAGGCCATAAATCCTGCGCCCGGGGTGGTGGGAGGGAGGGACCCACGTGTGGGGCGGGAAGGGGGGCAGCTAAGTGGAATTGAATCTTGTTTAAGGAGGAGGCCCACGCCTCCCCGGGCTTGTAATTTATTGCGAGATGAAAGCAGAATTTTCAGTGGCATAATCGCTGGGACCTCGGGGAAGCGCGGGAGATGAGCCACAAGGCCGGTGGTGGCGGCCAGGCAGTAAGCGAGCTCTAGGGCACTGATCCCGCTATGGACACAGCAGGCGGTGGACCCAGGGCACCGGGCTCAGAGCCGGCTAAACCCTGGGCTCAGGCCACGTCGTGTCTGCTGTCATCTCCAGAGCTGAGGCCAGACCCCGAGGTTTTCAGCAGATTTTATGTAGCAGAATGTACTGCCCACGACGACTGTGACTGTGGCTACTGACAGCCCTCAGCTCGAGCCCCTTCCCGGGCACTGCCCTCAGGCAAAGGGAGCTGCCTTGCGCAAGGTCGCACCCTCTGGAGGGGTGGGCAGCCCACGTCCAGTGTCTGGTAGATGCATGGATTCAAAGGCCGGGCCCCTTCCCTCAACTGGGAGCATCGCTGCTCCGTGTGTCCGTGGATCGGCTGAGGCCCCTGCTGGGACAGTACCGCAGTTCAACTTCCTCCCCACCCCCTCTGCGCTGTGCCCCACCACTCTCCCCAATAAACCTCCTGCAGGCGAATCTCTACCCCAGAGCCTGTTTCCAGGGAGCCAGACCTGAGGCCTTGCATCACGAGGAGGAGGTTTGTTTTATTTTATTTTTAAGATTTACTTATTTATTTGAGAGAGAGAGGGAGTGTGTGCATGCAAGCAGGGGGGAGGGGCAGAGGGAGAGGGAGAGAGAGAACCCTCCTGCAGACTCCCCTCTGAGCATGGAGCCAGACGTGGGGCTCAATCCCAGGACCCCAAGATCATGACCTGAGCCGAAACCAAGAGTCGTATGCTTAACCAACTGAACCCCCCGAGAGCTCCCCAGGAGGCTTGTTTTAAAGCAGCATATGTGTGTAGTGTTGGGATAAAGTCACAGAGACTTCTTTTCCTGATGGGGAGACTGAGGCCCAGAGAAGGAAGAGACATACCCAAGAACACAGGGTGTTAGGGGCAGAAGCTGGGACACCAGTCCAACACCTCCATTTCACAGCTGGGAACACTGAAGCCCAGAGGGTTGGGGGATATGATTCAGCATCTGTTAGCAGGCGCAGGGGAGGGGGGGTAACAGAAGCGGCATGCTAGGGTGAAAGCCTACGGCTTCGGAGTTGGACCCTTAGCCACATGGTCTGGAGCGCCACCTCTTCTCGTGTCTCTGCTTTTCATCAGTAACAGGAGAGGCTAAAGCCCGTCTCGGGAGGGTGGTGTGAGGATGGCCTAAAGAACGAACCATAAGAGCTCGCACTGATTGTGTGTGGGGGGGGGGGTGCCCTCACATACATCCTGATGACTCACGAAGACGTGTTGTTCATAGCAGGTGCACGATGCTTGATCTCCATTACGCCACTTCCTGACCACGTGGCCCGGGGCTCCCAGGTCAGCATCAGAATGTGCTGGGAGCTGTCCCAGACCAAGGACAGGCTCAGACTTTCCTCGTTCAGGGCCTGGCTTCCCCACTTCCTGGCTGTAACTCAGAGTGAGTTCCTTCACCTCTCTGGGCCCCAGCTTCTTCATCTGTAAAATAATAATCAGCCTGTGGCACAGAGTAAACAAGGTAGCTCGTGTAAAGTACTTAGCACGGTGGTCAGTCAGCACAGCTTCTTACTTCCAGCTCCTGGCACACCTGGCACCCTATAAATGTTGCCTATTAGTATTATTATCATCCTCACTGAGCCAGATGCTCTGGGGACCCGGGGATATGCATTTTGAACAAGTCCATCTTGTTACATTGCCAGCACAACGCTGGTCCTCTAATGATCCCTGGAAATCACAGTTTGACCTCTCCTTGTCAAGAAGCCCGGAGAGGGCGGGGACTTGCCCAAGGTCACCCAGCATGGCAGGATCAAAGCCAAGTCCCAACCTAGTCCACTCACCTTCCAGTCTAGAGAACTTTCTCCTGGACTGTAAAGGGACAGATTCCTTAATGTCATCTGCTCGGGTTGCAATAAAAATTAACTACCCTGAATATGTCATCATCTGAGCAGCTCCAAGACAGAGAAGGGACTCAGGGAGACAAACAAAATGTATCAGATGTGCTCCTAAGACACAGAAGCGAGATCTGTAGGGACTCTTTGGAAGGCCCCCTTCCATATCAGCCCCCCCCCCCCACCATCTGCTGCTCTCCTCTGCTGTGGGGGGTGAGACTCACCGCTAGACACAGGATGGGTGCTGCATGAGACTCTGAGTGAACAGAGCTGAGGATGGGGCTTGGCCCTTGTCCAGCCCAGGCCCTCTCTCCCTGACCCTCTTTGTGCATCCTACTGACAGCTGCAGGGCCATTCGGGATCCCCTTGGTTCTCACCCCGGGCCAGAGGGTAGTGTTTGACCATCCGGGTGGGGGCGAGAGGCGAGTCCTCCTCTCCCAAGGCTGCTAGCATAGCAGCTGGATGCACCAGGGCAGAGGCTTTGCTGTGGGGCCCGGTCTCTGTCCCAGGGATCCTCTGCAACAAAGAAGCTGTCAGAGGCTCAGGTCTGGGGGACCCTCCCTCCGGCTGGAGCCCATGTTCCAGGAACTGGGTGGGGGAGGGAGAGACCCAGAGGGGGCACCAGGCCCCGGCTCGGATGGCAGAGCTGAGATCAGGCATGTGCGTGTGATGTGAGCAGATGCAGCAGACAGACCATCAAGGAGGTGGAACGGGGGAGAAGGAGGTGGAAGCAAGGGAGTGGCTGACTAGAAGAAGACTGGGAGAAAGGTGGAAAGAAGAGGAAGAAGGAACATGAGCTGGAACGGAGGTAGAGATCGTGGTACATCCTTGCCGTGGACTACTATACAGCAGTGAAAAGGAACACGCGACAGAACAAAGACAAATCTCAAAAACATAATGCGGAGAAAAAGAAGCAAAACGCAGAAGAGTAGGATCCCATCTACATCGAGCTCAAACACAAGCAAAACTAAACTGAGACTTTAGGAGGGCATAACTGGGTGATAAACTATAAAGAAAGGCAAGGCCCTGGTTATCCTAAAAGCCAGGATGGAGGGAAGCAGGGGGTTGCACTCAGGGAGGGACACAGCAGGGGGCTCCTAAAGAGGGGGGCCGTTTTCAGTGTTTTGATGGACAGGTGGATCCACAGGGTTCATTTTCTATTACTGACCACTTCTTGAGCACTGTGCTGAGTACCGTACATGAGTTACTTTGTTTAATTATTTGTTAAACTCCGCATTTACGATTTGTGCACTTTCTGGTAGGAATATTGAATTTCACAATTTTCACCCATGACAAAAAAGCTGAGGAAGAGGAGGAGGGAGAAGGTAGGAGAGAGAACAGACGAGGCGGCTCAGGCATGAGAGGGAGAAGGGGTTCCTGGGGCCACGCTTGGCTGCAACCACAGCGGGGCCCTGCCCCCCATCCGGCTGTGTTTGTAAAATGGAATAAATATTGACACGGCCGGGATGGTATTCAATTTGTCCTGATCACTGGGCTGAGGTGGGTTCTGACAGGGCGCCGTGTAAAACAGCAGTTCGGGATGTAATTTCTACTGTCAACATGATGTATAGCGGGCTCTGCCTGCAGCACCAGCAGGCAGGCAGGGCGGGGGCAGGGCGGGGAGACAGGTGCAGGCCGGGGGCATCTGGGCTGGAAGCTTCTGGGCAGGCCAGCCCTGGGTAGGCGAGCAGTGGCAGCCGAGGGGCGTGTGTGTGTGTGTGTGTGTGCATACACGTGTGTGTTGTCACTTGCATGGGAGGTCGGGCCTTGAGAAGAGACCCAGGCGTAGGGTGAACAGTGCCAAGAGGTGGGAGGGGGGATGGGAGGGACATGGTTTCTGCTCAGAGCCAAATGCAAGCCTGTCCTTCCCGGCAGTCACCAAGCACCCCCTCTGCCCATCCTCATTTTCCTCCCCTACCACAGCCTGTTTGAATGCCAGATCTGCCACCAACTAGCTGTGTGACCTTGGACAAGTCCCTCAACCTTTCTGAGCCACTGTCCCTTCTGAAATTTTGAAGAGAGCTGTGAGTTGTGAGAATTCAATCAAACCACTGACATAAAGTGCTCCGCATAGAACTAAGTGTTACGTCTTATGATTAGCTAATTGGATGGCACCACGCCTGGCACACAGTAAAAACTCTATAAATGCTGTCATTATTGTCACTGACTCAGAATCAGTTCAATATATGCAACCTGCCTTCCTCTCTGCCTTCAATTCCTTATATCTGCCAAGGCTGTTCCCCCAAAGGAGCGAGGCTTGGGACAAACCCCATTCAGTCCCACTGCACCTGCATCCTTGCCAGAGGGAAGCGAGATTGTGAAGGGTTGGAGTTACTGTGAGCAGTAAGGAAGGTGGGGCCCAAAGCCATAGAACAGTGCCCGGCTCTTAGCAGGTGATCGATAGACATCAGCTAAACAAAACAACAGCCAGAAGTCATTCTTGATGTTGCCCACCCCCTACACCGCCCCATTCGTTACGTCTGATCCATCACCAGGTCTGGTCCATTTGCTTCCTAAATATTTCATATCTGTCACCTCTTCTCCACCCCATGGTGGCCTCCCTGGTCTGAGCCCCTCCCCCCACCTCTGGCCACACTGTCACCGCCTTGCTCACTGGTCCCCTGCTTCCTGTCCTGCACATCAGCATTGTGGTCTTTAAGTGGCAGACACAGTGATCTTAAAAACAAAAATTTGATCACGTCTCCTGTGCTTGATGCCTTCCCATTGCTCTTGAGCCAGAATCTAAACTCCTTAAGCTGCTTGTAAGCTGCCTCGCCCCCCAACGCTGTGCTCTGGACCTTGAGCTTTCAGGCCCTGGAATGTGGCTTTGCTGGGTCTGTTACCCACAACTTGTTTGTCTTCTCCTCCTTAAGACTCAGCTCAAAACTTTCTCAGGGGACTGTCCCTCACCGGCCCCACCCGTCCCTAATGAGATTGTGTGCCCCGCAAAATGCAGGGTCCTTGTACTTTGTGGTTCTGGAACATTGTACATTTACCTGTGAGATACAGGTTTAATGAACATCTCCCTGACACACACACACACACACACACACACACACAATGGAAGGCCATGGCCCTGGGACTTTGGTTCACCCACTGCCACAACCTTAGCCTCTAGCACAGTGCCCAGCATATTGTAGGTGCTCAATAAATATTTGATGCTCAATAAGCAGACGAAGCAGAAGGAAACGGAGCCATCGAAGGGCATTCGGGGGAAAGTGGTGTGGCAGTAACCAGGCGTCCCCATCACCTGTCCTTCTGTTCGTCCATCCATCCACGCATTCTTTCATCCATGCCCGCACACATTCAGTAGCGCCGACTCTGAGCATGGCACGGAGGTATGAATCGAAGGGCATAGAGCGGTAAAGGAGGTGCCCACAGCTAGCAGGCTGGCTGCTGAGGCCAATCAAGGGAGAATTTTGTTCTGAGCCAGGGCTCAGATGAGCGAGCTCACGGGGGTCTGGGGGAGGAGGCAGAGAGACTGCACGGAGGAGAGGACAAATGGGCTGGGCACGGAGGGGTGGGCCAGGGTTGGGCATGGGGCCACAAGGGAGAGGGCATTCCTGGCAGAGGGAACAGCAGGAGCAAAGGCCCCGAGGCATGCACGTAGGGAACAGTGGGTAGACCTTCTGCCCAGGAGACGGGCACAGGAAAAGAGGTGGTGGCAGTCACATAGCGTGAGCAGGTCCAGATCTCACGGGGCCTTGAGCAGGCATGGGTGGAGTGACTAACACTATAGGCTTTGGAGCTGACAGCCCAGGGCTCAAATCCCAGCTCCACAACATACCACACAACGTCTTTATGCCTCAGTTTGTTCATCTGGCAAATGAGGGCAAATAACAGTAGCCACCTCAAAGGATTGTGTGTGGAGTCATTGAGTATGAAGAATCCTTTGTTACTCTGGTGGGTAACTAATGAATGGTAACTAACTAACTTTATCTTGAAGGTGAAAGGGAGCCAGGGAAGGTTTGAACTGAAGAACCTTCCAGACTGAGCTGGGCTTCATGAGGACATATCTGTGCCCAGCAGAGACTGGGGGACAAGACTGGGGGCCCTTGGAACAGTCTTTGCTGATGGGGTGACCGTGTGAATGGGGTGTGTATGGCCCCAGCTCTGCTCAGGCCCTCTTCCCTGATCTCCCACCTTTGCCTCCCTAGGTAATGGTCCAGATACCAAGACCAGAAGCTTTCGTAGATGCTGACCCCACACACAAACACACTCAGAGATGTAACCCCATCCCACCCAGCAGTACACTGCCGAGCTTAGAGGACACGGCATCACACCCACAGCCCCAGAAATAGCCCATGGGCTCAGCCCACACAGAGCAGACTCCCCTCCAGTGCCTCACCCCCCACTTACAGAGCACCTCCAATGTGCAGGGAGGGAGCTGTTCTAGGCGCTGGGCTGTAGAGCACGCATCATTACTGATGCAAATGCACGCATGTGCTCAGGCACACACGTGCTCATGCATGCCAAGGCACGCGAGGCAATAACTAGTCTGCTCTCTGGTTTAAGGCTTCATGGTGCCCTCCACCTGGGAGGTGTGGGGGCGGCAAGAGAGGTGAGCAGAGACAAGGTAGCCCCTCCACACCTCAACAGCTCCTGCATTACACTAGGATCCCTTCTGGCCTGAAGGGAGAGCACTGAGCTGGTAGAAATAATTTCCCCCCAGGGAGAAGACCGCAGCCAACCACAGAGAGCTCTGGGCTCAGGATCCAACAGGCACAGTGCCCTGGGGACTCGGACAGGACAGACAGGAGCCAGGCTGCCGGGCCGGCTCCCACGGGCTACGCTGCCCCACCCTTTTCTCAGGCACCAGCCTCGTGCTGGTGCAGGAGGCACGGCCCTTGCTCCGGATACTTGGTACAAAACAGGGCTCCAGTAAGTAGTTGTCAGGTGACCAGAAAGGAGAACACTAGTCAGTATTCTCACATCAGCTAGTATTTATTGCCAAACACCGTAGATCTCACCGTGTGCATCATCCCATTGATTCCTCACATGGACCCTAGGAGAGAAGCACTATTAGCCCCATTTTTCAGAAGAGAAAACTGAGACTCAGAGAAATGGAGCACATTACCAAGGTCAAACATGCAGTAATGGACCTGGGACTTAAACCCTGGTCTGACTTTGGACCTCATCATCTTAGGTCCCCTGAATATTAAATTCTGCCCCAGAGATAGGGGCTAGGAAGATTACCAGGAACTTTAGGGAGGAGACGGAGGTGAGGAGGTCCAGGCTGCACCATGAAGTCTCCCCTGCTTTATGTTGCCTGGGGGTCACTGTGCCCAGCCCCTCTTCTTGTTCTTGGCGGAGAGAGGCTAGGAAATGAATGCGGATGGATAGGATAAGAAGCCCTTCCTCTGTCCCCAGCGAGATGGCCAGATGACAAAGAAGGGCCCGGAGCCTCTGAACTGGCAGTCATACATCCTTGGCAGCAATGATACCAGGGCATTGAGAAATCAAGAAAGGACACGCAGGCCACCCAGCCTAGACTCTGGAAGGACACAGTGTGGACAGTGATGGTGATGCCCAGAGCATAGACAAGGCCACAGCAAATCAGCAAGGCTGGCACGTCCTCACTGAGAGGGAAAGAATGTTGCCCAAGTAGCTCCCAGTGTCTATCTGAGGCAAGACTCTCCAGAGTCCCTCCCAGGGTCCAGCTCTGGGCTTGGCTCTGCCAGGTGTGTGTGGGAAGGAGCAGGGAGGGATGGAAGAAGGAAGAGTCATGGCTTCTCTCCTCTAGAAGCTTGCCATCACAACTGACACCAAACCCCAGAGATGACTTATCCAGACAGGTCTGAGGGAGTTCAGAGCAGAGAGAATGAGAGTCTCGAGAAAGTGGGAGCTGGAACTGGATCTTCAAGGCCAAAGTGGGCAAAGTCAGTGGTTCAACAACATCATCAAAGCCACAGATTTGTACCATCTTTCTTAGTAAGTCCCTGTAGCCTCTTGTGGGGGGTGGGGGTGGGGGCGGTTTCCCTCATTGTTCCAAAAAGGCTGCTGTAACTCCAGCCATCACCTCCTCAGACATGCAGAAAATGAAAAGTTTTTCCTCAAGTCATCTCTTTTTATGATTTTTTTTAAAAAGACTTTATTTATTTGAGAGAGAAAGAGAACACAAGCAGGGGGAGTGGCAGAGGGAGAAGCAGGCTCCCTGCTGAGCAGGGTGGCCAATGCGGGGCTCTATCCCAAGACCCCAGGATCATGACCTGAGCTGAAGGCAGATGCTTAACCCACTGAGCCACCCAGGTGCCCTAAGGCATCTCTTTTTAAAGAGCAAAAAACAATTCCCAGAAGCTCTCTAGTAGTTATCCCTTTACATCTCACTGGCCAGAATTATGTCGCATGACACTTTCTAAACCAAACACTGGTAGGGAGAGAGGAACTCGTTGGTTTAAACTAATCAGTGTTCACAGGGGTGGCGCTGAGCCCATGGCCAAGCTTGGGAGTGAATATTGAAACAAGAAAGGACTCGGAAATGAATTGGCTATTAGCAGCTGGCCAATCTATATTTCCTATCCCTCTCCTCTATATACCATAAAACCCAGCAGACTGCTGGGCTAGGGCTGGGGGCTGGGGAAGCAGGCAAAAGGAACCTTCACAAAATCCCCAGAGGGGCTGTCACCCACCCCCACCTATGTCTCTGCCTCCCTGCCTCCCAGTCTCTCTTGAACCCACTCCATTCACGCCTGCACACCTCCCACGCACCAAACTAGCTTTGATCAAGGCTGCCCATGACCTCCGTGTTGCTGAAACCAATGGTCAATTCGAAGTCCACATCTGACTTGACCTGGCAGTAGGATGACCATATAATTCATCATCTAAACTGGGAGAAAAGGGGGTGGGACAACAGAGGCAAAGCTGGACAGATGGTCACTCAGCTGACAGAGCATTCTGCACAGTTGATGACCCGTCCTCCTTCCAGCACTATCTTCAGTGGGCTTCCAGGATAGCTCCTCTCTCCTTGCCTCCCCTCCCTGGCCCTTCTCTTCCCTCCTCTTCAGCCTCCTTTGCTCGGCCCTCTTCATCTCCCTGATCTCTATAGTTAAGAGGCTGGGCCTCTTACCTACCTGCGCTCATGCCTTCGAGGGCTCATCCGGTCTCAGCTCTAAATACTATCCAAGTTCCCAGATGTACCCCTGTAGCCGGGCCCCCGCTCCTGGGCTCCTGACTCTAGGTGACCTGGCCGGCTGCACATCACTACTGGACTTCTAACAGGCATTTGAATGGAACACATCCAAAACGGAGTTCCTGATCTCCCCATATCTGCGCTGCCCACAGCTGCCTTCAGCTCGGTGAGAGGGAACCCCACTATTCCCTTTATTGAGGCGGCCTGATGGTCATGCTTGGTTCCTCTTTCCCATCTTGGACCCACAACGTAGCCCGCCGCACAGCTTCACTTCTCGGCACCTCCACTGCTCTGCCTTGGTCTGAGCCACCTTCACTTCTTGTCTGCATTATTGAAACGCCACCCCCCAGCCCTCTCCCAGGCCCAGCTTCCCTCTATTTTGAACTCAATAGCTAGCCATGATGATCTTTTAAAATAAAAATTAGATCATGTCATTATTCTGCTCAAACCCTCCCAGGGTAGGGACCCCATCTCACGGTAAAAATCCAAAGGAGGCACTGCAGACTCTGATGCCCACCTCCATATTTTCTCTGACCCCATCTCCTGCTGCTCACGCCCCATCACTCACTTCAGCAACAAAGGGGCTCCTTGCTGTTCCTCCTGCACACCAAACATGCACTGACCTCAGGACCTTTGCACTTGCTGTCCCCCCCCCCCCCCGCCGCCTGGAATTTTCTTCTTCTAGTTATGTGCACAGCTCCCTCCTTCCCTCACTTTGGATCTCTGTTCAAATGTCACCTTAGCTGTGAGGCCTTCCCTGACCACCTTGTATAAATGATCATTTATAACAGATGATTGTGAGAGAGAGCAAATCGCCCCACTTCACTTCCCATGCCCCTTAACCTGCTTTGTTTTTCTTCACAGCATTTACCATGAACTGTCATGTTATTTATTTATTTGTTTATTGTCTGTCCCCCATTAGACTTGCAAGGGCAAGGACTCTCCCCGTTTCTTTTCATTGTGCCTAGAACAGCACAGAGTGGAAATTCACAAATATCTATGGAACGAATGAACCTGCACCAGATATACACATATACGATGACATCCATGATTGCAGACACAGGCCCGCACGCACATAGGAATCACATTTGAGTACGTGGTCGTGAGAGCACACGGATCAGGGGAGCTGAGGCTGAAAAGTAGAGAGGGCAAAGCCAACATTTACTGAGCCAGGCTGGGGCTTGACATTTAATCCCATGGGATGACACAGCTGTGCAGGAGGTTGAGACCTGTGGCCCAGAGAAAGCCACCAACATGCTCATGATCTCATGAGAAGGCCTGGCAGATCCGAATGCAGGCCCGAGGCTCCACGGCATCCTCCCCTGAAGGACTGGACGCCAAGATAGGGTCCTGTGGTTACACCGGTTCAGAAAACGCAGCTGGAGCAGGAAAGGGTGGGGGAGAGGAGGCCCAAGCGTCTGCAGCAGTCTAGGCAGGGCCAGGCAGAGCGGTGGAGAATTGGCAGGTGGCCAGGAAAGCTGGCCCACGCGTCTGAGAGAGGCCCCGTGGGCGGTATGAAGGCCTGGGAGAAGGAGGGCCCTGGTAGCCCCGCCCCTCAAACCATCATGCAGGCCGAGCCGAGGGCGCAGGCCAGGGAGATGCAGCCAACCTGGTCCTGCCAAGCGCGCCCCCTGGGGCTGGGCTGCAGCCACTGAGAGGGGCCACTTTTGCTGCTCCTTCGGAGGGGCCCCACACCAAGGGGAATCCAAGCCTGGGTTCGAGACTGCACCCAGCCACCAAGTATTCTATGCAACTTTGGACAACACTCTCGATTCTACTTTGCCCTTCTCTAAAGTGGGACTTGACCTCTGGCCTTTGCCCCAGGCAGTCCTTCCACAGAGAGCTCCTTCTCCTCCCCCACACCCCAAATCCCGCATGTCCAAATCTTTCTTGCACTTTAACTTCAAGTGCCACCTTCTCTACGATGCCGTCCCTCGGCTGCGCCCCACTGCGCTGTGCTTGGCCCTCCTGTGTTGAAGGACTTCCATCATGAAATTCCCTCATGGCCAGAGATCATTTCGATCTCCTGTGGTTTTCACTGTATTAAATTCCTCCAAGCACTTCTGGGCACACACCGAATACAATGGAAGCTGCTTTCCCTCTCCCAGTCCTGCCTGATCTGGCCTGCGTCCCCCAGTCCTAACTCATCTTCAGTCACCTTCTTGCTCTGCACCAGCCATAGTGGCCTCTTACTCTTCCTCAGCTTATTCCAGCCTCTGGACTTTTGTATGTGCTGTTCTCTCTGCGTGGAACCATCTTGTGCCAGGCTCCTTCTCATCTTTCCAGATCAGCCAAATGTCACCTCCTCTGAGAGGCCCTCCCTGATATCACGTCTATAATAAGACACCCACTCCAGCCTTTCCATCATTCTCTTCCTCCCCCTTTCCTGTTTTATATTTCTTCTTAACACTTATTGCCCCCAGAAATTATATGGTAGATTTCTTTCCTTTATAACTAGAAGGCCAACCCCAAGAGGACCAGGACTATTTTGTTTATTGCTTCGTTCCCAGTGCCCAGCACAGGGGTGGCAACAGGGAGGTGTGGTAAATATTTGTTGCAAGAGTAAATGAACAACCAGAAGAAATGCATCTCTCTCCTGATATATAGCTGAGTAACTGATTGTATCTTGCTGTCTTGAAAGTATGTTGAATGAATGAATGAATGCATTTCTGTCTCCCCACTTGTAGTAGATGCTAATGTTTGATGAATGAATGAATGACAGAATCTTTGAAAAGGTGGTGTAGAGAAAGAAAAGGAAGGAGAAGAGGGAAGGAGAGAGAGCAGCAATGGAGTGCCTGCAAATACTGGGGGATCACCCCTTGTTCCCACCTCCTGCACCCCCACAGCTCTCCCCAGAGGTGGCCCCAGCCTCCCCCCATGCCCACCCTCCCGCCAGCCCCTCCCCTCTGCGTCCCTGCAGGGCTGTGATGGGTCCTGAAACTGCCTGATGGAGTCAGGGGAACAGTTCCTGCCGAGCCCGCAGGGAAGTCATAAGCTCCAGGAAATGAAGGCTGTGGAGCGATGCCTCCTCCTCACCCATAACTCCAGCCTCATTACGACCAGCCCAGGCTGTAACGTGGGGAATCAAAGCCGGATCCCCAGAGGTGGCAGCACAGCTCTGGGATCTCAGAGCAGGGCCACAAGGGGAGCGGCATGTCCTCATCCTTTGACGCTGTCTCGTGCCTAGGCCCCACAGAGTGGGCGAGGAAGGGGTGCTGGGGATGCTCACACCAGGGTCACGGGCCCTCCTGGCCTCCGTTCGTTCAGGGTGGGGCCTGAAGGGAAAGAGGGAACAGCACGGTCCCATGTTTGGGACTCCTCCCTCCTCTCTTCCCTAGGGACTGTGAGGTTTTCTCCTTTTCACTGCCCGGAAATGCAGCTTTAACCTCCTCACTGTCCCTCCCTTCCAACAGATGACTCCCTACCCTGAACCCCTTCTGTAAGGAAGTTCCTTTGCCCATGTGGGGAAAGAACACTGAGGAATCAGCATCTGCAGAGTGGGTATAAAACACCAGCCTTCCCAGTCGCTATGACTCACACAAGTTAGTTAAAGGCGTGAGAGCCGCCCGCTGTGGGTGCTGGGTCACAGGAGGTGGTCTACATTTCTGCCCTGAAGATTCCGGCCACCTCCTTGTTCTGCAGGAGGACCTGGCCCATCCTCTGCCCAGCCATACACCCGTTTCCCACCGAACTCCCCCAACCAGGCAAACGCCCCCTAGGCTCCCTGCACACTCCTCTGCCACAATGCTCATCCCTTTCTTCCCATCCACGCAGAAGCCCCCTCCTCCAAGAAACAGCCCGGATTCCCTCCCACCCACCTTCTCCTTCCAGACACCAGTGCCCACTCCCTTCCTTGAGTCCTTCTTAGAGCCCCACTCACACGCCACCTGGCATTTATGTTGCTCACCCCACTAAACTGGGAGCTTATTTACCTCTGTCCTAGCATCCAGCCCAAACCTGGCCGAGCCGATGCTCAGTGGAATTGAGTTGTTGAACTGAGCTGAACTGGGCTTGGGGAGAAGAGTGGGGATTGAACCCCTCACCTCCACTCACTCCTGTCAGTGCCTGAAATTCCTCCATTAAAGCAGCATTGCTGTCCCCTGTAAACACCCACATTAAGCCATTATTCATCATTATGGCTTAAGTAGGAGTTAGTCCTTCAGATCCGTTCTTGCTGAAAGCAGGATCTGATGGAGGTGAGGGAAGGAGAGATGGATTGATCTGGGGACGGCAGTGCTGGTCCAGGATGGGGGAGAGGTGTCTCTCAGAAGCTGCAAAAGGAAGGTTTTCTGGGGGAATGTGGAGACACCATGGCAAGCTCAGAGGGGTTGTGGCCCTGCCCAAAGTCACTCAGGGCACCTCCAAGCAAGGCCCCCTGGGACTCAGGTGCCCCACCCCAGCAGGGGGCTGTGCAGGGACTAGCATGAGATCAGAGGGCCTTCCCTGGGCTCCTGTTTTGGGTGGAATGACCTCTCACCTGCTTTGAGAAGGCGGTAATGTGGGTGGCCGGCTGGGAGCTGGACTCTGTGCACCCAGGAGGCCTGGGTCCTGGGAACCTTTGAAGACCCCTTTTAGAAGGGCCTGCTCCCTCTCTGGGGTGGGGGATTTCCAGGGGGTGGGCTGGGTTGGACAGATTGTCAGCCAGCGCAAGGGAAAGCAGCTGGTAAGGTCCCAGCTCCCGTGGGCATGGGGGCTGGTGAAGGACCACGCAGAAGGAGCTGGGCGCCGGGCTGGGAGAAAGTCGGGGGAGGCTGGGAGAGGACAGGTGTGTGATGGGAGTTGAACGAAAGGATCCAGGGGTGCCTGGGTGGCTCAGTTGGTTAAGCAACTGCCTTCGGCTCAGGTCATGATCCTGGAGTCCTGGGATTGAGTCCTGCATTGGGCTCCCTGCTCAGCAGGGAGTCTGCTTCTTCCTCTGACCCTGCCCCCCCCCCCCCCACGCTCTCTCTCTCTTTCTCATTCTCGCTCTCAAATAAATAAATACAATTTTAAAAAAGAAAAGAAAGAAAGGATCCAGGGCTGGGGCGGCGGGGGGAGAGGCGGGGAGAAGGCGCAGAACTACTAGCCGGGGAGGGGGGGGGAGGCAGGGACCACTAGGGGTCACAGCAGGTGTTTAATTGGTACCTAAAAGCCGAGGAGAGGTCGACTCAGCCTGCCCTGCCCCCACAAGGCGCCTCCTCTTACGTTCTCTTGTTTCTCCCGCAGGCTCCGGGCCCGGGTCGGGACGGCCCCCCGCCCTCCAGGGATCGGCCGGGCCCCAACCAGCACCCCTCTGAGCGGGGACCATGGCGCATACCGGCCGCGGAGGCGCCGCCTGGTGATCCGGCCGCGGCGGCAGCGAGGGGGGCGCGGGCGGGGACCCCGGGGGGCCGTCCATGCCCCGGGTGCGGCCGCGCCCCCTCCCCCTGCAGCCGGGCGCCCCCGCCGCTGAGCGGCGCGCAGGGCCGCGGGCCTGTCCGGGTGCCCCGTCGGGGGGGGGCGGGGGGTGGGGGGCGGCGCCCCGGCGGCCGCGCTGAGGCCAACCATGTGACGCGGCGCCGCTCCGTCGTGCCTCCGAGCGGCGACGCCCCGGTGCCTCCCGTCCAGGCTCCTGGGCCCCGGCCCGGCGCAGGCCGAGCATGAGGCCGCGGCCCGACGGGCGGGGGCTCCGGGCGGGAGCCGCGCTGTCGCCCGCGCTGCTGCTGCTGCTGCTGCTGCCGCCGCCGCCGCCGCTGCCCGGACGTCTGTGGGCGGAGGGCAGCCCCGCGCCGGCGGCACCCGGGGCTCGGCAGGACGGCGCGCCGGGCGCGGGCCGCGTGAAGCGCGGCTGGGTGTGGAACCAGTTCTTCGTGGTGGAGGAGTACACGGGCACCGAGCCCCTGTACGTGGGCAAGGTAAAGTGGGCCCCCGCACCCGCTGCCCCGCGCCCAGGACCCCGGAGACACCCACCTGGAGACGCTGAGGACCCGGCCCCCTCCCCCTCCCCCCCACTCCCCAAGTCCCCGTCCCTGGTGCCTCCTCCCCAGCCCGCGCCTGGCCCGGGCGGACTGACTGCAGGGTGGCGCGCTCCGCAGGCCGCCCCTGCCCACGGCCTCCTCCAGTCCCCCTCCCCTGTGCATCTCAGAGCAGAGAGAGCTAGTAGGTAAACCCAGGCCATCTTGTAGCTGGATGCATCTAGAATGTAGAAACAAGTTTGCAAATCTGATCGTGTCACACACATACTGTCCCCACTCTGCTTAAAATTCTTCAATAGCTTCCCATGCACTTGGGGTCAAGTCCAAATTTCACTGGGCTGCCTACAAAGATCTGGCTCCCCTGTAGCCTTACCTCCTGCCACATTCCTCTGAGTTTCAGGCCCAGGGCTCTTCTGATGGTCCTCACAGTGCCCTCTCCTGCCACCGCCCCTTCCCTTCGCCTGGGTTATTTCCTCCCCTGAACAGGTCAGTCCTGCTCCTTCTGCTGTTTACTTTATACTGACACTCAGGTCTCCACTCAAATGCCACATGTCCAGAGAAGCCGGCTTGATCACAGCAGGCTTAGACAGATTCCCCTGACTATGGCCATTCGTCCCTGTCACGTGCCCCCCAACGTCCCCACAGCTTTCCTTCACAACACTTAATTATGCATGTATTTGTTTGATTATGCAATTAATGTATATATTTCCTATCAGACCGTGTTGGTTTTCTCACTGTTATATCCAGCACCTAGTACACACGTTCTTCATAAACTGTTCATATTGAATGAATGAATGAATGAATGAATGAATGAAAGCTACTTTCTCAAACTGAGTAAATGCTGGCTAATGTGGCCAGCATTTACTCAGTTTGAGAAAGATCTGTGCCTTAGGGGTATATGAAGCTGGGAAGGACTTTTGTGCAGCCATTCAATTCCTAGCCCCTCATGGGTGTGATGCTGGAGAGGCAGAGGCAAGTAAGATCCAGCCTCTGCCATTTGGGGGCCCCCCAGAGTATCAGAGATGCTCTGGTACATGAAAAGCTTCACAGGTCAGCACCTAGCAGCGAGTAGGCATTCCGTAAATGGTATCTGTTGGCTGGCTTGGGGAGGAGAACACACCTGAGCAGGGTTTTGATGTATGAGTAGGAGTTCGTCGGGCTGATGAGAAAGAAGGCATACATAGCCTGTGCAAAGACTTGGAGGTCTGAGGGAGCCTGGCTTAGTCAGAGGCTTGTCAGCAGTTAAAGTATTGAGGCGGAGGGTGCTGGTAGGGCACAGTTCTCTGGTTTCTGCCAGTCAGCTTTCTGGGAAGTTTTGGCCAGCAGAGTCAGGGGAGGGGACCAACCCTGGAGTTTCCCATGTGCTTAATGGGTCCGAGAATTGGGAGGCTGATCAACCTGCTCAGGTCAGAGGCTCAGGGATCAGGGAGGGGAGGAAGGCCTTGATGTAAATCTCCCGGTTTGTCTTGCAGGAAACCTAGATTTTCTCTGGTCTAGACATAGTAATCCCTGGTCCTTGGCTACTTTCCCCTCTATCCATGTCCTTGCTCAAGGTCACCCGGCAAACTAGTGGCAGAGCCTAGGGTTCCTGACTCCCAGGCAGGGCAGTGAGATGGTGGGGCTGGCAGAATGGGGTGAGGGGATGGGGAAGGAGGGACCAGTTCCAACTAGGCTGCAGCTGATGGTGAGGTGACTAAGAATGCAGGCTTGAGGGCCAGAAGCACCTGAACTTCAGTCCTGCGTCTGCCAACCCACAAACCGTATTACCTTGAACAAGTTACGTCACCTCCCTGAACCTGTCTCTTCGTCTGTAATGGGGGGCTAAGAGAGCCCTCTTCCTGGGGTTCCTGAAAGGATTAAGGAAGTAAATAGCAGATACGGTGTTCAGCTTGCAGCCTGGTTGGTTGTTCATCGTTGTTTTCTCATTATTCTCCTATGAAGCACTTAATCCTTAAACGGCAAGGTGGAAATCATCGTTCCCTTTTGTAGCGAGGAAACCGGGGCCTGAGAGAGGGCAAAGTCCTAGAGGGGGCAAGGAACTTGGCCAGGACTTGAACCTGTGTGCGTCGGAGGCCAGTCCCAGCCTGATTCTCCCAACCTCTCTGAGACATCTGGGCTTGGGAGGTGGACTTGGGTCCAGGAAACCCCCAGAGAGGCAGGGAAGGACTCGCACATCTGCCTAAATGTCAGCTTGGTGCCGTCAGGTACCTGAGCTCTGTTGTCTGCCCAGCAGCTGGGGCTCCGAGGCCTCCCCAGCCACCCAAGTCCTGAAGCCTTGAGAGAACCCACTGCTGATCCAGCACCTTGCACTGCATCCCGCTGGCCATTAGCATCTCACCAGCATGCAGGGAGCCCCACCCCTGTCTCCAGGAACCAGTCTGTGGCCTTAGAAAGTCCCTTCATTATAAGTCCAGGAAACTGAGGCTGGAGGCAGAGAACATCAGGCCAAGGTCACCTGGCAACATGGTGACAGAACCAACCCTAGAGACCAGATTTCTGGACACCAGCTTGGGGCCCAGTGCAGTGTGACTGCCCTTGACCGTGAGCCAAGCATTGTACCCGGTATTTCTTCTCCTTGGGGCAACCTCTCCTAACATCCCCACAGCTGCCACGACCATGTTATTCCCCCCAGCCATCATCTTCACCCAGAACCCCCCTCTCTTATTCCCAGAGCCCACCTCTGTGCGGGGAAGAAAGAGAAGTTCCATCTGTTTGCAAGCATTTGCCCAGAGCACACTTCCTGTGGTGTGGTATATAGTATGTGGTTCAAGGGGGCCAGCTGGAGCCAGGCTGCCGGGGCTCAAATCCCAGCTCTGCCCCTTATTATCTCTCTGATCTTGGGCACATTACTTAACCTCTCTGAACCTCAGGTTCCTTATCTGTTGAGTGAGGCCGTTACTACCCCCACCTCAAAGGGTTGCAGTGAGGAATCACCGAGTTAGCATATGTCAGGAGCCTAGAAGAGCAAGCACCTGGCACCTGGTGTGTGCTGGGTATTAGCTTTTATAATTATAGGTCTCGCCTGGTATTTCCACCAGCTTGAGCATCCCAGCTACACAGACACTCCCAACCCCTGCCCAAACCCTGAAAGCCTTCTCAGCAACACATGTCCTGGTTTCTCACCCCCAAGTGGTGGGGGATGGGAGAGAGGGAGGTGGTCACTTAGCCCACACCTCCCTCAATATTCAATAGCAATATGAGGAATATGAGCTTGGACTTTTTTTTTTTTTTT